>NC_056627.2:278232800-278547800 GCF_002870075.4 Lactuca sativa
ACCTGCAGCTTTTATTTCTCAATCTCATTCCACCAATAACAGGGGTCGGTCAACAAATTATCCACGTGGTGGCTCTCGTGGATCTGCTGGTGGTGGTAGAGGTCGTGGGGGGCGTCATCCTCCCCATTGCCAGCTTTGTCGCACAAATGGACATTATGCGTCCTCTTGTCCAAGTCTGTCTACATATGCTTCCAACTCTCTTCATCAAGACTCAAACTTGGCACAAGCGTTTCATTCCCAGTGTCATGTCACTCAGGGAAATCCTGATTGGTATGTGGACTCGGGAGCAACTGCACATATGACTTCCTCAACAGATAATGTCACCTCACCTACTCCATATTCTGGTAATTCACATGTTATTTTTGGTAATGGAAACAATCTGCCAGTTTCACATATTGGTGACACCATGGTTCACAAAAATATTACTTTACGAAAGGTCTTGGTTGTTCCTCATTTAACCAAGAATATGTTATCAATTAGTAAACTTACCATGGATAATCCAGTTGATGTTCTTTTTTCTCAACCATTCTTTCATATTCAGGACAGGTCAACCAAACAAGTGATAGCAAGAGGTCGGTGTGAGGATGGATTGTATGTGCTTAAAGATGATCATACAGCCTTGATCGCTTCTTCTGGAGTTTCTAATAAAGCTTCTTTTGAACTATGGCATAATCGTTTAGGACACACCTCTTTTGATGTTATCTCTAATTTACAAAAACTTGGTTTGCTGAATGTGTTGGATTAATGTCTAAGTCCATAACTATAATTGGTAAGACTTGACCCAACCCGGCATGGTCCATTTGGGTTGCATGGCATCATGCATTTGGATAGACTATAATGAGAGAAATAAGACACTTATGGTTATTAATATATTATAAGTTCTAGTATATTAATAATAAGAATAATAAGATTATTTAATTAGTATTGATCAAGAATTAATCTAGGATTAATTAAGTGATCAAAAGAAGACTAATTAAATATATGGATTGATTGTGTAAATCATCCATACTTATATAGTGGGCTAATGCTCCATGGATTATTTAGTTGAGCTAAAACCCATATGATGCTTCATGGATGCTCCATGGTGTATTTGTACCCATGGATCATGGAAATGAAAGGCCATGTCAATTAGGGTCTACATGGTGTAACCCTAACTATATATGCATCTTATTCTTGATCAAAATCGGCCACTAGAGAGTGAGTAAGAAGGGCTAGCCGATTTCATGAAGTGTAGATTTCTCTCAAGTTATTCCAAGTGTATTTGGTGTTGTGTAAACCATTTGAGGTGTCACACTTGGGGCACTTGGCACTTAAGCTTCATGAAGAGTTTCTACATGAAAGAGGTATGTATTCTATCTTGTTATATTCATTATTTTGTATGCTAGATTAGGATAATACCTTGGATGTTCATAATTGCATGTATAATAGAGAAAACATAGATCCAAGGTATTTAGGGTTGCATGTACACTTAGGAGTGTTAGAATGCTCAAAACCCAACAGTGGTATCAGAGCCTAGGCTTGTTTTCTTGTTATACTTGCAAAAAGAGCTGAAAAATCGAGTTTTGATGCTGTCTGCCCAGCAGACTCGCCGAGTCCAAGGCAAAAAGCATCCAACTCGTCGAGTTGGTTCGTGCACTCGACGAGTTGGACCCCCAGACAACATAAATTCGACTTTTTTGGCTGGAATTGGACTAGGAACATTACCCTAAGATGTTTTTGAACTTATAAACTTGTTTTTGATGTGGTAATGTTCATGCTAATCCAATTTCAAAGATAATTGTCAATAGATTCATGTTTTGTATTAGTTTAAGGTTTAGATTAATTACATGAAAAAGTTTGATTTGAATTATCTTGTTCTTATGAGTTGCTTAGATTAATAGAAAAGTTGAGTGAAATAGTTGTTTCCAATCCAAATTAATCTAAAAGTTGATTCTAAAATGTGTTTTTGTAACTTGTCCTCAAGTTATATGAAAAGTCACATTTAAGTTTCATAAAACTCATAATAGTTGGCAAAGGTTACAAAAACGAAGAGTCTAGTTCTAATTAAATGGTTTTATGACTCCATAACTTGTCCTCAAGTTATGGAGGACCAAGAGTCTCTTCATTAAATAATAATATAAAAAAAAGAGTGTAACCTTAATTAATTCCATAAGTTATAAAATAAAGAAAAGTTAATTATTTTATTAGTTTAAAGTCTTCCATAACTTGTCCTCAAGTTATGGAACTTGAAGAGTTTTTGGATTAAAACTACTTTAAACACATAAGTTATAGAATTAATTAGTTTTGAATAGTTTCAAAACTTTCTCTCAAGTTTTGGAATTTGAAAAGTTTTCACTTATGAATAATTTAATTCCAAGTTAGCCCTTAGAATTTTAAAGAGTTAAAATTCAACCCTTATACTTTATAATATTATAAGTTAATAATATATATATGTATAAGAGTAAAGTCCGTCTTACCGCTAGTACGTCTCATTCACGAAGTCGGTCTATAAGGTGGGTATAAGGTTGTTGCCTATAAAATGGCAACTTAATGGGTGTCCACTCTCACCCACCGCTTGCTTGACTGGTGGAGGGTTGTTAGCCGAACGGGTTTGACAGGACTATAATTCTCCCTTCATTAAAAGTATTAATGATAAATACTAAGTAACTAAACTCTTAATAATACCCAATCTTAGTTACTTAGGAAAATGTGAATAAGGTGCTAATCCATGAAATTACACTTTGCACTTTGTTTAAGTCGGTTAGTGGAGCGTGTGTGGTTAACCGGCACACTAACTCGTATTTAACAAGGTAGGCAAAGGGTAACTTAATGTTTATCATAGTATCGATGGAGCGTGTGTGGTTAACCGGCACATTGATTGAGGGGTAAACACTTAAGGGTACCAAGTAATTTGCATGGTTACTTCACACCTTGTTTTGTGATCCTCGGCATCCCAGTCACAAAACCTGAAGGGCACACTCGAGATTGAAACATGCCATTGAATAGTTCAATGAATCTCAAAGATATAGGAGTTTCAAAACCAATTAAAACCTAATAATACATTTCTTTTATCTTGGTGGAAATTGGTGAATCGTCATTCACCTACCTTCAAATATTTTATAGCTTGGATTACGGCATCCCTCTTCTAAGTTATAAAATAGTTTGTTGGGTCCTAGCCTTAATATTTCATATTGGGTGTCATATTAAGGACTTTAAAATCAACTATCTTGAATATCTCCCAAAAGATGGTTGGTTTAGACATTTATGATCTTCCCAAATCTCTTGAAACAAGCTTTCCTAAATGAAGATGATGTCCTATGGAAATCATACTTCTTACACCTCCTCCAATTATTCTCCATAACCCACAAGTTCAAGGTCACTCAAGCCCTATTGGCAAGGCAAGGTCTATGTGTGATTACATCTTGGAGATGTAGTCACATATCGACAAGCCGGGAGAGTTGGGTGTCAAAGTCTTGAGAAAGTTGGTGGTTCAACTACTTTCTAAGTCACATAGTGAGTTCTTTTGGAACACCTATGAAACAGACTATGACAAGACCCTTAATGATCTTATCTATTTGATAAGATCAACTTCCTAAAACTTTATGGACATTGACAATGATGACATTGGATATCTAGTAAAGCTCTCTCTTCCCAATGGAAAGGGATCGGCCATAGTCAACTCGGTTGACCAAATGGTAAAGAGAAAAGCTAAGTCTGTGATAGTCCCGTGTACCATTATCAAAGGGTCCATATGTTTATATTGCCAAAGAAAGGGGCATTGGTTGCGAAGCTGCCAAATTTACCTAAGGATGTTAAAGTCAATAAGTTTGACTCTACTTCAGGTAAAGTCCAATATCTAACTCTGTTAAGTTCTATTATGAGATTCTTGATACATGATGTGACTGGGTCACATGGTGATGTTTTAAGAATCAAAGAAAAGTGAAGAAACTTAAAGAAAGAATATGCTGAATCTGATTGCATAGATGGATTTCTATCGCGTAGTTTGAAGATCAGATTCTTGAGCTACTTCTTAGGAGTTATGAGATATTGCTTAGGAATAGATAACAACAAGTTTTTCATATGGATTGTAAGGATAAGTTTTTCCGCAAAGTTTTAAAATAAAAGAAATTTTTTTGATTTTATTTATTTTAAAATATCCTTAAAATGACATTTGAGGAAAAATTGTTGCTTATATGATTCCATTAAGAGCAAGAGTGGAAATATGAAATTGATTCTTTCATTTGTGGTAATGTCTAAATTTACCAAATAAGGAAAGATTCTCATCACCCAAGTTTCAATTGGATTGGGACTTGGAATCATGCAAGTTGTATAGCATGATGAATGAGAACTTTCAAGTATCGGAAAAATTAAGACTAATTACTCGTTCACATGGATGTGTGAGTCAAGTAAGGACTAAGGGATCGAGTACACATTCTTGTGCACTGATTAAGTCCACTACAAAAGATTGATAAGACTATTCGTCATAGTTTACTAAAGCTCAGTAAATATGGTTGTACTTACAAGCTTAAGTGTAATTCTAAGACATTGGAAAAAGTTCCAATGTAAGGCAGAGCGAATAAGAAGAATCAAATTAGGCAAAAGGATAGAAGTTTCTCAAATCTGAAAAGATGGGAGAGTACTTTCGTATCAGTTTTTATGATCATCTTAATGATTTAGAGACCTTATCACAATTCATCCTCTAAGTGCTTTCTTATAGCTAAGAAGAGGAACTATGAATTGGTGAAGTGGCTAAATCAAGAAGATGAGTCATACTTCGTTCCAATACAAGTCTTAGAGTCATACTCCAAGATTGTAATTTGAGTGACATGTCTTAAAGAAGGTTTAAAACACTTGTCAAATGTAAGAGTAAAAGTTTTCTACTCTTGTACATTTGAAATTGGTAAGTTGTGATGTTTTGGATAAAACAAAGACCAACTAAGGCCAATTGTGTGAAGTGTTTGTCTTGATTAGAATCCGCACTATCTCTTGGATGTTTGACAAGGGAGTCTTATAGGTCAAGAGGACAGTGGGAGTCTTAAAGGTCTTGAAAGTCTCAAGAACTAATCAAGAATAGAACCTGAAGCTCTTCACTAGCACACGACTTGAGGTTTATAACCTATCGTGTTGACATATTCTGTGCCCATTCCAGTTAAAGTTGACTTTGCATATGAGTTCTTAGAGTTCTCAATTTGTTGCACAACAACTTGGAAGCAATGACAGGCCCTTGAGCTGCCAGGTGGCAAGAAATTAAGATTGAGTTCAGTCCATATGAGTTTGGATTTGTCGTTATCCTTGTCTTGTGACTATGGTTTTGACAATTCACATGGATAAGAACACATACACCAGCAAATCTAAGTGTCATAAGGTTTCTCTCCGATTCATGAAAATGATGGTGAGGAAACAATTTCACTAAGTAGATTTTAGCTAGATAGCAATTGTGATATTTGCATTCTCAAAGTCGTTAGTGGAGCGTGTGTGGTTTACTGGCACACTAACCTGGACTTGTGAGAAGTGGCAAAAAGGTATAACTATTATGATTATGGCATCCCTTTTCATAATTGTTTAGATACACAAGTGTGCTAGCTAAGGGAAGGTGTATGATTTTGATAAAGTCTTATCAAAACAATCTAGTATCAGAAATCTGAACTTTGGTAAGAAAGTCAATGAAGTATTGATTTCTAGAAGTCCAACTGATTTCTGAGTACATGTCAAAGCTAGTGGGAGCATAAGTGTTATGCTAATAATCATCATGTTAGTAGGAGCATGATAATTATGATAAGTATTGCAAGTTAGTAATGTTAATTATAGAAAACAAAAGGTTTCAATTGGGAAAAGTTGTTTTGCTATAATTAAGGGAGAGGAAATTATACTTCATCTCAAATCTATAAGATTAGATCGTGAGGTTTTAATCATTTAGTCAAGGATATATATATGAATTTCATGTTGGAATGGCTCAACATAAGGAAATTCTGTATATGAGTCCATTATTTGCGTTCTAAAATTCTATTATGATTACGGCATCCCTTTTCATAATCTGAATTAGGAGAACTTGGCAAATTGAAATGGAAATGTTATAGCAAAAGATTGGTTTAGTCTTTATGTAAGACATCATGAATCGTGTCCCATATGCTTCGGATATAGGATCGATTACATGTGCTATATTCATCCATTCTAAGTTTTTCCAAATGCCTGGGGCATTAAGAAGGGAAAAGCTCTAGAATTGGATGTGACTAAAAAGGATTAAACAGTTGTCGAGGACAATCTAAGGTTTTCCAAAGATTGGGTGCTCAAGGACAGTTGGAAATATAGTGATAATTCTGGAAGGATCATATTGACATAGTCTGTAAGGAGGCAACTCTTGTTCAGAAGTGATAGTCAAAATGGAATCTGGAAATGTTTCAAAGTTAGAAGTTTCAATCTGTTTAAGATTAGGAAACTTAATGCAAGAAGGATGTTTCCAAGGAGCTGATCTCCTTTGGGATACTCTGTAATGATTGTTGTCAAGTCTTTCTGACTTTGTGCATAATCATTACAAGAGGATCAATGCATATAAGTTTAGAATCTAACAGATTTCAGTAAATGACATCATTTGGAATTCTTGCATTTATAGTAAGGATTTGGGAGTGTGAAAAGAGAATCATTGAAGTTATGTTCAATTGATCTAGTTCACAAAGTAGAGATCATAGACAAACATAGTATACATACTTGGTGTGTGGCATGACTAGTGTTTAGAAAACATAGTGTACATGCTTGGAGCATGGGACAACTATTGTTTTAAATTCAAGAATAAAGTTGATAGCTGAAACAGTATACAATGAATAATGTGTAATCATATGGTGATAAATAAAAGGTGTTTTATTTATGTACATAGGTTTTGATACCATATTGGATTCAATTATTATTGTGTTTCACTTTGCATGTTTTGACTTCCCGAATAAACTGGGTTATTCTTCCGGAATGACTAAGTTATTCAAACCATCCACAGTCGGTCATATGTTGGAAGTAGATATGAATTAAGACTGTCATGGGTTGGCTTGTAGAGGTCTAAGGTGTTGGACAAAGGGCTACAACACTCATGAGTGCTCATAAGTTCTGAGTATTGGATTCAACCCGCGCTCATTGGAATCACTTCATGGATTTTATCACGAGTGATCATGAGACGATAATATCTTATATTCTTCAAACCTAGAGATATGAGTTGTTACTATGAGTTGATAGTACATTGATTACACGAAAACGCATTTGGTAACTCGGTGATATAAAATGTGTCTTTGTGTATGATTTAACAAGTAGTAGAACAAGCCATATGAGTCGAACTTTATCCATTCCTTTTACCTTTGGGATAAAAGCGATATCTGTGGGCCCCTCGATGATTTGATGATGACAAGTGGAAGTGCTCGGCCGGGCCAGGACTGATTTGATTTGTTCAATTAGTCACTCGTCATAAATCGGAAATCAGGAAACAACAAATGGACAGAGAGAATGATTATAATCCATGTCTCAGTCCATATGATATCTAGAATGGAGGAATATATGATCCCTTATCTAATGGACAAGTCATTGACAAAGGTCAGAGTTCATAGACAAGGTCAGAGTTCAACAGAAGCTTTTGAGAGCTACGATTGCCAGTCGGTTCCTGAAGTCATACGCAATAATAGTTTTAGACTTATCCAAGTGGGAGACTATTGGATTAATGTCTAAGTCCATAACTATAATTGGTAAGACTTGACCCGACCCGGCATGGTCCATTTGGGTTGCATGGCATCATGCATTTGGATAGACTATAATGAGAGAAATAAGACACTTATGGTTATTAATATATTATAAGTTCTAGTATATTAATAATAAGAATAATAAGATTATTTAATTAGTATTGATCAAGAATTAATCTAGGATTAATTAAGTGATCAAAAGAAGACTAATTAAATATATGGATTGATTGTGTAAATCATCCATACTTATATAGTAGGATAATGCTCCATGGATTATCTAGTTGGGCTAAAACCCATATGATGCTTCATGGATGCTCCATGGTGTATTTGTACCCATGGATCATGGAAATGAAAGGCCATGTCAATTAGGGTCTACATGGTGTAACCCTAACTATATATGCATCTTATTCTTGATCAAAATCGGCCACTAGAGAGTGAGTAAGAAAGGTTAGCCGATTTCATGAAGTGTAGATTTCTCTCAAGTTATTCCATTTTGAGGTGTCACACTTGGGGTACTTGGCACTCAAGCTTCATGAAGACTTTCTACATGAAAGAGGTATGTATTCTATCTTGTTATATTCATTATTTTGTATGCTAGATTAGGATAATACCTTGAATGTTCATAATTGCATGTATAATAGAGAAAACATAGATCCAAGGTATTTAGGGTTGCATGTACACTTAGGAGTGTTAGAATGCTCAAAACCCAACAGAATGTTACTTCTATTTTGCCTAAACCAGTTTTTCGTGAACCTTATCATCTTTCTAAGGGACAAAAATTACCTTTTCATTTAAATCCTAAACGATCATTAAATCCGTTAGATTTGATACACTGTGATTTATGGGGACCAGCTCCGGTTGCATCAAATGGTTATTTATATTATGTTGTGTTTATTGATGATCAATCACGTTTCACATGGTTTTATCCTGTGCAAAATAAGAAAGGGTTTTATGCTATTTTAAAGAATTGTATAAAGCTTGTTCAAACACAACTATCACGGAAAATTCAGGTTTTTCAAAGTGATGGGGGCGGTGAATTTGTCAATCACATTGTTCGTGAAATTTTTGAAGAAAATGGTATTGTTCATCAGCTTTCGTGCCCGCATATTCCCCAACAAAATGGCAGAGCTGAACAAAAGCATAGGCATATCGTTGAAACTGGTCTGTCTATGCTTTTTCATGCACATGTCCCGGCCTCCTATTGGGTTGATTCTTTCAGCTCAGCTACATATATCATCAACCGGCTTCCTACCAAGATTCTCAATAATCATTCTCCATTTGAGTTGCTTTTCTCACGCATACCTTCTTATGGAAATTTTCGCACTTTTGGTTGTCAAGTGTACCCATATATTCGTGACAATTAAGCACACAAGCTTGCACCACGGAGCATTTCTTGCATCTTCATTGTTTATCATCCTCAATATAAAAGGTACAAATGTCTTAATCCAACAACATCACGGATTTATATCACTCGGCATGCACGTTTTAATGAAACCTCTTTCCCCTTTGCTGATCAACATGTGTCCTCTGATTTTTCCAAGCTGGACCTATCTGTTTTCTTGGATGACGGGCCTCCTAATACTTCACTTTTTGATCAGCCTACTAAAACCGATACCATTCAACGAACCCATTCGCCTCCAGTTACCAAACCATGCTCTTTATGTGAACCTGTCTCTCGCAACAATATCCCTGCTGGCCCGTTATCCGACGATGGCCCTGCTACACCTCCTACACCTGACAACGACCCAATTAACGATTCATCTTATGGCAGTCCACCTTCTGATAATGACAACTCAGATCCCAGACCATGTCCGGACCCTCCAAATCGAACTTCCTCACTCCATCCTATGACTACACGCTCCAAGTCTGGTATTTTTAAGCCCAAACATCTCTTTGACATTTCTTCCTTTGCTCAACATTCATTGCATGTTGCCCTATTTTCTGAATCTCAACCAAAAGGATATAAGTCAGCTGCAAAAAATCCACGATGGTTGGTTGCCATGAATGAAGAAATGGAGGCTCTACGTCACAATAATACTTGGGTGTTAGTCCCACGCCCATCTTCCTCAAATATTGTTGGTTCTAAATGGGTTTATCGTATTAAAATCAATGCTGACGGATCTGTTGAACGGTATAAAGCACGTCTGGTCGCTCAAGGTTTCACACAAATTCCAGGGATAGATTATTCACATACGTTCAGTCCTGTAATTAAAGCCTCTACTGTCCGCATTGTTCTATCTCTTTTAGTATTGAACAAATGGCGTCTTCATCAGTTGGATGTTAAAAATGCTTTTCTTCATGGTCAACTCACAGAGACTGTGTTCCTGGAGCAACCACCTGGTTTCACCGATCCCCAATTTCCAAATCATGTATGCAAGTTATCCAAAGCTCTCTATGGTTTGAAGCAAGCACCTAGAGCCTGGTTTCAACGTCTCAGCACCTTTTTACTATCCAACGGTTTTGTCTGCAGTCGTGCTGACACTTCCCTGTTCATTTTTTCTCGAGACTCTTGCATCATGTATCTTCTCGTTTATGTTGATGACTTGATTCTTACCGGCAGTCATGAGTCTGTCATCACTACATTTACTGCTCGTTTTAATCGTGAATTTGCCATTAAAGATCTTGGCGACTTGAGTTACTTTCTTGGACTTGAAGTTAGTTACACTGACACTGGTTTATATCTAAGTCAGTCCAAATACGCTAAAGATGTTCTTACCCGGGCGGATTTGCTTGATTCCAAACTGGTCCACACGCCTCTTGCTACACATGAGACTTTCACCTCTGATGGCTCTCCTTTTTCCGATCCCACTCTTTATTGATCGCTTGTCGGGGCCTTACAGTACTTAAATATTACTAGACCAGACTTATCTTATGCTGTTAATCAAGCCAGTCAATATCTTCATGCACCTACGGATGCTCACTTTCAATCTGTCAAACGCATTATGCGTTATGTTAAGGGTATTGCTTCATTTGGGCTTCTTTTCTGTCATCCGCAGACCAACAACATATTGGGCTATTCTGATGCTGATTGGGCTCGTTGTCTTGAAACTCGTCGCTTTACTTATGGCTATTCCATATTTCTTGGCGGCAATCTTGTCTCTTGTAGTGCAAAGAAGCAACCAACTGTCTCACGATCTAGTTGTGAATCTGAATACTGGGCCATGGCGAACACAGCTGCAGAAATTGTCTGGATCACTCATCTTCTACGTGAACTTCATGCCTTGCCACCGGATCGACCAACTCTGCTCTGTGATAACAAAAGCGCCTTATTTATGACTCAAAATCCTGTTGCTCACAAGCGCGCTAAGCACATTGACCTTGATTATCATTTCATCCGGGAACTTGTCACTTCCGACAAACTTCACACCAAGTTTATTTCTACCAAGCTTCAAGTGGCGGATATCTTCACCAAAAGTCTTCCACGTCCTCAGTTTGAGCATTTTCGTACTTTGCTACGCGTTGGTCCACCGCCTATTCGCTTGAGGGGGGATATTAGATAACTATTAGATAAATATATTGTATATATTGTTAAATATGTTATGTATATCTGTATTCTATAGATCCTACATTATAGGATCTCATTATTATAATTCATTAGTATATATACAATATCATACACACGTTTTGGTGTGTGGTTTAATTTATCTCAGTATTATAATGGTTTGCAAAATTATATGAAAAGTCCTTTTGCGTTAAATCTAATTTTTTAGTTGTTAGATTTTAATTATAATGACTATTTTACCTTTGTACCAAATTTGCAATATACTTCAAACAGTAATGACTATTTTTGTAATTTTATAAATTTGAAATTATATATATATATATATATATATATATATATATATATATATATATATATAAGGAAGAGTTATATGGAAAATGAATGATTAGGGCAACACATATTTGAACCAATGAAAACATGACAACACATCACTTCCACAATACATTACTTGTGAAGAAAGAAATGGACACGTGTCATTTGATTATTGGTTTCGGTAGATGTTGCACTAGTTATTTGTTTTCTATAGAACTCATTCCTATATATATATATATATATATATATATATATATATATATATATATATATATATATATATATATAATAGAAAAAAGATGTCAAATAGATAAAAAAAGTTATCAAATTGTTGACATTTTTTTTCTATTTTTATTTTATAATTTTAGTTATTTATGGTTTTTTTAATGTTTTTATTTATTTTTATTCAAGTAAATAAACTTAAATTTGATAAATCATGTCCAAATCATTTTTTTCTTTCATTTTTCTTATTTGTGATTTGAAGCGATAATGTTTTTTTTTTTTTTTTTAATTTTACGCCATTACGGTTCATGTTTTTTTTACTTGGATGCTCAATAGTTAATATTTTTAGCAACTTTATGTTTACATTTATCATTATCATTACTTCACATTTTGTTTCTATTTTTTTATATAGTTTCAGCTATTTATTATTCTTCTATTGTTTTTATTTATTTTTATTCAAGTAATGAAAAATAGAAAAACAAAAAACAAAAACTCAAAGAATAAAATTGTAATATATTCTCATATATTAATAAATTTTACACTTTTCATAATTTTTTTGGTTTTTTTGTAGTTTTTTTGTAGTTTTTTTATTTTTTCGTATTATTTTTTTAATTTGTTTCCTATTATTTTTTAATATTTTCTATTTTTATTTTTGTTGTTGTTTCATTTTATTTTTCATCAATTTGATAAGTTTTTTGACATTTTCCAAAAAGTGTAAAATATATGAATATAATAGAGTATATTACAATTTTCGTGTTTGAGTTTTTTTAATTTTTCTTTTTAAATTTTGGTTAGTATGGTTTTTATAACTTTTTTTTCTATTTTGATTCGAGTAAATAAAATAGTTATATTTACAAATATAAATAAAGAAAATAAAAATAACTTTTTAATTTACTCGAATAAAAAAAAATTAAAAGTTTCAAAAACCATAGATAACCAAAATAATTAAAAAAACATAGAAAACCAAAAAAACTCAAACACTAAAATTTTAATATATTCTAATATATTCATACATTTTACACTTTTAGAAAAAGGTCAATTTTTTTTATCAGATTACTAATAAATAAAACGAGACAACGAAAAAAATAAAAATAAGAAAAAACTAAAAACTAATACGAAAAAATAAAAAAATACGAAAAAAACCAAAAAAAGATGAAAAATGTAAAATGTATTAATATATTCGAGTATATTACAATTTTGGTGTTTGAGTTTTTTTTTATCTATTTTTCATTACTTGAATCAAAATAAATAAAAACAATAGAATAATAATAAATAACTAAAATTATAAAAAAAATGGAAAATAAAAGGTAAAGTGATGATAATGATAAATGCAGACATAAAGTTGCTAACGATATTAACTATGGAACCTCTACGTAAAAAAACATGAACCGTAACAGTATAAATTAAAAAAAACATTAACGTTTCAATTCACAAATAATAAAAATAAAAAAAAAAAACGATTTCAATATGGTTTATCGAATTTAAGTTTATTTACTTGAATTAAAATAAATAAAATCATTAAAAAACCATAAATAATTAAAATTATAAAATAAAAATAAAAAACAAAATATCAAAATGATTATAAAAAAAGTTATCAAATTGTTGAAATTATATATATATATATATATATATATATATATATATATATATATATATATATATATATATATATATATATATATATATATATATATATATATATATATATATATATATAGGTTTAGGTTCAATGGAAAATGATTAATTAGGGCAACATATGCTGGAACCAATGATCAAGTGACACGTGTCCATTTCTTTATTCATAAGCAATGTATTATGGAAGTTATTTATGTAGTTATTCCAAAGTGATGTGTTGTCATTCTTTTATTGGTTCCAACATGTGTTGCCCTAATTCTTTATTTTCCATATAACCTTTCCCTATATATATATATATATATATATATATATATATATATATATATATATATATATATATATATATATATATATATATATATACAAAATTTCAAATTTACAAAATTACACAAAGTGTCCTTGAGGTTTGTAAGGTTTGTAGTATATTGTAAATTTGGTACAAGGATAAAATAATTTTTTTCATCAAAATCTAACAGATGAAAATTTAGATTTAATGGCAGGAGGACATTTCATGTAATTTTGCAAACCAAAGGGACCAGTGGCGTGACGTTTTCCTTGAAAGTCCTCAAAGTGAGATATTTTACAAACCACAGGGACCAATTATGACATTTTACAAACCACAAGGTACACTTCAAAAGGAGTGTACCTTGATTTTGAAACTTCGTTACCATGGAATTGTTTTGAGTAACAAAGTTTTAGTAGAACATTTTGTAATATCATTGGCAAAGTCTCTGTGACTTCTAGGCCTTGATATCACAAAATGATAGTGCATAGAAAGTTGGAATTCTAACACATTTAGTGGTAACAAGAATCTGGTATTGTGAAATAAGCATCATTGGAATAGTGTCCAGTCGATATGTTCACAAATGAATGACCATAGAGAGACATAGTATACATGTTTATAACATGACATGACTGATGTTTAATTCAAGTGTTTAGTTGATTACTCGAAATATTATATAGTGAATAAAGTCTAATTAATATTGTGATTAAATAATAAGGGTTTTATTTATATTCAATAGTTCTGAGACCATAGTTAGTTAGGTTATTATTGTGTTTCACTTCACATGCTTTACTTCCTGAATAATTTGATTATTTGAAATTCCACAGTCGCTCGTACTTTTGGAAGTAAGTAGCAAATTAAGACTGTCATGAATTGAATTGTAAATTGTCTATGAAGATTAGACATAGTAATTGTTTTGCTACAATGTTCATGAGTACTTGGAATATGGAGATTTTGAGCATTGGATAAACTCACGCTCAAAGAATTACTTCATGTATTTTATCACGAGTAATTCTGAGATGGTAATATCTTATCTTCTTGAAACGGAGATATATGATTTGTTGTTTACAAGTCAGTTGTGCATTGATAATGCGTAAACGTATTAGTAACTTGATGTTATAAAACGTATTGTTGTGCGTGATTTGATGAGTGAATAGTGTAAGTATATAAGTCGAAGTTTATCCGTTCCTTTTACCCTAACAGGAAAAGTGATATCTATGGGGGCCTCGGTGATTTGATGTTGAAATCTAAAGCGCTTGGTCAAGCCAGACTAAATTGATGTGTTCAATTGGTAGTCTGATTTTAGTCGTCATAAATCAGAAATCAGGAAAAAAAACTTGGACAATGAGATTCATTATAATCAATGTCTCATGTCTGTACGATATCTTGTAGAACAAAAGAATATTTGATCACTTATCTTAGGACATGTAACTGACTGGGTGATAGAATCTGAATAATTTAACAGGAAAATAACACTTGAATTAAAAAAGATAGGGCCTGATTCGAGAGGGGCTTAGTCTCCAATTATAGAATGAAGTCTGGAGATAATCTAAAACAGAATGAATGAAAAACTAATTACGAGGCCTGCTAAGTAACATAACCAAACAAGTTAATTAACTGATCCTAAAAACTTGCTAAAAAAACTGCTTATCCACTACTTCTATTTTCCCACCAAAGAATGGGTCAAATAAATAGGCTAAGAGTGAATTAAATTGGTTCTTTTCAGCTGAAGCTTTGACCCGATTCTTCCTTCGTGAGTAGACCTGTAATGGTGTTGTATCATTACTTCCCTCCTGGTAAAACGCCTTGTCCTCAAGGCGGAAATCTAGAAATTGGGCTGCAAGAAGATCATAGTTTTCCCAAGTAGCTTCTTCAGAGGGTTGGTGGCACCATAAAATTAAGAGCTCCAAAACCGGTTGACCAGCTTCAATGACCCAACGGTAGGCAAGGACCGAACTTGGTTGTAAATCGACCTCCCAATCCTTAGTGATAGGTAAAGGATGAACTGGAGTAGATGGGAAAGAACCATGAGCTGGTTTAAGCATGGAGACATGAAACACTGGATGTATGCGAGCTTCTGGAGGAAGTTCCAACCGGTAAGTAACCGGTCCGACCTTACGAGAGATACGATACGGACCATAGAATCTGGGAGAAAGCTTTTCATAACGTCGTTTTGCTGAACTCTTATGTCGATACGACTGGATTTTTAGGAAAACATAATCACCTTCTTGAAATGAAAGTTCACGACGCTTGGTGGTACCTTGGTCGCGCATCCGGTCTTGGGCCTTGAGTAAATTAGTTCGGAGACGCTTAAGCATATCATCCCTATCAATGAGTTGGTGCTCCAGATCTGTATTATTAGTCTCTCCATCTACATAAGGGGGGAAAGCGGTGGAGGTTCCCGACCATAAACGACAGAAAAGGGAGTTGTACCTGTTGACGTGTGAAAACCTGTGTTGTAGGAATATTCAGCCCATGGTAAATAAGAGCACCACTTGATCAGTTGTTCATGAATAAAGTATCTCAAATATGCCTCTAGGCATCAATTAAGCACTTCCGTCTGACCGTCCGTTTGAGGATGGTAACTTGTACTCATTTGCAACTTTGTTTGGCATAATCGAAACAGTTCTTGCCAAAAGTTGCTAAGAAAAACGACATCCCGGTCAAAGAAAATAGAACGAGGAAAACCATGAAGACGAACAATCTATCTACAGAAGAGCGATGCAACTCCCTTGGCAGTATATGGGTGTTATAAGCCAAGAAAATGAGCATATTTGCTTAACCGATCAACCACAACTAAAATGGTATCAACCCGATTAGAAATAGGCAAACCCACAATAAAATCCATTGAAATATCTTCCCAAACACGTGTAGGAATAGGTAAGGGTTGGAGCAACCCCACAAGAGATAAAGTTTCATA
Organism: Lactuca sativa; assembly: GCF_002870075.4. Classification (NCBI taxonomy): domain Eukaryota; kingdom Viridiplantae; phylum Streptophyta; class Magnoliopsida; order Asterales; family Asteraceae; genus Lactuca; species Lactuca sativa. Next base: position 278,249,366 of record NC_056627.2, read on the forward strand.
CTTTTGTTGTTGGCAGGTCAAATATTGTTGAACAAAAAGATGAACATCCTGCTTCATTTTGGGCCAAAAATATTGAGTTGTGAGACGTTTTAAGGTCTTCAAAAACCCACAAATGACCACCCATTGGAGTTGCATGAGCCTCATGTAATAATTTGTGTCTGAGATCAAAAACATCAAGGATCACCAAGCGCTTTTTGTAAAATAGGAGTTGACTAGTGAAAGATAATCCAGGAACCAAAGTTGGATCAGATGCCAGTTGGCTGATTATGTTACTGGTTTAATCGTCAGAATGTAAGCTAGTCTTGATATCAGCCATTTCAGAACAATAGGGCACTGATAGTGCAAAGAAATCACCTGAGTGGGGTCGACATGATAAAGCATCGGCTCCTCTGTTCTCCTTTCCAGCACGATGGGTAATGGAAAAGTCATATGGCATTAGTTTAAGTAATAGTAGTTGTTGCTCGGTTGTTGTAATCTGTTGTTCTAACAAAAACTTTAGAGTGTAATGATCCTTGAGAATGAAGAAATGGCGACCTAGCAAGTAGTGGTTCCATTTCTGAACGGCCAACATCAAAGCGAGTAATTCGCGATCGTAAGCGGATTTAAAACGGTTCGCAGGTGAGAAACCCTTACTGAAATATGCTACCGGGTGATCTTCTTGAGAAAGTATAGCCCCCACCTCGTCTGAGGAGGCGTCACATTTGTTAGGTGCATTTTATGCACCCATTTTGTAGTTTTATTCCATAAAAGTGCATTGCATTTTGGTTTAAACTCATGAATTTTGCATGTTTTTCGGGATTTTTCATGAGGCAATTTAATTCGCACATTTTTGTGATAATTTCAGGGACTTTTGGAGGTTGGAACTTAGTTGAGGTGATAAATAAGAGATTTGGATGAAGTTTCGGGACTTGTGGAGCACCGAGGAGCAAGATATCAAAGAAATGAAGATTTTGGCTTTACAGAGATTTACACGGCCGTGTAAATGCAAGCCTTGCGTTTACGCGGGCCGTGTAAATGTAGATTTTTGTGCAGTATATTTTTGCGTTTACGCGGGCCGTGTAAATGACAGTGTTAGTTTACGCGGGCCATGTAAACGTAAACGTGGGTTTTAAAGCAGTTTTTCACCATTCTTAAAGGAGGGTCGATTTTTGGAGCAGAGAAAGCGATTTTCTTGAGAATTTTGAAGTTTATTAACACTTGGGAACATTTGATTTCTATTTGTAAGAACTTTAATTTCATTTTCTAGATTTGTGATCTTGTTCTAGTCATGATTGGCTAAAACCCTAGTTTCTCCAACTTCATGTCTTGACTCTTTAGTTGTGATTTCAATCATGTGATTTGATGTTTGCTTCTAATTCCTACCTATTGAGTTTGATTTTGTTTCAATTGAATGTTTGAGTCTAATTGTGATTCTTATTGGCCATTTGAATTAGGGTTAGGTCATTCAAGTTATCTAATTGCAAAATCCGTAATTGTTTTGTGGATTGGACTAAGTAACAAACACTAAATTGATTTCCATTGAATGAATTTAGTGTAAAGCTTATTCACATACTCTTACACTCCCGAGCTTGTGAGGAGTATTGGGTGTTGTTGGCAACATTAACATAAAGCTTATTGCAACCTTTTGATTTCTATCTAAGAGCTTGTTTAGAGTTAAATTAGAAGGTTAAGTTATTTTCAAAGAGCTTGTTTTGAATTTGACAACTTGGTGAATGGGAAGTGTTAGAACTTGTTAACACTTTCAAGTACCAACTTAGGTGGAATTAAGTAGATATCATTTCATCCTTGGAATCACATTGTCAAATTGTCTTGCATAGAGTTGGAGTTCTCACAAATCCTGAATTTGTTTCATTTAATTGATCATTTAATTATTGCTTTGTCCTCTTGTTTAAATCATTGCATACCAACCCCCCATTTATGTGACCATTATTGTACCTTCCGCAAAAAGGTATAAACACTTGTCCCGTGTCTCTATGGATCGACCCTACTTACCTTGTACTACATTCTTAGTGCATAGTAGTAGTGTTTAAGGAGTCATTTGTACCCTTTATTTGTTGGGTTTGTGTAACATCCCAAAAATACAGGCCAAAAATTTCATTTTTAAATACGTCATTATAAAACCAACAGTGTAATAAAATATTTGTGATATCATGTCATGTCAAAACCAAGGTAGAAATAATCAAACATGTTATAATAAAACAATATCAGAGTGTAATCCCAAAGATCTCATGTGCGGAAAACCATAGTGTGATGCGCTGCGATCGAGTCGACTCCTTCCCTTTGAAAACGAAGTACCTGAAACCAAAACTGAAAACCGTAAGCACGAAGCTTAGTGAGTTCCCCCATCATACCACATACCATACAATCACATATCATACATATATTGCCGGACATATCTAGGTGCCCAACCTACCCCTTCGGCCCTCTCGACCGGATACTGCCTAGCATATCTGGGTGCTGGCCTCCCCTTCGGTCCTCACAACCGGATACTGACTAGCATATCTGGGTGTTGGTCTCCCCTTCGGTCCTTACGACCGGATACTTCCTAGCATATCTGGGTGCTGGCCTCCCCTTCGGTCCTCACGACCGGATACTGGGGACTATTTCACCCCTACTGCTACCACATAACAGATATCACATAGCCTCATATCATACTAGCACATAAACATAACACAGGTAGTAGCAACCCTAGATGAATATCACAAAGACAATCATCTATCATACAACTCCTACTGGTGGGCCGACATTATGGCCATAGACCCACCGCTACTGGAAGGTAACTCACCTCACACTGCTGAAGTCCCGTAGACACAATCCCACACTGCTGAAGTCCCGCAGACTCAACCCCAGCTGCTGGCTGACAAATTCCCGATCTGTCAATATCAAAACATCACCCAATTAATAATTGGGTCACACTACATAACCATAAACACTTACTTTGGATAATTACATTGCCCCAAGCTTGGCTTATTCAAGCCCAAGGCCCAATCCGTAGGCCCCAAAGTCAATTAGGAATCAAACCCAATACATGGCCCAATTTTCCAAATTGGGCCTAGGCCTACACATGGTCTCATTCTAAGGCCCAACACCATATAATCATTAAGGCCCAAAGTATGGCCCATCTATGGCCCAATTTTCCAAATTAGGCCCAAGCCCCTTACATGGGCCTTACCCCAGGCCCATTAAATTATTTTAGTTCATTGGCTTGACTTTGGATGGCCCATTAATTACCCAACCCTCAAGGCCCAAAAGAAAGGCCCAACAATAAACCCAAGTGAAATTAGAGTTTCACATAAAATGATGATTATGTTGAAGTTTCCTACTTAACCCATTAAGGACTTAATCCATTAAGGACTTAATCCATTAAGTCCATTATCGCTTAGATTAATCTTTGCCAAAGTTCATTATTTAATATCTCAATTTATTAAATAATTCTTGTGTGTGTGACCCGATTAATTCTTTAAGTTAGGGTTTCATTGGCATTAGGGCTTTCCAAACCCTAATTAGGGTTTCCAACCCATATACTGTTGGGTTTTGAGCAATCTAACACTTCCTAAGTGTGCATGCAACCCTAATAAACCTTGGATTTATGTTTGTCTAAATACATGCAAAATAATAATTTTCCAAGGTTCATAACTTATCTAACATGGCATGGGGAACTTTTAAACATAAAAGAGTTAGATGAGATTACATACCTTTTGATGAGATTGATTCCTTGGAGTTTGAGAGCCAAGCACCAATAGTGTGAATGCCTCAAATGGAAATCACAAATCACCACAAACACTTGGAAAACTTTAGAGAGTGTACACACACTTGCAATTTTCGGCCACACACAAACACACACACTAGTGGCTATTTCATGCAACATAAGCATGCTTATATAGTGTACATGGTTAGGGTGAAACCCTAATAACCCATGACCTTTCCTTTTCCAAGGATCCATGGGTTAAAAGCTCCATGGATCATCCATGGACTTCCATATAAGCCTAGCCCATTAACAAATGAGTGTTAGCCCACACCATATAAAACCAATAGCCCATAATCTAATTAGTCTTCCTTTTAATCTCTAAATTAATTCATAATTAATTTAAGACTAAGGCTAATTAAATAACATGACTTCATATTAATATATTATAAATTATAATATATTAATAAACATATGTGTATAACTCTCATAAAATTATCCATAAATTGTTCGGGTGAAGTGCAACCCAAATGGACCATGCCGGGTCGGGTCAAGTATATACCAAATAAGTTATAGACTTAGACACCTTATCCAACAGACTCCCACTTGGATAAGTCTAATAACTGTATTTGCCTATATAACTTCAGGAACCAACCAGCAATCGTAGCTCTCGAAAACTCTGTTGAACTATGAAGCGCCATTTTAAGACAAGTGATCATATAATCCTCTGTTCTCATGATATCAGCCGGACAAACACATGGAACTATGTCTTGCTTATTGTCTGGCAGTTGTTTCTCGATTTCTGATTTGTTTGACAAAAAACTTTACTGAACACATCAGTTTAGTTCTGACCGGGCCCGGTACATGGGTCAACACAAAATCATCGAGGGGCCCAGATATCGCTTCTATTTCTAGAAGGAACAGATAAACTTCGACTCATATGCTTGTTCTACTACTTGTTGAATTGTACACAAAGGCACGTTTTATAACATCAAGTTACTGATGCGTTTACGTGCAATCAATGCACAACCAACTCATAGGTAACAACTCATATCTCTAGGTTTGAAGACTTATATGATATTATCGTCTCACGATCACTCGAGATAAATTCCATGAAGTGATACAAGTGAGCGTGGGTTTATACCAATACTCATAACTTATGAGTACTCATGAACGTTGCAGCAACCATTGCCATGTCTAAACACCTTTAGCCATCTACAATCCCAATTCATGACAATCTTGATTCATACCTACTTCCGACGTATGACCGATTGTAGGTTTGAATAAATTAATTATTCTGGAAGTCAAAACATGCAAAAACTGAAACAATAGTAAATAATTGACAATGACAGTAACACCTTACTCATAAATAAATCACAAATTTTATTCATCATCAAATGTCGATTACATTTTACAAGTTTCAGGAAAACTATCTAATCTGTAAAACTAATATCGTCCCTCAGCCCGATGCGCCTCGCATGCTGAAAATGCTTAACCCTCGTCAGTCCCTTCGTAAGGGGATCTGCAGGATTCTCATCTGACGATACCCTCTTTGCCACGAGGAGTCCTTCTTCAATCTTGTGTCTTATGAAGTGATATTTTATGTCAATGTGTCGGGATCTGCCATGATCTCTTGGTTCCTTGGCTAAGGCAACCGCACTATTGCTGTCACAGAAAATCTCCATAGGTTCTTTAATAGCTGGTACAACTCCAAGGTCTCCGATGAAGTTCTTCAGCCATATCGCCTCCTTCGCTGCTTCACTCGTTGCTATATACTCTGATTCACAAGTCGAATCAGCCACCGTCTCCTGCTTGGAACTCTTCCAAGAAATTGCCCCTCCATTTAAGGTAAAGACCCAGCCCGACTAAGAGCGGAAGTTATCCCTATCAGTCTGAAAACTGGCATCACTATACCCTAATACTCTCAAGTCATCACTCCCACCAAGGGTAAAGATCCAATCCTTAGTCCTCCGCAGGTACTTGAGAATGTTCTTTACTGCAGTCCAATGAGCCTTGCCAGGGTTCCCTTGATACCTGCTGACCATGCTCAAAGCAAAGGCCACATCAGGGCGGGTACAAGTCATAGCATACATGATCGAGCCAACAGCGGAAGCATACGGTAATTGGCTCATCTCAGCTATCTCTGCCTCTGTACTCGGACTCTGAGTCTTACTCAGTTTGGCATTGCTTTGGATTGGTAAATCTCCTTTCTTAGAATTCTGCATGTTGAACCTTTTCAACACCTTATCCAAGTAGGTACTCTGACTAAGTCCAATTAGTCTTTTACTCCTTTCTCTTAATATCCTTATCCCTAGGATATAGGCGGCCTCCCCTAGGTCCTTCATAGCAAAGCACTTCCCAAGCCAGGACTTAACCTCCTGCAAGATTGGGATGTCATTTCCTATAAGTAGTATGTCATCCACATACAGTACCAAGAAGCTAACTATACTCCCACTAGCTCTGACATACACGCAAGACTCATCTTCACTTCTCGAGAAGCCAAACTCTTTGACCTTCTCATCAAAACAAAAATTCCAGCTACGAGATGCTTGTTTTAATCCATAAATGCATTTCTCAAGCTTGCATACTCTATTAGGGTACTCTGCACTGACAAAACCCTCTGGCTAATTCATGTACACATCCTCAGCCAACTTTCCATTAAGGAAAGCGGTTTTGACATCCATTTGCCATATTTCATAATCATGAAATGCTACAATGGCTAGCATAACCCTAATAGACTTAATCTTTGCTACCGGCAAGAAAGTTTCATCATAATCAATACCTTGAGTCTGAGTAAAACCCTTCGCAACCAGTCGAGCCTTATAAGTATGCACTTTACCTTCCATGTCGGTCTTCTTCTTGAAGATCCATTTGCACCCGACTGTTTTACGGCCCGGTACATTGTCAACCAAGTTCCAAACTTGATTGTCATACATGGACTATATCTCGCTGTCCATAGCCTCCTTCCATTTAGCAGATTCCGGGCCTGCCATGGCTTCCTTAACACTGCTAGGTTCATCCAAATTTACCAGTGTACTATCACTGATAAACGTATCACCTTCCGTAGTAATATGAAAGCCATAATAAAACGAAGGTGTGTTCCTAACTCGTGTGGAACGCCTCGGAGGTACAGACATGTCAGCTTGCTCAACAGGAGTTTCCTCCTCAGGTTGATTGCTAGTGTCTGAGGTTCCTTCACCAATTGCTTCTTGAATTTCTTCAAGATCAATTTGCCTCTCACTGTCTCCTTGGTTTATAAACTCCCTCTCACGGAAGACCCCTCTTCTTGCTACAAAAACCACATTCTCACTGGGTCTGTAGAAGAGGTAACCAAAAGATTTCTGTGGGTAGCCGATGAAAATACACCTTTCACTTCGGGGTTCGAGCTTATCATGAGTCTCATGCCTCACGAAAGCCTCGCAACCCCAAATCTTGATGTGGTCTAAATTAGGAACCTTCCCAGTCCACATCTCATGAGGTGTTTTGGTAACCTTCTTTGTAGGGACTAGATTAAGGATATGGGCGGCAGTCTCTAAGGCATACCCCCAAAAAGAGATTGGTAGCGAAGCTCGACTCATCATAGAGCGAACCATGTCTAACAAGGTTCGATTACGCCTCTCAGCTACACCATTTAGCTGTGGTGTCCTGGGAGGAGTCAATTGTGAGACAATCCCACACTCCTTAAGATAGTCAAGGAACTCGGTACTAAGATACTCACCACCTCGATCGGATCGAAGCATCTTAATGTTCCTGCCCAATTGATTTTCTACTTCCTGTTTGAATTCCTTAAACCTTTCAAAGGTTTCTGACTTATGTTTGATTAAGTAGACATACCCATATCTACTAAAATCATCAATAAAAGTCACATAATACCGATTAGCATCCCTTGTGGCAGTTTTGAATGGCCCACATACATCAGTATGTATTAGGTCCAACAAACCCTCACCCCTTTCACAAGTTCCAGTGAAAGGTGATTTTGTCATCTTTCCAAGTAGACAAGATTCACAACTATCATCCGATTTAAGGTCGAATGACTCCAAGACTCCACTCTTTTGGAGTTGGCCTATGCGTTTCTTGTTTACATGTCCAAGACGACAATGCCACAGTGATGCTTTATCTAGGCTAGTAGAAGAATCAATATACAACACATTATTTCCTAAGTTGTCTACAATCGACACAGTTTCATACACACCATCACAAGGTAATGCTTTAAAATAAAACACATTTTTAAAGAAAGCATTAATACCACCACATTCATTATCAAACGAAAAGGTAAAACCTTTTTTGTACAAAGCATGAAAAGAAATAATATTCCTCGCCATTTCAGATGAGTACACACATTTATTCAAATCTAATTTTAACCCATTATTAAGCAACAAAGTATAAACTCCAATATTGGAAACAGGTGAAGCCTTCCTATTCCCCATGATCAAGTTTATCTTCCCGTGCTCCACATCCTCACTTCTTCTTAGGCCCTGCAAATCAGAACATATGTGAATACCACATCCTGTATCAAGCACCCAAGAGTTAGAATATGATGAGTAATTAGACAATATTGTGTAAATACCTGCATGGGTGGGTTTCACTTTCCCATCCTTTAGATCCTGCAAGTAGTTAGGACAGTTTCGCTTCCAGTGCCCCTTGTCCAGGCAATAGTAGTAATCAGCATCCTTGGGAATGGCAGAAGGAGTGACAGAACTGCTCTTGGTCTTCGATGAGGAGCATTCAAGAGACTTTCCCTTGGTACCCTTCGAAGGGTGCTTCCTCTTTTTCCCTTTGCCTTGCCCGATAGCCAAAACAGGGGTAGATGTTGGAGTAGTAGTAGAGGTAACAACCGCCTTGCCCTTAAGACCGGTTTCAGCGGTCTTCAAGAGTCCTTGAAGCTTGCTGAGGGTAACTTCCTCCTTGTTCATATGATATGTCATACGAAATTGGTCATAACAAGAAGGTAAGGAGTGCAAAATGATGTCAATTGCCAACTCCTCAGGGATGTTCACATTCAGCTTCAGCAAATGGTCCACATACCTTTGCATCTTTTGCATGTGAGCCGTGACAGATTCACCGTCCTTCATGCGGGTAGTTATTATGGAGGAGATTATTTCATACCGCTCCTGACGAGCACTCTGATGGTACCTTTCCATCAGGTCTTGGTGCATCTCAAAAGGGTAGAAGTCCTCATAGGACTTTTGGAGCTCGGCTGTCATCGTGGCCATCATGATGCATGCCACCTTAGTAGCATCTCTCTCATGTGTCCTGAATTTAGCGATCTCCTCAGGAATAGCAGTAGAATCATCAAGCTCTTTTAACTCCTTATCGAGGATATATTCCTTGTCCTCATAACGAGTAACCATCCTGATGTTCCTAATCCAGTCCATGAAGTTGGAACCATCAAAGATGACCCTCCCACAAAGATTCATGAGAGAGAAAGAACCAGTTGGGTTAGAGCCCGAAGCATTAGTGTTGGAAGACATCTGAAAGAAGAAAGCAAGTTTAGATTAGATATATAGAATCCTTAATAAGACACCCAAATGTAATATTAAGGCTAGGATCCAATCACAATATATTATACTTAGAAGAGGGATGCCGTAATCTAAGTAATAATATATTTGAAAGGTAGGTGAATGACGATTCACCAATTTCCACCATGAAAAACAAAATGAATTATTAGGTTTTAATTGGATTTGAAATTCCTAGATTCTTTTGAGATTCATTGAACTTTTCAATGGCATGTTTCAATCTCGATTGTGCCCTTCAAGTTTTGTGACTCGGATGCCGAGGATCACAAAACAAGGTGTGAATAACAATGCTAATTCACTTGGTACCCTTAATATTATCACCTAATCAATGTGCCGGTTAACCACACACGCTTCATTGATCTATGACAAACATTAAGTCACCGTTCGTGATCCTTACTAGTCCAAGTTAGTGTGCTGGTTAACCACACACGCTCCACCAACGACTTGGTAAGGTACAAAGTGTGAATTCCATGGACTAGCACCATGTTCACATTTTTCCCAAAATAACTAAGATTGGGAATTAAAGAAGTTTAGTTACTTTATAATAATCATTATACTTTTAATGAGGATTTAAAGTCATTGTCCTACCCGTTCGGCTAACGACCCTCCACCAGTCAAGCAAGCGGTGGGTGAGAGTGGACACCTATTAAGTTGCCATTTTATAGGCAACAACCTTATACCCACCTTATAGACCGGCTTCGTGAATGAGGCCTACTAACGGTAGAACGACTTATTCTTATACATATATATAATAATTAACCATTAATGTTATAAATAGTATAAGGGTTGAATTTTAACTATTAAAACTCTAAGGGTTGGAATTAAAGTTTATTAAAGTGTGTGAAACTTTACAAATTCCAAAACTTGAGGGCAAGTTTTGTAACTATCCAAAACTTTTCATTTCATAACTTATGAATTAAAGATTCATAAAAATGAAAACTCTTCATTTTCATGTAACTTATGTGTTTAAATGTGTGTTAAAGAAAAGTGACATTTGGATATCCATAACTTGAGGACAAATTATGGACTCCATTAAAACACATAAATGATCATGAATTAATTCTAAACAATTCAGCAAATAATTCCTATCATCTTCTAAATTCATAAGAACATGAACATGATCATCAAAATTTCAAGAATTATATTAACACATAAAAACATGGAATTTCGATATATGTCATTGTAAATGGATTAGAACAACCATTACACCAACTAAAACAAGTTTTAAAACACCAAAACAGTTTAGGGTAATGTTTCTAGTCCATTTCCAGCAGCAAAAGTCGAAATTCTGCATTCTGATCATTCTACTCGCCGAGTGCACGAACCTACTCGCCAAGTAGGATGAATTTTGCCTTGAACTCGGCGAGTCCCCCCATGGACTCGGCGAGTCCATCAGCCAGACAGCAACAATTTCAACTTTTTTCACTATTTTGCATCAAGTATCAAACAAGCAAGCCTAGGCTCTGATACCACTGTTGGGTTTTGAGCAATCTAACACTTCCTAATTGTGCATGCAACCCTAATAAACCTTGGATCTATGTTTGTCTAAATACATGCAAAATAATAATTTTCCAAGGTTCATAACTTATCTAACATGGCATGGGGAACTTTTAAACATAAAAGAGTTAGATGATATTACACACCTTTTGATGAGATTGATTCCTTGGAGTTTGAGAGCCAAGCACCAATAGTGTGAATGCCTCAAATGGAAATCACAAATCACCACAAACACTTGGAAAACTTTAGAGAGTGTACACACACTTGCAATTTTCGGCCACACACAAACACACACACTAGTGGCTATTTCATGCAACATAAGCATGCTTATATAGTGTACATGGTTAGGGTGAAACCCTAATAACCCATGACCTTTCCTTTTCCAAGGATCCATGGGTTAAAAGCTCCATGGATCATCCATGGACTTCCATATAAGCCTAGCCCATTAACAAATGAGTGTTAGCCCACACCATATAAAACCAATAGCCCATAATCTAATTAGTCTTCCTTTTAGTCTCTAAATTAATTCATAATTAATTTAAGACTAAGGCTAATTAAATAACATGACTTCATATTAATATATTATAACTTATAATATATTAATAAACATATGTGTATAACTCTCATAAAATTATCCATAAATTGTTCGGGTGAAGTGCAACCCAAATGGACCATGCCGGGTCGGGTCAAGTATATACCAAATAAGTTATGGACTTAGACACCTTATCCAACATATACTAGCCCATTTATTTATTTGTTGGGTTTTTAGATCAATTAGGGCTTTATGGGGCCTATTAAGCCCACTAAAATATTATTAAGCCCCTTAGGGTTTTATTAGGTCCATTAGAGTCCATTAAGCTTCATTGGGCCCATTAGAGTTCCTTTGAGCCCATTAGGGTTTCTAGCACCCCGAACGAATCTATCACGAGAGGCAAAGTGGACCGTCACCTGCCACTGCGGCCGGTGGCGGCAGCCACCACCCTAAGGTGGTGGTTTTCAAGTTCTTTTATTATTCCAAGCTGTGGTTTACATTTAACAATGCTAAATATCAAAATAAATACACACTAAACAATTAAACACACACACAGCCACCTTGTGGTGGCCGGAGGCGGCAGATGGTGGCAGCCACCACCCTATGGTGGTGGTGATGCCTTTTCCGAGGACTCCGGCCAAACACCCACGCAAACATCGACTGAATCATGCACCTCTTCATTCCTTTACTCGAAGAGGGAAGCCAACCACTCACTTTGTGGCATAAACCGACGACAACAAGGTAATGGCCACCATGGCGGCTGCCATGGTGGTTTCCATGCTTTTCTGGCCAACAGTAAGCAGTCATACACGCACGGAGATGAGCTGAGCAAGGAAGCGCACCCCAACTCGACAGGTGATAAACCACACGAACTCGACAGCCCTTTGGGGTTGTGACCATGACCGGAGCAACAGAAGTGAGCCCTTGGCAGCGGATGGAGCAAAAGAAAAAGAAGAGAACGGCGGCATCGTGACGAGTTCGAAACGGGCAGCGGTCATAGGCCATCTCCGGCCATACACGACCTAACCGATGGCAACAGGTGGTGGAATGGCAACCTTCGTTGACGAAGCAGTAGGCGGAGACGAGAGCTATCGAACTCGGTGATGCCATCGGCGGTTGAGGGGCTTCTATGGTGATGGCGGCGATCGAAAATGAAGGAGGAGGGTAGCGGCCTTGCTGATCGGGAAAACGAGAAGTGAAAAGGGATGGTGGCAGCCGCATTTTTCTAGGTTTAGGGTTCTCTTATGGGTTATATACCCGACACCATAACATATTTCCATAATGGCAAAATTGGTCCCTCCTCATAAGTTCTCTTTAAATTAAATCCCATATTTTCCCTTTCAACCCCTGCCAACTAAATACTTTACAAACCAGATCCGAGATTTACTATACAACCCCTATCTTCCTAAAATCTTTACAAAGCTAATCTAGAATTTACAAAACCTCCCCTTGCTTGACAAATTCTCTCCAATTAAGGTCCAGAATTTACCCTTCAGCCCTCCACTTCTAAACTTATGACAATTAGCCCCTCGAGACCATCCATTGATATATAATTATTTATTTTAGGGCTACTATTCGCTCATTATTTTATTTATTGACTTAATAAATAAACGGGGCTTTACAACTCTCCCCCACTTAAATTAGATTTCGTCATCAAAATCATTCCTTACCATTCCTTACTCGTCCAACCCCTCTAGTATCATGGTCACCATTCTGGGCACACCCTAGCCCTACCGGGGTAGCCATGACCAATCTTTGTAAAGCCCTACAATCCGTAGATGAACGAATTTCTCGTAACTAGGTAACATTTACTCGATCTGAATCTGCTGTCTCGAGATGATCTGAATCCCTGGCAGACCACTCATACTGAATCAATATCGTTGGACCCAGTCCACTTTATCTTTCAACCGGCTACTCAATTTCTGATAACTCGAGGTTCCCATTATAAAACAGGATCATAGACCTAATTATCTCTGTAGATCACTCATACCTGGCCATGGCCCAGATACTCCTGTTGTGAGTGACTTGTCACTCGCCAATAAACCAGCTATTTCGTGAGTACTTGCAACCCCAAACACCAATACTAACACTGCCCAGACGCTGAAACTGCCCGAACACTGAACTGTCTGAAGCAGTATGTTGCCATATGGCTGCTTCCCACAAGCTACCGAGACCTCTTGGGTCTCAATTCGCTCGCCAGTCATCTAAAATATTGGGTTCCGGCCCGGCTGCTGAGCCAAAGGACTCCCTCTTAGTCGCCTCACACGACTTCTGAACGATATCCTCCTCTGGAACTAGTTGCAACTAGTTATCATGCCACTGTGACTCTAACAACTTTCTGATCTAACCGATCGAATCCATACGTCAAATCTTGTCATCATCAAATCCAAGGCTGGAAGTAGTTGCTACCTGACCAATGGTAGCCTTATCTCACACGCAATCTTATACAGTTCATCGCTTTCCTGATCCCATATTTGTAGAGGTGCTCCTACAGTCCTATCACTAGCTCAACCAGATCTAATCCATCTGGGTAATTCCGAAATCCAATCCGTGGATTTCCTTATCCTTACTGCTACACCTGAACTGGTGGGTACTACTGTTCCTTTCGCATTCTAACAACACGCTCATGCCATCTACCAACTTAGTGAATGCTACGGCTACACCCGCAGACTTACAACACTCTATCACTATCTAGCTGCTAGTGAATGCTACGGCTATACCCGCAGACTTACAACACTATAACACTATCTGCCAACCTGGTGAATGCTACGGCTACACCCGCAAACTTACACCACCGCTCACACTATCTGCTACTAGTGAACGCTACGGCTACACCCACAGACTTACAACACTCTAACACTATCTGATCGCTAGTAATGCTACGGCTACCCCCGTAGTCTTACAACACTTTCCAACCCGGGTCGAACACGCACTCGACCTAACACACCACTGAACCTGAGTTCTAACCGAAACTCTACCCTGGTTCCCGAAACCTGCTATCACGTGATCCCACTGTATCAGTACCGCACCCAAGCCCGTGATCAAGGCGTGACAGTAAACCATGAAATCATCTACACCCTCTTGCAGGGTGAGAATCAGTGCCTCGTACAACCGCTGTCTGAGAGTCTCTAAGGCTGCCTGCTGCTCAGGCCCCCAACGAAAGGTCACCGACTTCTTGGTCAGTCAGGTCAAAGGAACCTCAATCTCGGAGAAGTCCCGTATAAATCTCTGGTAATAACCCGCTATACCCAGGGAATTCCGAATCTCAGATGGAGACCTCGGAATCTCCCACTGCATCATGGCCTCTATCTTAGGTGAATCAACTAGAATACCCTTCTGGTTGACAAGGTGGCCAAGAGATTGCACCTTGCGCAACCAGAACTCACAGTTGGAGAACTTTATAAAAAGCCTCTCCCCACTTAGACTCGACTAAGTCTTCACATTACATGAGAAGTGAAGGATTTCCAATCATTCTCTTTTTCTAATATCCCACTGATGGCAACCTGTGCCTGCCAATGCTAGCGCTTAATTGCCGATTAAACCTAGAGATCCCCCATCCTCGGGAATCTTGAGGAGTACTCTTGAAATCTGATCCAGTCTGACACCTCAATCCTTCTAACATGCTGTCAGTTGAAGACGTTAATCTTCACTCTGGCTGACGAATCCTCGTTCCCTCTCCCAATCTTGCAGTACCACTGAACTCTAACCGAACACGACCCATGCGAAAACACAATTATCTTGAACATCCAATGACCAACCACTTATGCATTGAACACCCGCGACTGACACTACCCTCTTCTTGTCACCAATTATGTCCTAGAAACGGTAGTGCCTTGAACTCCAAAGTTCATCCATAAACAATTACCGACCATACCTGAACAATGATAGAACCTCTGAACGCTGACTTCATTGGAGAACAATCACTCCAACTCTGATCGAATATCCTCTAAATAATACTCTTGCATAGATCCCGACAAGGATTTGAAATGATAAAGGTATGTGCGGAACCCACTTCTCAAGATGCGTCTCTCTTTGGGTTCATCAAGGACCTTTCGGCATGTAGGATGGCATATATGATCCTTGGCAACCCAAGCACTAGCAGAAAAGCCGACCCGAGGTCTGACTTATCCAAGCTCACTCACAATTCCAATGCGATACGTATCCCCAACATCCATCTAGTAGCAATAGAATATGACATACTCACAACGTCTGGGGAAATACTGGTCACCTTATGCAGACATGACCAACCCTACCACACCTGTAGCAGCCTAAACCCTTGGAGTGACAAACTCCCTCGTGTACTCTCTCATACGCGTTGCACTGACTCTGGCCCTGCCGGCCTTTCACCCGATGATCAGAAGTCATGGGTCTTTTCCCGAGACCCTCTACTATACACACCTGATACGCTCCTCTCTTTCTAGGGTGCTCCAAATCGATCTCGCATCTACAACCTCTTGGAAATCATATCCTTCAGGGTCTGACACCCTGTCACGCTCACTATCTCGCTTGCCAATGGCTAAGTTGCAACAACTGGAACATCCTCTGTCCCCAAACTGGGTCACAAATTCTTCCCTGAAGCTTCTTAGATTCTCCAAGACTCACTGATTCGAGTATGGATCCTGTGCTTTTAGTAGTACGGGCCCAATACTACCTTCCACACCTATCCATACTTTCCTCAGCAATCCTCCCGGATCCTCCAAGTCACTTCCTCAACTAGCACACCCAAGTCTAACTGAGCCTCACTACTGACTCACTGAAATATATCCTAGGCTTCCTTAGGTTCCCGAACTCACCCAGTCCTCAGTTGCCGAAAGATTCCCAGTAATGTCAACTAGCTACCTCATGAATATAGCCACATGCATCAGAGATCAGATAATCCTTCAAGTAGCAGACTCATCCCTATAACGGTTGGACTCAGACAAGAGCTGCGCAATAGGGTCAAATCTATCACTCTGAGATTATCCAGCCTGTGCCACATGTGACTTAGCATATTCACTTAATAGTTAGCTCACATTACTAAAAGTCCCACAAAGCACAAAGCAAGCAGCATTCAGACAGTGGAAACTCTAACCATCATATTTCAATCAAATCATTTTATCCTCTAATCAGGAATCTGTACATGCAATTCAAAGGCTCATACAATCAGGCATAACCTAAACAGGCTATCCTATTACTGACTAATCTGTACTAGCATGCAAGTCTACAAGCACGTACAATAGGCATATAAGGCATCCTCCTAGATCCTTAGCCCTAATCTAGCATGCAGTTCTCATAATCATATCATATCATATCATAACATGTATGGGTATCTTGGAAAAAACTTACTTGAGCTCGGCTGATTGCACGCATCACACACTTTGTTCTTCTCAAAGTTCTTTTCTCTTTTCAGATTCTTTTCAAACTCCTTTTATAAAATGGTTTTACTTTTGAAAACTTTCATACCAAGCCCTTAGTTTGAGTTCAGACACACCCAAGAATATGTCCGAATCCCTCAAACCAAGGCTCTGATACCAACTTGTAACATCCCAAAAATACAGGCCAAAAATTTCATTTTTAAATACGTCATTATAAAACCAACAGTGTAATAAAACATTTGTGATATCATGTCATGTCAAAACCAAGGTAAAAATAATCAAACATGTTATCATAAAACAATATCAGAGTGTAATCCCAAAGATCTCATGTGCGGAAAACCATAGTGTGATGCGCTGCGATCGAGCCGACTCCTTCCCTTTGAAAACGAAGTACCTGAAACCAAAACTGAAAACCGTAAGCACGAAGCTTAGTGAGTTCCCCCATCATACCACATACCATACAATCACATATCATACATATATTGCCGGGCATATCTGGGTGCCCAACCTACCCCTTCGGCCCTCTCGACCGGATACTACCTAGCGTATCTGGGTGCTGGCCTCCCCTTCGGTCCTCACGACCGGATACTGACTAGCATATCTGGGTGCTGGTCTCCCCTTCGGTCCTTACGACCGGATACTGCCTACCATATCTGGGTGTTGGCCTCCCCTTCGGTCCTCACGACCGGATACTGGGGACTATTTCACCCCTACTGCTACCACATAACAGATATCACATAGCCTCATATCATACTAGCACATAAACATAACACAGGTAGTAGCAACCCTAGATGAATATCACAGAGACAATAATCTATCATACAACTCCTACTGGTGGGTTGACATTGTGGCCGTAGACCCACCGCTACTGGAAGGTAACTCACCTCACACTGCTGAAGTCCCATAGACACAATCCCACACTGCTGAAGTCCCGCAGACTCAACCCCAGCTGCTGGCTGACAGATTCCCGATCTGTCAATATCAAAACATCACCCAATTAATAATTGGGTCACACTACATAACCATAAACACTTACTTTGGATAATTACATTGCCCCAAGCTTGGCTTATTCAAGCCCAAGGCCCAATCCGTAGGCCCCAAAGTCAATTAGGAATCAAACCCAATACATGGCCCAATTTTCCAAATTGGGCCTAGGCCTACACATGGTCTCATTCTAAGACCCAACACCATATAATCATTAAGGCCCAAACTATGGCCCATCTATGGCCCAATTTTCCAAATTAGGGCCAAGCCCCTTACATGGGCCTTACCCCAGGCCCATTAAATTATTTTAGTTCATTGGCTGACTTTGGATGGCCCATTAATTACCCAACCCTCAAGGCCCAAAAGAAAGGCCCAACAATAAACCCAAGTGAAACAAGGGTTTCACATAAAATGATGATTATGGTTAAGTTTCCTACTTAACCCATTAAGGACTTAATCCATTAAGTCCATTATCGCTTAGATTAATCTTTGCCAAAGTTCATTATTTAATATCTCAATTTATTAAATAATTCTTGTGTGTGTGACCCGATTAATTCTTTAAGTTAGGGTTTCATTGGCATTAAGGCTTTCCAAACCCTAATTAGGGTTTCCAACCCATATACTAGCCCATTTATTTATTTGTTGGGTTTTTAGATCAATTAGGGCTTTATGGGGCCTATTAAGCCCACTAAAATATTATTAAGCCCCTTAGGGTTTTATTAGGTCCATTAGAGTCCATTAAGCTTCATTGGGCCCATTAGAGTTCCTTTGAGCCCATTAGGGTTTCTAGCACCCCGAACGAATCTATCACGAGAGGCAAAGCGGACCGTCACCCGACACTGCGGCCGGTGGCGGCAGCCACCACTCTAAGGTGGTGGTTTTCAAGTTCTTTTATTATTCCAAGCTGTGGTTTACATTTAACAATGCTAAATATCAAAATAAATACACACTAAACAATTAAACACACACACAACCACCTTGTGGTGGCCGGAGGCGGCAGATGGTGGCAGCCACCACCTTATGGTGGTGGTGATGCCTTTTCCGAGGACTCCGGCCAAACACCCACGCAAACATCGACTGAATCATGCACCTCTTCATTCCTTTACTCGAAGAGGGTAGCCAACCACTCACTTTGTGGCATAAACCGGCGGCTGCCATGGTGGTTTCCATGCTTTTCTGGCCAACAGTAAGCAGTCATACACGCACGGAGATGAGCTGAGCAAGGAAGCGCACCCCAACTCGACAGGTGATAAACCACACGAACTCGACAGCCCTTTGGGGTTGTGACCATGACCGGAGCAACAGAAGTGAGCCCTTGGCGGCGGATGGAGCAAAAGAAAAAGAAGAGAACGGCGGCATCGTGACGAGTTCGAAACGGGCAGCGGTCACAGGCCATCTCCGGCCATACACGACCTAACCGACGGCAACAGGTGGTGGAATGGCGACCTTCGTCGACGAAGCAGTAGGCGGAGACGAGAGCTATCGAACTCGGTGATGCCATCGGCGGTTGAGGGGCTTCTATGGTGATGGCGGCGATCGAAAATGAAGGAGGAGGGTAGCGGCCTTGCTGATCGGGAAAACGAGAAGTGAAAAGGGATGGTGGCGGCCGCATTTTTCTAGGTTTAGGGTTCTCTTATGGGTTATATACCCGACACCATAACATATTGCCATAATGGCAAAATTGGTCCCTCCCCATAAGTTCTCTTTAAATTAAATCCCATATTTTCCCTTTCAACCCCTGCCAACTAAATACTTTACAAACCAGATCCGAGATTTACAATACAACCCCTATCTTCTAAAATCTTTACAAAGCTAATCCAAAATTTACAAAACCTCCCCTTGCTTGACAAATTCTCTCCAATTAAGGTCTAGAATTTACCCTTCAGCCCTCCACTTCTAAATTTATGACAATTAGCCCCTCGAGACCATCCATTGATATATAATTATTTATTTTAGGGCTACTATTCGCTCATTATTTTATTTATTGACTTAATAAATAAACGGGGCTTTAAAGTTTGACACCCCTAACACATTCCACCGTGAAGGCTTTTGAGAAATCAGGTAAACGGAGAACCGGGGTAGACATGAGAGCTTGTTTTAAATTCTGAAGGGCTGTCAAGGCATCCGGGGACCAAAAAAAACCGTCTTTCTTAGTTAGAGCTGTAAGTGGATGAGCTATCAACCCATAGTTACGAACGAATCGTTGATAATATCCTGTGAGCCCCCAAAAATCCCCGGACTTTCTTTACAAAAGTTGGGATAGGCCATGATTGAATCGCTGAGATTTTTTCTTGTTCCACATGTACACCTGTTGAAGTAATGACATGACCCAGAAACACCACTTGGGATTAACCGAAGCAACATTTGGACAACTTGGCAAAGAATTTATGGTTATGAAGCAGTGTAAGCGCTTGTTCTAAATGATCAATGTGTTGCTCCATGTCATTACTATAAATTAGTATGTCATAAAAAAACAATAGAAAGCGCCTCAAATATGGTCCGAATAGATCATTCATTACCGACTAAAAAGTCAAGGGAGCATTTGTAAGCCCAAAGGGCATAACGTTGAACTCATAGTGCCCCGAATGAGTTCTAAATGTTGTCTTTGCCACATCGGGTGGATTTACCCTAATTTGGTAATACCCAACTCTCAAATCAAGTTTGGAAAAAACTTTTGCCCCATACAATTCGTCCAATAATTCGTCAATATTGGGTATCAGGTACTTGTCAGCCACTGTAATTTTGTTTAGGGCACGGTAATCTATGCACATACACCATGTATTGTCTTTATTCTTAACCAATAAAACAGGACTTGAAAATGGGCTTGTGCTAGGTTGTATGAATCCGGCTGTTAAGAGTTGTTCAACTTGCTTCTTAATTTTAGTTTTTTGAGAATAAGGGTAATGGTATGGTCTGATATTAGGTGGGGTGGAATTAGGTAATAATGGAATAGAATGAACATTGGAACGAAATGGAGGAATGATAGTAGGTTCATGGAAAACCTCTTGATATTTATCAATCAGTGGTTTTAATTGATTCGGTATGACAAGAGTGGTGTCTGTATCGATAGCTAAATGTTGAAAAGAGGCAGATTTTTAAGGACCAGAAGAAATACCTTGTAACTTGTATTGTTTACCATCTACAGTAAAAATCATGAACATCTCATTCCAGTTTGCTTGAACCGTATTGAGAGTTGCTAGCCATTGCACACCTATAACAAGATCTGCCCCCGCCCCCCCCCCCCCCCCCCCCCCCCCCGCCAATAAAGAATGGGTAAAAATCTTGTGTAATCTTTAGATCAAGTAATTGCACCGAAACATCCTTTCATAGTTAATTACATATGATGATATTGCCATTCCCAATTTGGACGCCAAAAGGGTTAATGAATTTGTTGGGCATCTTCAATTCATGAACCAGAGTATCGGATATAAAATTAAGGGTGGACCCACCATCTATCAAGATCAGTACTTCAGTTGTCCCAATAGTACCATAAAGTTTCATTATGGATACCTGTGATTTGCCATTCGAGTTTCCCGACAATGGAACCAATGATAGAATCTGAATAATTTAGCAGGCAAATAACACTTGAATTAAAAAGGATAGGGCCCGATTCGAGAGGAGCTTAGTCTCCAATTACAGAACAAAGTATGAAGATAATCTAAAACAGAATGAATGAAAAAATAATTACGAGGCCTGCTAAGTAACATAACTAAATAAGTTAATTAACTGATCCTAAAAACTTGCTAAAAAACTGCTTATCCACTACTTCTGTTTTCCCACTAGAGAATGGGTCAATTAAATAGGCTAAGAGTGAATTAAATTGGTTCTTTTCAGCTGAAGCTTTGACCCGGTTCTTCCTTCGTGAGTAGACCTGTAACGATGTTGTATCACCGGGTCAGAGTTCGATAGCGGCTTTGAGAGCTACAATTTGCTAATTAGTTTTAGAAGTTATACTGACAACTATAATTATTAGACTTATCCAAGTGGGAGATTGTTGGAGTAGGTATCTAAGCACATAACTATAATTGGTATATACTTGAATTGATATTAGCACAGTCATTTTGGGTTGCCCTCAAAACTAGCAACTAGATAGGATGACTTTCGGAAAGAGAAGTTGAATTTATTATTTGATTAATAAATGATTTATTAATGTATTATGAAAACTAGTTATGAGACCTATGTATTACATGAGTTAATTTAAAAAATAAATAAATAAATATAATGGTCAAAATATTTGAGAATTTTAAATTTATAAGAAAATAAGAAAAATAATGATTTATTATAATGAAAATATTTTTTATCTTTTAAATTTAAATTAAGAAAAGAAACTAATGGGTTTTAATTTTGGGAATTTTAAAATTAAAAAGTAAGTTTATTAGTGAAATTAATATCCATTTATTACTACATTTATTGAAATTATTACATTAACATATTATGTGGAATTTAATAAAATAGAAAAACTGATAAAATGACATGTGGAAAAAAATTAATTCAAAATAACCATAAAATGACACTTGACAAATTGAATGAGTGTGACAAGTGGCAAAAAAAACCTTCATTTATTAGAGAGGATAATATATTAATTAGAAATCATATTATTTAATTAATAATTAATCAGAAATTAATTAAAATTAATTAAAAGTGCAGGGGTTGTTTAACAATTTATTGATAGTTGAGAAAAGAGGCTCTTGGACCTCCCTAGAAGGGGTTGGTCGAAAACTTCTAGGAAGGCCTTAGAATTTTCGTCAAAGAGCTCTTGGATGGAGATTCATGGGCTTCTTGGTCCTTAAGCTAAAGAATTAGGGTGTCCTCCTTAAAACCCTAGCTTTGGCTCTAAGCTAGCTTACCTATAAAAAGATCCTTACCCCTTCACATTTTGGGCCAATGGAAGCCTTAGAAAAGTAGCCAAATTTCTCAAGTCTGCTATCATCTCTCATCTCTCATCTCTCATCCTCTTGCTAGTGTTGGGTGTGAACCATTAGAGGCACGACATTTGTGGTGCTTGCTCTCAAAGCTTCAACAACACTAAGGATTTACATTGTTATTACTATATAACAATTAAGGTATGGTTTCCTAACCCTATTAGTAATTTCGAAATTATACTAGTAGTATTAGGTTTTCCCAATTAATGTTCAATTAGAGAAAACATAGATCGGGAAATTAGGGCTGCATGCACACATAAGTTTTTGTTTGTTATGCTCTAAACCCATCATTTTTTCGAGAAGTTTTTAGTCCAAGATATTTAGATAATATTGTAAAGATCTTCAATACTTTTCCATGGATATAAAGATTGTTGAAAAAGGAGTTGGAATGAAGAAGTTATGATCGTTTGAAGTTAGGGCAGATCTGGGTCGAGCCGCGTATGCTGGGTGTACTCAACGTGCACATTGAGCGTACTAGGGCGTCCCTATTACGTTGGGCGTAAATTAAGTACACTAGGTGTACACGATCAATACCTAAACCCTTATTTCATGGTTTGAGCCATATTTAAGCTCATTAACTCCCCAACCCATTCCATTCTTAGCCTCTACCTCTCCAACACCCTCTCTTGTAACCCTAACCCCAGATTAAGCCTTATGGGCAAAAAGAAGGTGTTTTTAAGTGCTTTGGAGTGTTCTTTGTGCACCTTGGAGAATAAGGAACTCATTGAAGAAGTGTTGATTGCATCAGAGCTTGTAGATCCAAACTTTGTTCACCTTGATCTTTCCTCTAGAGGTATAAAGTTTGAATCTTGATGATGAAATTGTTAAATCTAGCTAGTTTTGGGTGTTATGAGCTTTTGGGCACTTTAAGTGCATAAATTTTAGATCTTGAAAGTTTGTGACTTTGTTATGGATAAAGTTGGCATCTAAACATCATTTTGATTCAAATTTGAAGGTTGGAGGCTTGTACTTAATGGATTAAGTTGAAAAGGATGCACTTTTGGGTCCCTTTGAGACTTAAAGACTAGATCTTCCTTGTTGGGACCATTCTAATGGATAAAGTTGGAAACTTTATCCATTATGGAGCTATTATGAACCATAAAAATGTGATCTTGGCCCTTCTATCCCTTCCATACAAGAGTTGTGATGTCTTATTGTGTTAATAGCTTAGGGTTTTGGACATTAAGCACTTTATAACCATGCAAAGTCATAAAGTTGGAAACTTTATGACTTAGGACATCATGTTGCGCTTGGATCTGAGTTTTGGATGTAAGGGCTTAATTGAATAAGCTCTTAATGGAGTTTTAGGACTGGGCTGCGTATGCTGGGCGTACCTGGTGGTATGTTGCGTGTACGCGGTCAGCGCCCCGCTTTTAGTCAACATCAGAGTACACCGGACATACTCTCTTGGTACGCAGGGCGTACTCCGCTGGGAAGAAATATTGACTTTTGGACCTTGACCGTTGACTTTGACTTTGACCAGGGTTAACCAAGTTTGACCTAAGGGCATTTTGGGTAATTTGATTTATAGTTTGAGATTTGGGTTCCTGTTAATTGTATAAGTGACCATTACAAATAGCTTTTAGAGCAGTGATCGGTGCAACTATTCTTTCAGACTGTGAGGTGAGTTTTCTCACTATATCCATAGGTCAAAGGCACCAATGATGGTTTGTTACTTGTTACGTGGAATGCTAGTTGTCTCTGATGCTTGCATGAAAGACCATGATATAGCCCTTAACAATTGTACGAAAGACCATGATTTGGCCCTTGATAGTTTTATGAAAGACCAGGATCTGGCCCCTGACAGTTGTATGAAAAACCAAGATTTGGCCCCTGATACTTGTATATAAGACCGAGATTTGGTCATCGGCACTGTCAGGAAAGACCATGGGGGTAGACCATGATACTTGTATGTTTTGGTATGTGGTATTTTGGGGAAATCACGAAGCTTTGTTCTTACAATTTCATATTTATGGTTTCAGGTACTTTTGGGTACTTTTGGTTCGAAAGGGAAGGGTCAGACGTGACTGCACAGCATCCCCCAGATTTTTCCTCATTGGTAGTTAATGATATCACTCTGATGTTTAAATAATATATTCACTTTGATCGGTTTTGGAACAACTCGTTTGTATGAATGATATCACTCTGATGTTTAAATAATATATTCACTTTGATCGGTTTTTGGAACAACTCGTTTGTATGATTTAAAAATGAAAAAATTTACCTAGGATTTTCGGGACGTTAGAGTTGAATACCAAGGCCTTATTCCATACTTACAAACCCATGATATCTCACACTATACTACACAAACACATACCCCCGAGCAAAATGGGGTGGCGGAACGCTCACATCGACATTTCATTGAAACAACTCTCTCACTCCTTCACTATGCCAACCTTCCACTTAATTTTTGGTCACATGCTTTCCAAACCGCAGTTTGCCTTATCAACCGTCTACCCACCCACATCCTTGAAAATTAAAGCCCTTATGAATGCTTGGTTCAACAATCACCCAGCTACTACAAACTAAAACCATTTGGTTATTTATGCTACCCTTGCATTTTTCTTGGATACTCCACCTCCATGTCGGCCTACAAATGCTCTGATGTTGTCCCCCGTCGTCTCTATCACTAACAGATGAAACACTTTGCTCTCGACTATCACTTTGTTTATGAAAGAGTTCAGGATGGATCGCTACATGTTCTTCATATAAACTCTTCTGACCAGCTCGTTGATGCTCTTACCAAGCCGCTTGCACGCTCCATAATTTTAAATCTATGAGGATATCAATGGATTCTCCACTTGTGGGTTTGATTAGAGAGGCTCAAACTGAGGGTGTTCGAGATGAGAATTGGAAGATTGAGAGGATCAGGGGTAAAATTACCAGATTTGTTTCAGACAGTCGTGGTTTGTTGACCCGTTGCGGTCGGGTATGGGTTCCTGTATCTGGTGGGGTCAGACAGATTGTGTTGGGGAGGCTCATAAGTCTTGTTTTTCTATCCATCCAGAGGCCACCAAGATGTATCAGGATATAAGGTTGAGTTATTGGTGGCCGTGCATGAAGAGGGGGATCACCTGGTACGTTGAGAAGTGCTTGACCTGTAGGATAGTCAAGGCCAAGCATTAGAGGCCGCATGGCAAGATGTAGCCTCTGTAAGTTCCCATGTGGAAATAGGATCAGATTTCGATAAACTTCATCACAAAGTTGTTGAAGAAGACAAAGGGTTATGATGCTATTTGGGTCATCGTGGATCGATTGACCAAGAGTGTCCACTTTCTGGCAATTTAGGAGAGCTCGTCGGTCGAGAAGTTGGCCGATGTGTATATTCGCGAGATCGTCGCTCACCATGGGGTTTCGGTCTCTATTGTTTCAGACCGTGATGTTCGGTTCACCTCCCGATTTTGGCAGAAGTTCCATGAGGAACTAGACATGAGGCTACACTTCAGCACATCTTATCATCCGCAGACCGACGGCCAGCGTGAGCAGACCATTCAAAATCTCGAGGATATGTTGCGAGCATGTGTTATTGATTTCGGTGGGAGTTGGAACTCCTACCTACCTCTTGTAGAGTTCTACTACAACAACATCTTCCACTCCAGCATTGGTGCTCCACCTTTTGAGCTTCTGTATGGTCGGAGATGTCGCACCCCAGTCTGTTGGGGCGAGGTTGGTCACCGGGTCATGGTTCGGACTGATGCGGTTCTGCAGACTACAGAGATGATCTAGCAGATCAGGCAGAGATTGCAGACTTCTTAGAGTCGGCAGAAGAGTTATGCCAACAGGTGCCGATAAGAGTTGGAGTTTCAGGTCGGTGACATGGTGTTGCTGAAGGTCTCACCTTGGAAAGGTGTGATTCGCTTTAGGAAGAGGAGGAAGATGGGCCCCCGATATATTAGACCATTCCGGATTGTTGCTATGGTTGGCAAGGTTTCTTATAGATTGGATCTTCCGGAGGAGCTCAGGCTGATTCATAGCACTTTCCAGTTCGCAGTTGTGGAAGTGCATATTAGGCGAGGATGCAGTGGTATCATTGGGTGATATTCAGGTTGATGAGCGCCTGAACTATCTCGAAAGGCCGGTAGCTATTCTGGAAAGGAAGGTAAAGGTTATGTGTTGCGTAGCAAGGAGATACCATTGGTAAATGTACAGTGGCAGCATCGGAGGGGATTTGAGTGGACCTGGGAGCCAGAGGCTGAGATGTGGGAGCATTATCCGAATTTGTTCACTTTAGCAGGCTTCGAGGACGAAGCCTAGTCCAAGTGGGGGAGAGTTGTAACATCCCGATTCCAGGTATGAAATTTATTCCTTAAAAGGCAAGTTTGATGGGTTTTGGTCATAAGAACATCCTATGTGCTCATACAAACCCTAATGCTTGGATCTAGGTATCTCTATTGTACATGCAATTTATCCAAGACTATAAACCCTAATTCTAGCATACAAGTAATCATATTAACATAAGAATGGATTTAAGATATTACCTTGATTGTTATGTAGCAATAACAATCCCAATTCCTCCTTGTATTGACTTTAGAAAGCTTAGAGTCACAAATGTCACCCCTCTAATGGTTCACAAACACCAAGAGCAAGAGGATGAAGAGGAGAGAGGATGGAGGCTGCCTAAAAACGTGTGAAACCCTAAAAGGATGCTTAGCCACGTTTTTGGGTCACAAGGGATCTATATATAGTGAGGCTATTAGGGTTATCTAACAAGGAAACCCTAATTTGGATGCTTAAGCCCTAAGCAACCCATGGATCCCTTTGTTGGATTAGTGTCTAAGTCCATAACTATTTTGGTATGTACTTGACCCGATTATGAGCATGGTCCTTTTGGGTTGCCTTCACCATAGCAATATGTAGGATGATTTAAGGAGAGAAAGGTTTAAATATGATTTATTGATATATTATGAGAATAATATATTAAAGGAGAAATCATATTGTTTAATTAATATTAGTCAAGAATTAATTGATAATTAATTTTGTGACTAAAAGAGATTAATTAAACTCAGGGGACTAGACTGCAATTATTGGATAATTGAGTTATTGGGCTAAGGAATGCTAAAGGATCAAGGGGTGAACGAAATTATGATGGAAGCCCATCATATTTTCGTCCATGGCCTTATCCAGAAGGTTCAATGGGCTGCTTAGAGTTTAAGCTGTCCATTAGGGTTTTGACTAAAACCCTAGCAGCCCACACAAGTATATAAAGGACCCCTTAGGCTCCAAAAACATGGACAACTGATTCTCTAGGGTTTCTAGTCGTTTTTGGGCAGCCTCTCTCTTCTCCTCTTCATCCAAGTTGTATATGGTGTTTGTGACTCCATTAGAGGTGCAACACTTGAGGCACTAAGCTTTCTAAGGTCAATCCAAGCAAGGAATTGATTGTTATTGCTATATAACAATCAAAGGTAATTCTCTAAACCCTAATTCAGTTTATAATATGTTAGATCTAAGTTTATTAGTCTTGGATTCAAAGCATGTACAATAGAGAAACCTAGATCCAAGTATTAGGGTTTGTATGAGCACATAGGATTGTTCTTATGCCTAAAACCCATCAGTGGCATCAGAGCCTTGATTGGTTTCAGTTGTATGTGATGCTTAACTGCTTTATTTGATGAAAATCGAGTTTTTTGGCCTCTGCCCGACCTGACTCGGCGAGTCAGTGGATGAACTCGGCGAGTCTGTCTGACTCGGCGAGTCCAGTCCCTGACTCGGCGAGTCCAGGGGTCAGACAGAGGGATTTTCGGGTTTTGGCTGCTGTTTTGACTTGGATTTGATGCCTAATTTGTTTTTTGAAGTTAAAATCCGATTTTTATCTTAATTATATGTTTATCCTTGCCAAAACAATAGATAATTTCAAATCTTTTAAATATTGGTTGTTTATGTGATAAATATGGATTATTTAAAGTTATTTGGTAATTATCTGATGACTAAAATAAGATTAGGTAAAAAAAAAGATAATTATGAAATTAATTGTTTAATTTGAATTATTTGTTGTTTGATCCCTAATGTTTTGAAATGTTTCAAAACTTGCCCTCAAGTTTTTGAATTTAAAATTTGACTAAAAGTTTAATTTTGAAATGTTAAATTCTAAAATCCTAGTAATTTGAAAAGTTCAAATCACACCCTTATGGTTTTATTAATTAATTAAAGTGTATAATTAAAAGTGATTTAATAAACCCATAAAGTCTTGGTTTACATTTAATTAAAAGTATAATTTTACTAAATTAAACCACCTAGTATTTTAAAAGTGTAAAATACACCCTATACTATATATAACATTAAAAGTCTAATATTATATATGTATGAGTAAACAGTCAGTCTTAGCGTTAGTAGGCCTCATTCACGAAGCTGATCTATAAGGGGTATTTAAGGAAATTGCCTATAAAATGGCGATTGAATGGGTATCCATTCTTACCCACCGCACTCTTGACTAGTGGAGGGTCGTTAGCCGAACGGGTAGGATAGGACATAAACCTTCCATTATAAGTATAATGAAGTACAAAGTAACTAAATGCTTTTTCAAATTCCCAAATCATAGTTACTTTAGGCAAAACGTGAAATTGTATGCTAACCCATGGAATTACACTTCGTACCCTTGTCAAACGTTAGTGGAGCGTGTGTGGTTAACCGACACACTAATTTGGGGATGACATTGGTAGCGAAGGGTGACTCGATGTTTGTCATAGATCAATGGAGCGTGTGTGGCTAACCGACACATTGATTAGGTGATTGTAGCATTGGGTGCACCACGTGATTCGTATGGTTATTCACACCTTGTTTGTGATCCTCAGCATCCCAGTCACAAAGAGTAGGGCATAATCGAGATTAAACATGCCATTGAAAAGTTCAATGAATCTCAAAAGATCTAGGAGTTTCAATTCATTTAAAACTTAATCTTCTTTTTCGTTTTTCATGGTGGAAATTGGTAAATCGTCATTTACTTACCTTCAAATATTTTGCAACTAGATTACGACATCCCTTTTCTAGGTTGTAGAATATTGTGTTGGATCCTAGCTTGATGTTTCATTTGGGTGTTACATCAAGAATTCTAATCAACATAACTTGAATTTTCTCCCGTTTTGTAGATGTCTGAATCTTACAATGGTCTTCCCAAATCCCATGGAACAAGTTTTCCAAATGAAGATGACGTTACGAGATACGATCAAGGAAATGAGAGTCATGCTTCACTTCCTCCACCTCCTCTAATTGTTCTCCCTGACCCACAAGTTCAAAGGCTTGAAAAGTTCAAGCTCACTCAAGCCTTTTTGGCAAGTAAACACGAAGATGAGAAACCTGTGTGTGCGCACGTCTTAAAGATGAAAACACACATTGATAGGTTAAACATGTTGGGTGTCAAGATTTCAAATGAGTTGGCTGTTGACTGGGTTCTTCAGTCACTTCCTGAATCATATAGTGAGTTCGTTAGAGAGTACTATATGATGGACCATGACGTGACCCTTATTGATCTCACCTATTTGCTTATAGCTGCTGAATCAACAATGATTTGGCGTGCTAATCAAGCAAATTTGTCTGGTGAATCAAACTCCCAAACTTCAATGGACACTGGCAACATTGGAAGTCCAGAAAGAACTAAGTCTGTGATTGTCCGATGTGCTATGCCAAAGGAGTCCATTTGCTTTTATTGCCAAGAGAAGGGGCATTGGAGACGAAGTTTCCCTAACTACCTGAGAGATCTAAGAGATGGGAGAGTCAAGACGTATGGCTCTATTTCAGGTAAAATCCATTATCTAACTCTTTTAAGTTCCTATTCTAGATTCTTAGTACATGATGTGATAAGATTGCATTTTGATGTTTTGTAGGATCGAAGAAAAGAGAGGAAGCTTAAGGGAAGAAGTGAGCTGAATCTAATCGTGAAGAAATAGATTTCGATCGCATTACTTGAAGAATGGATTCTTGAGCTACTACTTGGAGTTAGAATAGATTTTTAAGAAATATGTAATAACATAGTTTTTCAATTGAATTGCATTGTAAGGACAAATTTTTCCGCAATAAAATGAATTTTGACTTTATCTTATTTATTTATCCTTGCAATGGCATGTATGAAAGAATTGATGTTTGATGTTTCTATTATTAGCAACAATGGATTTGATTCTTAATTATGTTATTTGTGGAAATGTCAAAAGTTTACCAAATAGGGAGAGTTTCTCATCGCCCAAGTTTCAATTGGACAGAAACTTGGAATCATGCAATGTGTATTGTATGATGAATGAAAAACTTTCACATTTGGGAAACTTAGACTAATTCTTTGGCAAAGTGTCTATTGAAGGACAAGGAGATCAAGTACACAAGGTTGTGCGTTGATCAAGTCCACCACAAGAGTGACAAATATATTCGTCATGATTTACTAAAGTTTAGTAAATATGATTATACTTATAAGATTGAGTGTAATTCTGAGTTGATTGAAAAAGTTTCAATGAATAGTAAAGAAGAATCAATTAGGCAAAAAGATAAAAGTTTCTATTTTCTAAGAAGAAGGGAGAGTACCTTTTATTGTGTTTTATGATAAGTCTTAAAGATTAAGAACCATGTCTCAATAGATCCTCTAAGTGAATCTTAGTGCAATTGCATGTCTAAGAAGAGGAATTGAGTGTTGTAGAAATGGTTAACTCAATAAGTCAATCATACTTCGTTCCAATATCAAGTCTTAGAGTCAAGATTGTGACATTGAGTGAAAAGTCTTAAGTAGGTTTATAACACTTAACAAATGTGGAATTTGGAAATGTTTTCTTATTCTTGCACATTTGAAATTGGTAAGTTATGTTGTCTTGGATAAGACAAAGACCAACTAGGACCAATTATGTGAAGTGTTTTGTCTTGATAAGAACTACACTAACTCTTGAACATTTGCTTTGTCAAGAAATGTTTCTTGACAAGAGAATCTTATATGTCAAGGAGTCAATGAGAGTCTTAATGGTCTTGAAAGGTTTCAAGAACAAATCAAGAATAAACCTTATAGATCATCACTAGCACACGACTTGAGGTTTACAACCTGTCGTGCTGACATTATTTTGTTTCTATGCCATTCCAATTAAGTTAATTGTGTATGTGAGTTCTATGAGATCTCATTTGAATGCATACTAGAGCCTTAGTCGATGGAAAGTACATTGATATGTAAGGACAAATTACTAAACTGCTTGGAAGACATGGTGGGCACTCGTATTACCACAAGGCAAGAAATCAAGATTAAGAAAGTTCAGTCCATATGAGTTTGGATTTGTCGCATACCTTGGTTTTGGCTCATTCACATGGATAGGAATTCATACACCGTAAGATCTAAGTGTCATAAGATTCCCTCCTTCATGAAAATGACTGTGAGGAAATGCTTTCACTAAGAGAGATCTTAAGAAGATAGTAATTGTGAAAATTGTATTCTCAAATTCGATTATGGTTACGGCATCCATTTCCATAGTTCGAATTGTGAGATTTGGCAGTTAGTTTGAACATTTGGAACTTAGTAACATAAGTTCTGAATTGTTTAAACACACATATGAGCTATCTAAGACAAAGGTGTATAAGGTTAAGAAGCCTAGATAAAGGCTTATCGAAGCATCTGGTATTAGAAATATGAATTTCGGAAATTCAATAGGCATTGTTTTCTGAAAGTTCATTTGTTTTCTGAATATATGTCAAAGCTAGTGGGAGCATAAGTGTTATGCTTATATGATAATAATCATCATAATAGTGGGAGCATAAGTGTTATGATTGTATGATTATTATGGCGAGTATTGCAAGTTAGCAATATTAATTATAGAAAAACAAAGATTCAATTTGCAAAGTTGCATGGGTTGAAAAGTTGTTTTGCTATAATTAAGGGAGAGAATATTATACTTCATTTCAAAATCTAAAGCTTAGATTGAGAAATTTTAACATTTTCAGTCAAAGGATACATTGTGTGTTCTTAAAATTCGATTATGATTACGGCATCCCTCTTCATAGTTCGAATTGTGAGAACATGACACATAAAATATTATGGCAAAAGATTGGTAAAGTATCATATCTTTATGTAAGACATTATGCATTGTGTCCCATACGCTTCGGGTATAGGATCGATTGCAAATGCTATAATATTTTACCTTTCTAAAATTTTTTCCATATGTCTAGTGCATTAAGAGGGAAAAAGGACTAGAATTGGTTTTGACTAAAATAATTAAACAACTATCAAAGGACGATCCAAAGTTCGCTGAGGATTGGCCGCTTGTGAGTAGTTGGAAGTATGGTATTGGATGGACCATATCGACATTATTATGAATAGATAAGATTCTATTAATGAGTTGTCATATGGCAAATGTGGAAATGTTTCCATATTGGGAGTCGGATATTAAGAATTTATGTCTAGATTAGAAACTTTTATGCAACAAGGATGTTCAAAGGAATGTACTTTGAATGTGAGACTTCACGTCTATAGAATTGTCTTGTAACAATTCCCGATAGAGTACTTTGTAATTTCATTGGCCAAGTCTTGGTGACTTTTGTGCTATGACTTTACGAAAGGATCATTGCATAAGATGTTAGAATCTAGCATATTCTAATAGTAGCAAAGAACCTTGTGTTCTTACACTAACGATAAGGATTGGGAATTGTGAAATGAGCATCATTGAAAAGGTTTTTCAATTGATCTATTTCACAAAGTAAGGACCATAGGAAACATAGTGTGCATGCTTTATGCATGGGATAGCTATTGTTGTAATTTGAGTAATAAGTTGATTTTCTGAAACAGTAAATGATAATAATGAGTAATCAATATGGTGGTTAAATAGAAGTGTTTTATTTACTCTTACAAGTTTGAGGCCATATAGGATTAAGTATTATTGTTATGTTTCAATTTGCATGTTTTGACTTCCAGAATAACTAGGTTATTCAAACATCCACAGTCGGTCATACGTTGGAAGTAAGTATGAAGGAAGACTTTCATGAAGAGTCTGTAGATTGTCTAAAAGGTTTAGACATAGCACAAGTTTGTTGCAGAGTTCATGAGTGCTTTGATAAGATTAGAGTATTGGACTAAACCCATGCTCACTTGGATCACTTCATGGTTTTATCACGAGTGATTAGTGAGACGATAATATTGTATATTATTGAAACCGAGACATGTGAGTTGTTATTTGTTGGTCGGGTGCACATTGATAATAAGTAAACGCACCAGTAACTTGATGTTATAAAACTTATTGTTGTGTGTGATTCGATCAATAAATGCAAGCGAACATTTGAGTCGAAGTTTATCCATTCCTTTTACCCAAAGTGGGATAAAAGCGATATATGTGGGCCTCTCGATGATTTAATGATGACATCTAAGCGCTTGGCCAAGCCGGGACTAAGTTGATGTGCTCAATTGTAGTCTGTTATCAATCGTCATAAATCGGAAGTCGGGAAACAATATAGAGAGAATGATTAATATTCATGTCTTATGTCTATACGATATCTTGAGAATGGAGGAATATATAATCCCTTATCTAAAGGACACGCTATCTGATAAGATCAGAGTTGACAGCGGCTATTGAAAGCTACGATTGCTGATCAGGTTCTGAAGTCATACGGAAAATAGTTATTAGACTTATCCAAGTGGGAGACTGTTGGATTAGTGTCTAAGTCCATAACTATTTTGGTATGTACTTGACCCGATTATGAGCATGGTCCTTTTGGGTTGCCTTCACCATAGCAATATGTAGGATGATTTAAGGAGAGAAAGGTTTAAATATGATTTATTGATATATTATGAGAATAATATATTAAAGGAGAAATCATATTATTTAATTAATATTAGTCAAGAATTAATTGATAATTAATTTTGTGGCTAAAAGAGATTAATTAAACTCAGGGAACTGGACTGCAATTATTGGATAATTGAGTTATTGGGCTAAGGAATGCTAAAGGATCAAGGGGTGAACGAAATTATGATGGAAGCCCATCATATTTTCGTCCATGGCCTTATCCAGAAGGTTCAATGGGCTGCTTAGAGTTTAAGCTGTCCATTAGGGTTTTGACTGAAACCCTAGCAGCCCACACAAGTATATAAAGGACCCCTTAGGCTCCAAAAACGTGGACAATTGATTCTCTAGGGTTTCTAGTCGTTTTTGGGCAGCCTCTCTCTTCTCCTCTTCATCCAAGTTGTATATGGTGTTTGTGACTCCATTAGAGGTGCAACACTTGAGGCACTAAGCTTTCTAAGGCCAATCCAAGCAAGGAATTGATTGTTATTGCTATATAACAATCAAAGGTAATTCTCTAAACCCTAATTCAGTTTATAATATGTTAGATCTAAGTTTATTAGTCTTGGATTCAAAGCATGTACAATAGAGAAACCTAGATCCAAGCATTAGGGTTTGTATGAGCACATAGGATTGTTCTTATGCCTAAAACCCATCACCCTTTCCTTAAAGCCTTGGACGATTTCTCATGGTTTCCCCATAGAATTCGTCCACTCCTTAATATATGGCAATCCATAGCCCAAATTGCAATTATCTTATAATTACAATTCCAGTCTCTTAAGTTTAATTAATCTCTTTTAGTCACAAAACTAATTACCAATTAATTATTGACTAATATTAATTAAACAATATGATTTCTCCTTTAATATATTATTCTCATAATATATTAATATCCTTTCTCTCCATAATTCATCCTATCAAGTTGCTTTGGTGAAGGCAACCCAAAAGGACCATGCACCATCAGGTCAAGTACATACCAAAATAGTTATGGACTTAGACACTAATCCAACAAAGTTTTCCTTGGAACTCGTCGAGTTGATGGCCTCAACTCGACGTGTTGAAGGCTTTTGGGTCACGCATCTTTTTGGACTAACTTGACGAGTTGGTGAGTAAAACTCAACAGGTTGGCGGCTGGTTGAGAAACTCTAAATTTTAGGGTTTGCACCCCATATAACCTCCTAAAGTCCTTGAGGCTGATCTTTTATCAACCTCCAAAACCTAGTATCGGCTTTGTGAACCCAAATCTTCATTACATCTCATATTGTGAGTTAGTGTGGCATTTTGGAGCAAAAGAAGGAGAAGATTGAGAGAAGGAGGCAAGGATCTAGCAAGTTAAGCCCTCATCTTCAATTTGGCACTCTTTTGGACCATTGTAAGTATTCAAAATCTGGTTTTTATCTATCTGTGTAGCTAGATCTTGAGTTTTGTCCCTTTTTCTCCTTATTATTGGATGTTGCAATGGATGGGCTTCATAAAGTTTGCAACTTTTTGAATCTCCAAGTCAAGATGACCTTAGAGTGGGTTAGATCTGGTCTTTAGTCAAGCTTTGATGCTATGCATGGAGTTTAAGTCATATTTCCCCTTTTTGACCCATTTTTGGTTCAAGACATGCATTGGACATGCATGTCTATAAAGCACCCACCTTTGGGACGTTTTTGAGGCTAGAATCTGTTCTAGAAAAGTTGGGTTCCAGATCTCAAGGATTTTGTGCTTAATGGTTAAGCCTTTGAGTTTTTAAGCCTTGTGGAAGGGTTTTTGAGCATTTTGAGTAGCCGAAAAGGATAAAGTTGGAAAATTTATCCTTTTAGACACATTTGGAGTTTAGATCTGAGCCTTAGAGTCCCTGGAAATCGAAGAATCAACTCTATGTGTTAAGATGGGGAAAACTCGACGAGTTGTCCAGCCAACTCAGCGAGTTGGCTAGGGTTTGCCCTGACTTTTTGAGTACTATAGAAATCGACGAGTTGGGTCAACATGGACTGTTGACCTTGATCATTGACTTTGACCATGGTTGACCAAGTTGGACTTTTGAGGGCATTTTGGGTATTTTGAGATTTTGATAGGTTGGTCATGATGGTTGTAGGCTTTGAGGCGGGAGCTGAGATTCGGAGTTAGATCTTATCAGTTCAACTACTTGTGAGGTGAGTTTTCATCATTGTACTTTCGGGTCGAAGGCACCAAGGTCGGTTCATTGGTTTGATAACCTAACATTGTTGATATGTTGAGTATGGTATAGATATGCATGTTAGTCTTAATATGCTAGTTTGGTAGATCTATGGGACTACATGTGATACTGTGTGTTTATCTGTATATGATATTATCTGTTATATGTCGACATATTGTATGGGTTGGGTTGAGGTTGTACTGCTCCATGCTATAGCCAACAAACCCTGGAGTATGCCAGATATGAGTTGAGGGTCAGGGAGGGCATGCCAGACTCATAATGAGGATTCATGAGTATTTCAAATACGAGCTAAGGGCCGGGAAGGGCATGCCAAACTCGTACTGAGGGCTTAGCGGTATTCAATCTAAGGACTGATCAGGCCTGGGAGCAAGCCATACATAAGTTGTGGGCCGAGGGCAGGCCAAACTTATGTTGTGGGCTCAGAGGTAATCCAATTTGTTAAGCTGTGGACCCATTACATGCTGTTATTATATTTGTGTTATTTGTTATGTATCGGTATTTTGGGGGAACTCACTAAACTTTGGGCTTACAATCTTTGGATTATGTGTCAGGTACTTTAGAGAATCACAGTAAGGCGAAGGCGTGACCGTGCACCTCTTCATATTTTGTTTTACGATTTTGGGATTTCTCTGATGTGAAACTTTGAAAACAATTTGTAAACAATGATTGTTTGGGGTTTATTTTAAAATTTAAAATTTTCAAGAATTTTACGAATGTTACAGTTAAATGATGGTGATGCTGACTGTTGACTTTGACTTTGACTGTCGACTTGTTGACCTGGGTTGACTTTTGATCAAATTGCTAGTTTTAGAATATAGACTAAGATGTGACCTTGTATAATTCGTTAAGTAGATTGTAGCACCTGTTCTGTGACTTAAGTTGTGGTTTGTCTGACTTCGTGAGGAAGGTGAGTCGTCTCACTATACTATGCAGGTTGCTAGATTGTCTTTGTGACTCTTGAATGAAAGATTGTGGTGGGATCATAGCACCTATATGAAAAACTATGGTTAGTCATAACATTTGTATGAAAGATTGTGGTTGGATCATAACATAAAGGCTACGGTTGAGTCGTAGTTTGGAAGTGACTATAAGACTATGGTTGGATAGCATTTACAAAGGGTTGAAATACACCCTTAGGGTTGGGCCATTGATATGTATGATATGTGGTATTTTGAAAAACGCCATTGATATGTATGATATGTTGTATTTTGAAGAACTCGTTACGTTTTGTGCTTACATTTTTGTGGTTTAAACATTTTCAGTTACTTCCAGTTCCAAAGAGCAGGGTCTGGTTTGACTGCACAACATTCCCTGATGATTTTTCCGCACTAATTATTATCATTTTACTCTTATGTTTGAGATACATTTTACTATGACTGATTTTGGAACAAATGTTGTATGGATTTGATGGTTTGAAAATGAAATTTTCTTATCAATATTTTTGGGACGTTACACCATCTCTCATTATAATTCCATGAACCTAAGTTTCACATATTTGGTAAAATACTCAGCAACCAAGTTTAATCTGCATCACAGTTCACCATGTTTAAAACATTAAACAAAATAAACACATCACAGTTCACCATGTTTAAAACATTAAACAAAATAAACACATCATAATTCAGTACATGCTAAACACAAATTCTTCCAATTTCACTTGAAATCTTAGCAAATCGAACAAGATTTGAGCTATGTTAGTGATTTTTATCTTTTAAAACTAACCACATATTTTACACAGTTCACCACATTTATTAATTTCTACTAAAATCAAACATACAACTCAAAAGAACGGATCTACCTTGTTGTTAAAACCACCAGAAGTGACTTATGCTTTTTTTTTGAGTAAACCCTATGAACAAGCTATATGTCTAGCAACTTGTAGTTAGAAATTGCGTCTCCTTTTTAAGGTTTGCATTGAATGATGTGAATTTGACATATCATTGTAGCATACATCAGGAACAAAAGCAGCAGTACTCATTTCATGACAATGTTCTTGTTTTGGCGAACATAGTCCTGAAGCAGTAGGTGGTGAATATATCTGTGGGACTGCCCAAGATGATTCGGACACCTGCCCCAAGCAATCCTCACTGTCCAATTCTACCTCCAATGCTCTTAGAATTGAACAACAGTCTGAGTCTCCCATCTTGCTAGAATCACCCTAAAAGATTAATTATGATTCTTGAATATCATATCAAGTATTACTAAAGCGTTGTAGTTTGAAATATCTACCCAATTACAGCATTGTATTTTCAATTTTTCTTATTAGAACATTATACTTTGAAAAATCTACCCAAATATGGCATTTATTTCTATACAATGTTGCTATTTATTGCATTTTAAACCTATATAAGAAGTTTATGTGTTTTACCTTATTGGATGAGGTGTTGTTTATGTAGTCATAATTCTGATTGGGATCGGTCAAACCAAAAAACTCATCGAATTGCCATTGTTGGATGACTTCAGCTGGAGAACCTCCACCATAAGTCAACTTAGGATATGAAAAATCTTCACGCAAAACTTTGTTGTATTGGGTGTTTGTTGACTTTGGGAGAGAAAGTGATTCTGGGATTTTTTCACAGGGGAGTGACTTCACGGATGAAGAAGAAACAGGATCAGAAGAAGTTTCAAGCCCTATTTTCACACCAGTAAGTAGAAACCTCTGGTGTGATGAAACAAGAGAGTTGACTGTATGAATGGCAACATCACATTTTCTGCATAATAAAGCCCTGTCTTCCAGACAAAAGAAGTAGCCATCTCCTTCCTGTATGATAGAGTAGAGATTAGTACATCATACTATCTCATAAGTAAATATGGCAAGACACAAACTTTGAAGCTTCTGAAAGTAAATCACAGTAAACAGGAAGGCAAAACAGATGGGGTGGGGTCTATTCATCTTTGGTTTTCAACAAAAATGGGAACATGACATGGCAATAAAAGTACCAATCTGAAACTTGTCTGTCCTTTATGTTCAAACATGATTACATGATCATTTTCATCATATACTTCCAAACAGTATAACTGAAATCAATCAAAAGTTGTTTTCACAGGTAAAAGTCAAATCACGCAGATGACAGACCTAATTTCGAAAGAGATTCTTTTTATTGTTATCAAGTGTGTTCTCTTTCGTGAGATATAATAAACATCTCTTCATCACAATCATTCAAGGAAAAATGAATCGAAACACAAAAAATTCAAACAATTATGAAAATCATCAATAACTTACAGATACACGTCTGTATATGCACATCACATACCTGGCATATATCACACTTAGGCATCTGCTTATTGGAATTAGAAAGAGGAACTCTCTGATGTTTACTCGCGAGCTTGTTAGCAGCGTGTATCTTTTCGTCGCAAGCCCAACACAACGCCGCCTCGTCGGCGCAACAAAGCACCGTCGCCTCCGCCGATCCACACACATTACATTGGATCTTCATCCTTTAATTAATCTTATCGATCGTCTTTCTTTGAAATTTGTTTGAGATCTGCTCAGACTCAGAGAGAATTGGAGAGAGTTTAAGAAGCGAAGAGGGATGATAGAAGGGGGAGAGTTAAGACAGGCGGGTGTCACTAGAATATATACGGATTCGTATTTCAGTGGATAATTAGAGTTGGTTATTTTTTTGTTTTAAAAATGTATGATATTTTTTCAACGAGTTTGATGCGGACACGTGTCGCTTAGTTGCGTTGATGAATCAGACGGAGACCGGCTGATCTGGCTTTCACGGATATTTATAAGATTTTCTAAATATTGAGCGACAGCGACAAACATTTTAAGTATGGAATTATTTAGATATTTAAAATTTCAATCAATTAATTTATTTTTTATTGATAAAATGACAACATATAAAAATGTATAACAGGTTCAATTTTTTTTTATCCAAAAACTTTTATATTCTATAAAATATCTTAATTCTCATCGTACAACTAGTGAGAACACCAAACTGTACAGCTAAATAATTTCGTATAGTAAAACCAATTCTTTTAAATACTATATCCATAGATCTAAAGGATATAACATCATACATACTTATAAAGCTAGCATTTTTTCTTAAATCTTATGCATTTGAAACCCCCATTTTTAACTTCCTCAAACCATATTCATTTGAAACTCCATTTTTTAACTAATACAACTCAAAAGTTTTCTTAATTATGATTTAACACTCAAAAGTTTTATAACCTATATTATGTTTAATTAGCATTTAGTGAAAAGTTTACTATAAAAAGGTCAATCTTTTGTGTCTTTTGTATTATATAAAATCTTACATGTAAGATTTGAAGATATTGTGATTCAAAAGTTTTCATATAGTTGAAGCATTGATGATCCAAATATGATGATTTGAAAAATGGGTAATATGATTTTTTTTCTTTCAACCAAAACAAATGAAGCTTTTTTATTCTTTCTTTATATTCAGTTTCTCATTTAATCTTTATATGTCATTTGTGTGTATTACTCAATCTTGAATGTGACTCTCCAAACATCAATGTTTTGCTTGGAATATCTTTCTGATTCTTCTGTTTCAAGAAAAATATTTTGATTGCAGGTTAGTGAAGAATTGTCATCAAATTTCTATGGTTGAATGGTGTTAAATGAAGAAAGAAGATTCATAAAATGGATATAGGTTTTTTTTGTTTAAACAAAGTTGACGAATGTTAGTTTTTTCTTTTGATTTAAATGTATGTTTATGTAACATCTTTATTTATATATTCAACCACCCAATGCTCTTATTTATTTGATTCTAGTTTTTCTATTTTGATTATGTTTATTTTCTACTATTTTTTTTGTTGGGTTATCCTACACAACATATTTAAAAGACAATATTTAAAAGATAACATAATTTTGAACATTTGATATGTAATTATGATAGACTTATCATGATATGTTCTTCATATGAAAGTAATTTATCCATATTACTACGACAAGAATTACATATGACATTTACGAATATATATATATATATATATATATATATATATATATATATATATATATATATATATATATATATATATATATATATATGATTTGTTTAACATGTATACGCACCTATTTATGCTATAAATTTATAATTAAATATCTTTATGTTTAATAATGAAATGGATTAAAATTATGCATCAAAACCAATAATAATAATAATAATAATAATAATAATAATAATAATAATAAAATATACATTTTCAAGTACCACATTCATTTGAAACTCACGCTACAACTCAAGAGTTTTCTAATTTATGTATATTTATTAGTTACAACTCAAAAGTTTTTAACTTATGATTATTAATTAGTAATCACTAATAACTTTTTATTTCCCTTTCTTTTGTAAGGTTGTAAAGTTTTTCTCATTAAAAACATTAATGTATTTGAAGAGATTTGTGATTTAAATATGAAGAATTAATATAAATGTTATAAAATATGTTTTAGTGTTCTTATGTTATTAAAAGTTATAGTGTTTATTTTTCATATTTTTTATTAATTGTTGTATATATATCCTTTTTAATACAAATGTTATAATAGATGTTTTTCTATTTTTATTTTACTAAAAGTTGCAGTTCATATTTTTGTTCATACGTTTCGTTACCCGTTATATTATCATTTATTTGATATAATTTACATAATTTTAAACGGTTTAAGAAATTATCAAATAATTGTATATATCACAATAATGTTTATTTCAAACTAAATATACATTTTCAAGTAAAACTATAATATTTAATAAAACTAATATGTTAACTATATATTTGCTTTACTACTAACATTTTATTTTAAAGTAGAAATATTAAATAATAATTTGGTAAAAGTTATTATTTTAACTATATAATTTTATTCTCGCGCAACGCGCAGGGATTCGTCTAGTTGTTATATATGATCCGTTGTACTCCATTAAGAAGCTACACCGACCGGTTGTAAGAGTAGGCAATAGGGGCTTGTACACAAGGCCCAATTTTTTATGGGACCCAACTTTTTTTTTTTCATATCCATAGTCCAACAAATACTATGAATGTGAGGGTCCTGGATTTAACAAAGGATTTATCTCTTTAAATAAAAGCAATTGATTTTACTTTAAGTTATGGGTTCTCAATTGGTAATAGTTAAAACTGATAACACTTTGTTAAAAATGGCGAACATTTGATTGTAAATCAAAACTCAAACGGATCTGATTAATTAATTCATCAACATTTTGTTGTAATTTTGTAATGATTAAATTAATTAGAAAAAGTTAAAAACTATATTATTAAAATTGCAATTAAGTTTTTTTTAAACATCGCTATGTTTATTTTAATAAACTTAATGGTATCTTCAAACTTAAAAGTATTGGACTTGTATACTTTTGTGGTTATTTTTTTTTATTTTTTTTTATTGCACATTTAATTCATTATCAATAAAGTAAAACCTAAACTTATCCACGGAGAACGAAATCTTAGAGTATAGACTATGAAAAGTTAATCAACTTATTTGCTGTTAGTAATGTTAATGTTAGGAGAGCTTTACGGGTCGTCGGTTAGATGTACCATATGCAATTACTCATTAAAATATTATGATTTTGCTTTC
Organism: Lactuca sativa; assembly: GCF_002870075.4. Lineage (NCBI taxonomy): Eukaryota > Viridiplantae > Streptophyta > Magnoliopsida > Asterales > Asteraceae > Lactuca > Lactuca sativa. The sequence goes on from NC_056627.2 coordinate 278,292,317, forward strand.
TTTATGGTTATAAAGTTTATCAACGTTTTTTTTTTTTTTAAAATACTTTATGTATTTTAATTCGTTACATGTTAGGGCTAAGGGCCTTTTTTTCGGTTCGTCCTGGGTATTTGAATCCTCAGGACCGGCACTGCTACACCGCATCCGACACGAGAAACTAAACGTATCAAATGCAAATGATATAAACAGGTGTTGATTTTCCATGCACGATTTCTTGTGTTTGGTGAAATTGCATGTAACAGTTTTTAAAGCAGTTTGTCCCGCCGTGATACCCCCATCTCTCAAGCCCACGAGAGGGGATACTCTTGTAAGATCCACACATGTGTGTTTCCCTCCAACCCATCCAAAAATCAAAACGTCAGCCGATTTAAGGGTTGACATTCCTTCTGCCGGGTTAGTCAAGAAATTCACAGGAGCCTCTTTCTTGGCGGAAACTCCAGCACGCTTAAATATGTCAAACAAAACATCCATAACCATATTGTGCCTGTATTTGAACCCCAAGTTGTATCAAATTCACAGAGTTTTCGTCTCTCTTTATGGCTAAGCTACTAATGAAAATAGTATCTCTACTAATAACTCCCCAAGAAGTTTCACCCCCAATGGCAGCCTCCCGATGCCAACCGGGAATAGTCCCTCACGTAGCTTCCTACCATCACACGAGGGCCAAAAGAGCTTGTTTTTCTTGATATTCAACTGAAGGCCTAATTTTGGGCCAATCACCTTAATGATGTCCAAATCTTTGGCCACCTCCTACGAATTTCCAATAAGTGTGTCATCATCAAGGTACCATACATGTAGAAGAAGCTTGCAATTATCTCTAATATTACGCAAGAGCAGGTGCAACACAAGTGAAAAGAGAAGTGCTCTCAAGGGGTCTCCTTACTGAACCCCAGTAGCATACCAAATATGTGTGTCTCCTAGATACAACCTTGTTGCTTGACCATATAGGAATTCTACCCACAAGTATATAAAAGGGCACATCAATCCGACATCTTGAAGTAATGTGGACCTGTTGACAAGATTAAAGGCATTGGTTTAACGTCTCAAAAATTCATAGTAAAAATTTTTCATTTTTAAAACAATAAACCATACAACGAGTTGTTCCAAAACCGATCAAAGTGAATATATTATTTAAACATCAGAGTAAATATTGAAAATTGCTAATGCGAAAAAACTTTGGTGGATGCGGTACCTGAAACCATAACCATAAAAACTGTAAGCACAAAGCTTTATGAGTTCCCAAAATACCACATACCATACATACCATTGGGCCTAGCCCGCACATTACGCCCAACCCATCATAATGGGCCTATCCCAGCATACAAATGCAAGAGTCACAAAGACAACTAGCACCCTATATAACATTCAATGGGCCTAGCCCTTCCTGATCCATAGGCCTAGCCCATCATAAAAACGGGCCTAGCCCGTCATACAATGGGCCTAGCCCAACTTACCATGCAAGAGTCATAAAGACAATTAGCATAAAATATCCTAGTGGACCGACATTGGTGCCTTCGACCTACAGGTACAGTGAGGAGACTCACCTGAATCACAAAACAGAATAACACTCAACTCAAAATCACGTCAACCAAAACTAACTGCTCTCCTGCCAAAAGATGGGTGCAAAACACCTCCTGCTAATCCAAATAAGTCAAACCATAAAACTTCCAAAAATAAAGATTGACCAAAAAGTCAACCCATACCAAAAGTCAACGGTCAAAGGCAACGAACAGAGTTGACTTTAGCTTACCGCCATGTTGTGGTCTTCACTGAGCCAACTTACGGGAAATTCCTAAGTGCCATGCTGTGGCGACCTATGGCCATGTCGTGGGCAATGGGTTTCCAACAGCTTAATGGATTAAGCTGCCTTCCTCGATTCCAAGAGCTCCAAAGCTCAGATATGGTACAAACTATGGTCTAACCATTAAGATGCCTAAATATATCAAGATCTCAAACCCTAGGTCCAAATAAAGCCAAAATCCATAATGTCTTAACCATTAAGCCCCTAATTCGAAAAAGTCCTTAACCACAACTCTTCCAGAAGCTAAAGGGGGTACCAAAGGTCCATAAAAATGATTACTTGGTGGAAATCCATGACCCATGCATGTCCTTAACTCCACTTAGGTCAAATGGCAAAAAATGACCTAAAACTTATGCAAGATTCATAAATCACAACCAAACCCCATATCCATAAGATATGATACTCAAGGGACACTAGGTAGAAATAAAGTTGCCAATTTTATTCCATCCATTCTTTCAAATCAACTCAATGATCCAAAAGGGACCAAAACAACCTAGATCGAAGAGAATAACTCAAAATATAGAGACTTGGATCCTTACAAATGGTCTAGAAGGCGATAACCAAGATGATAAAGTGTTGCTTGCTTGATCCTTGCTCCAATTCTTCCTTACTTCCTTCCCAAAAGCACCAAAACCACCCAAAATGAGCCAAAACCACTAAGAGGGAAAGGATTAGGGTTTATATGAGGTTGAGGGGGATAGAGGCTAAGAAATGAACCATAGAATCGAGTTAGAGAGGCTTAAATACAAAGGGAACCCTAAAAGAGTCACGACCTCAACGCCACTTGACACCCCAACCCCAAACTTAAAATCATTGAGATACTTGACCATTTCTTTACCAACACCTTTCATAGGTAACTTGGAAACCAAACATCTCCATATCGTGCCTACTACAATAGGTCGTATTCCCTTGTCAGGTTTTAAGAGTGGCGTAAGAGGAGCAGAGGAAACAAATTCTGCCAAACTCGAAGGGCAACTTCCCCTAGCCATAGATTAACCACATATCTAATAGCACGTAGCAGGTCTTTGGCTATAACTGAACCTTCTCCAAAAAGAGCATCCAAAAATGTGTTGAGCTCTTAAACCATCTCTCCCACAAGAGGTTCCTTTTAGGGAATGATTTAATTCCCTTAAGGACATTGTCAATATCCATTACAAGGGAATGTTCTGAAAATATGGTACTCAACATGGATGGTGGTAGCTTGCTTGGATGCTTATCCCCCAATGCCTTCTTGGTATCATCCCTATATGGATTAACCCCCAAGGAACAAAATACTTTCATTGCTATTGTGAAATGCCAATCTGCAACCTTTCACAAACATTGTCTGATGTTAATGTCACCTAGGGATGAAAGTGGGTCCAAACCCGGACCGGATGGACCCGGACCCGGAAAACCCGAAACCGGTTAACGGGATTTTATAGAACCGGAAACCGGATCGGTATATAGGAACCGGTTCTGGTTTGGTTCCAGGTATGGTTCCGGGTAAAATGGGTCTAGAACCGGAAAACCCGGAAACATCAAAGTGGGTAGGTTGGAACCGGATAAAGTGGATATAGAACCGGAAAACCCGAAAAAACCGGAATTTTTTGGTAATTACTTACTACTTAGTGGGTTGAACTTTGAAAATTTTCATATTGATATCCCGACTTTGGGGGCTGTAACTTATTGAATACAAAACCACAATTAACAAAATTAGAGTCTAAAATCATGTACAAACTCTAAAATACACTCTGGAAAAACCCACATGTCAATACGACTTTAAACGAATGAGATATGCTTGTGTTAATATTTTCACATAATACAAAGTACAAAAACAAATAGCTGAAAAGTTGAAAATTTTCAGTTTTGATATCCCGACTTCGGAGGACTGTAAATCATTGAATGTTAAACCAAAAATGACAACATTATAGTCTAAACTCATGTACAAACTATAAACTAGAAGCTAGAAAAAACCACATGTCAATCCGACTTCAAACGAATTAGATATGCATGTTTTAAAACTTTCACCGAATACAAAAAAAACTAAAAAACTAAAAACTTCCAGCTTTGATATCTCGACTTTTGAGGACTCTAGGTCAATGAATATAAAACTAAAAATGACAAATTCATAGTCTAGAATCATGTACAAACTCTAAACTACATGTTGGAAAAAACCGTATGTCAATTGGAGTTGAAACGAATAAGATATGCATCTTGTAAACGTTTCACAAAAACCGGTTCCGGCCCTAAAAGTGGTTCCGGTTCCAAAAACCGGTTCCGGATTTTAGACCCGGTTTACCCGGACCCAATGGACCCAAACCCGGATTATCAAGAACCCGGATAAAACCAATTTTTAAACCCGGAACCAGACCCGGTTCTATATATTCCGGTTCTAACGGGTCTGATTCCGGTTCGGTTCCGGTTCCGGTCCGGTTTTCCGGTTCTAAATCTCATCCCTAATGTCGCCCCGTGTTCTATCCTCCTGAGTGTACTCTTCTTTTTTTCCTTGTTGCTCCAACCTTGCATTGACAACCAAGTTTTTAACAAGCTTGGCTATACCTTCTTATATACCCCATGTAGCTAATGCGCTTAGGATATTACGATGATGCAGGGACTTCCTATTCCGAGACCTATCTTCTTGACTATTCTTAGGCTTGAACAAATGAAGAGTACACATAGGAAGAATTAACAATGCAACCCACGCTTGAACGGACATGGGATGAGCAACCACCTTCAGAAAGGTTGCTTTCAAAGCTTGAAAGAAGCCATACGATAGTTATGAGGGATGCTTTTAACGGTGGTGATAGGTAGTTTAAAAACATGATCAAGTAGTCGAGCATCCAACACCAACCAATGAAATTTGATCTAATTCTCAAACCACAAAATGATATTTGATAAAATTGAAATTAAACCCATTTGATAATTTGAGTTCTAACTGGAATGTAAACCTAATCCGTACTCATATTTATTTTAAAACTAAAAAATAAAAATATAAAATGGTAAAACTGTAAGAAAGTCACTATATTACCACAAAATTTCAATTTCGACACCGAGTTATTTTTTTCCTCAATTATGTCACTATATTCACAATTTTAATGCAATATAAACCAAATGAATGGTTCTTCATGTTCTCCTGGTAATCATTTTTCCCGAATTGTAATAAAGTCACTAAGTTTACCAAAATTTTGATTTTGATACCGAGTTTCAAATTGCAAGATAGTCACTATATTACCATAAAATTTTGATTTTGACACCAATTTTTTTTCTCAATTAAGTCATTACATTTAGAGTTCTATTGCAATGTCAACCAATTGACCGATTTAGGAGATGTTATTTTGGTTTAAGAGCTCAATTTGTACAACAAACAAATGAAGGTCGGTCTAATGGTTCAAACTCACTTACAAGTTATTGAAAAGGGCATAATCACCCTTTCAGGAGATGTTATTGTGGTTAGGAATCCTGATTTCCACAACAAATAAATGAAGAGCCATACAAGGTCGATTTAGTGGTTCAAACTCACTAAGCATCTCCTGGATCAACTTTGTAGGAGTCTTCATTTACTTGTTGTACAAACCGAGCTTCTAATCCACAATAACATTTCCTAAAAGGGTGAGTATTCCACTTTCACTGACTTTTATTTGAGCTTGAACCACTAAATTAACCTTCAGACGCCATTTGTGAAGAAATACTCTGACGAGAATTAAATACTCCTTCCATCCCAAAATTATTGTCCACAGACAGAAAACACACAAATTAAGGAATCATTAATTATCACTAACTTTCTACAATAAATGACAATTTTGTCCTTATGTTGCATTTAATGTTCTATTAAATGCTTAGTTGGTTAAGTAATAATGAGGGGGTATTTTGGTAAAAATGTTATTTATTTTTAGAAATTGACTATTATTTAGGGAGAAACTAAAAAGGAAAGATGGATTATAATTGGGACGGATGGAGTGTTAAACATTAGAAAAAAAGTGTCACCTAAAAGGGCGAGTACACCTTTTTCGCTGACTTTAAGTGAGTTTGAACCATTGGATCGACCTAAAAAGATATATGAAATTGGGTTCGATGCAAATCGTATATTTGAAACTCAGTCCTACCACATAAGATCTGACGTTACTTCCACATCACAATATTGTCATGTCATTTATTTGGTAACCTGCTAGATTGATGGTAACCGATCAATTGGTTGACATTACAATATATGCAAAATTGTTGCAATATCTAAAAAATTTGTTGTAATATCAACCAGAATTGTTGCAATGTCAACCAATTGATTGATTACCATCAATTTAGCAAGTTACCAAATAAATGACATGCCAATATTCTGATGAGGAATCCACGTAAGATCTTATTCAAATATAGGGTTTGCGTAGAACCCAATTTCACATATCTTTTTAGGTCAATCTAGTGGTTCAAAGTTCAAACTCCCTTAAAAGTCATCATAAAAGGTGTGCTCACCCTTTTAGGTGACACTTTTTATTATAATGTTTAATGTTTAATTATCGTAAGAGTATTTCTTCATAAATGGCGTCTGAAGGTTAATATAGTGGTTCAAAATCAGTTAAAAGTCTTTGAAAAGGGCGTACTCTTCCTTTCAGACGATGTTATTGTGGTTTGGAAGCTCGATTTGTACAACACATAAATGAAGACCCATTCAAGGTCGATTCAGAAGATGCTTAGTGAGTTTGAACCACTAAATCGACCTTTTAGGTGTCTTCATTTATTTTTTGAACAAATCGAGCTTCTAAACCACCATAACGTCTCCTGAGATGGTTACTATGCCCTTTTCACTGACTTGTAAGTGAGTTTGAACCATTGGACCATCCTTCATTTATTTGTTGTACAAATCAACTTCTAAACCACAATTACATCTCCTGAATCAGTCATTTGGTTGACATTGCAACAAAATTATAAATTCAATAACATAATTGAAAAAAAAAACTCAGTGTTAAAATCGAAATTTTGCTAAATTTAGTGACTTTATTGCAATTCGAGAAAAGTGGTGTAGCATCCCTAAAATTACAGAGAAAATTTTGATTTGAAACCTTTGTTTCAAAACCATTGAGTATCATTTGTTTGATTGAAAACCATACATTATAAGAGTTAAGTTTACAAAACTGTGGAAACGGATATCTTCGATGCATGTGTATGGTCCCGTTGAGCTCTTCTCACGAATGACATGCAAAATGTTTTTATCCATAAATGTAAGAATAAAGTTTAGTAAGTTCCCCAATATACCACATATTCCATCATATATACAATGCGCCCAAACAAAGCTTTCGGCTCTAGCGCCAACCTGTCAAATCTCCTATCAAGATACATACAATATACATGCCAATCATATATGAAATAATGGGTTTACTTCAACCTTGAGTGAATGATATGATCCAAATCATAGTCTTACAATTACATCTTACCATGGGGCAAATCATGGTCTTTCCTTTCCATTACCAGGGACCAAATCTTGGTCTTACGTACAAGTTCCTGGGGCCATATCCTGGTCTTTCATATAATTGCTAGTGTATATATCCTAGTCTTTCATACAATTGCCAGGTGCCAGATCTTGGTATTTCATACAATTGATAGGGGCCAAAACCTAGTCTTTCATACAATTGTAAAGGGCCAGATCCTAGTCTTTCATACAATTCATAAAGTCATATGAAGTAAGAGATCAGATAGACAGTCAAACAGATGATCCATCCGAGAGTGAACAATTAGACAAGAACATCGCAATAAGGCACTAGACTAAAAGTTCTTAGGCTATCTAACTTAGACTACATAGAACCTATGATAACATTACCATATAATCTTGTAACATAAACACATAACATATACTAGCATATTCATACCTTTGGCAACTAGCCTACCCTAGTTACCATGTCATTGACCACTTCTCAATTATGTACTTCGTTGGTAAATCATACATAATTCTAATAACTAGCCTTCCCTAGTTACCCCAAATAAACATAACTCCTAACAGTTATCATACGGTCAACAAGTAAGACTTTATCGGTGTAACATCCATAAAATTCAAGCCAATTTAAAACTTTTTAAAACATTCAAAAACCCATAGTTATTACAAATTGTTTTCAAAATAGTTTCATGTCAGAGTATCCCAAAAATCAAATCATAAAAATGCGAGGAGGTGCACGATCACGCCTTCGCCTTCCCACGATCATCTGAAGTACCTGAAACAAAATCTAAAACTGTAAGACCGAAGATTAGTGAGTTCCCCCAAAATACCAACGCCATACAATCATAATCATATCATAGCAAATAAACATCATGCATATAGAGTCTACAGAATGACTGAATTGCCCCCACCGGACCTGCAATCTATCTGGCCCACTCTCAGAACCTTCAGCATGCCTGGTCCGCCCACCTGGGCCTTCAGCCTATCTAGACCATTCTATGGGCCTTCGGCCTGACTGATATGCCCTAACGGGCCTGCAGTCTATCCGGGCCGCCCTGGGTATGTTGGCCTACAACACAAAGCAGGTCCACGTCAATCCACCCCCAAACATAATCAACACATAAATAACAATGCTAGCATATACAAACAGTCAGACCAATCTAATAGATCACTAATCATAGCATCGTCCTATATACCAGGATACCGAACTAACAGGTCACTAACATAGCATCATCCTATATACCTGGATACCGACCTAACATGCCACTAAGCATATCAACATGCAATAAACCCGGATACAAATCCGAAAAGGGCCGATATTGGTGCCTTCGACCCTGTTAGTATAGTGAGGACAACTCACCTCACAATGTCGATCGGAACTGAAATATCAAACTCCATGTTGGGTCAATATTATGGTTTATAATTTGCTTTTCTAGGAAATTGTATTTTTATGTAATATCATATATGTGTTTACGGTCAGGGAGGTATTAACGGCCGTAAACCCATTCGGCCCATGTTTCTCTTGTATATATATAGGGGTGAGGGGTGTGAGGAATAGATTGATGAACACTAGTGGAGAGCTTAAGTGTGTGTGCATTCTCGCCTAACTTTTCGTTATAAATTCATAACTTCTTCGTCCGACGTCCATTCTCGCCTAACTTTTCATCGTTTCGCTACTAACAACGAGATCTTCGATTCTCATTTAGATTATTTCGGCTAAAAACCGTTTGATCTCAAATCGAGTATTCGGGCTGCATACTGCCACGTCGAAACTTCAGAAAATCATAACTTCCTCATACGAAGTCAGATTTGGGCGTTCCTTTTATGCACGCTCTCAGTTTAACGAAATCTACGACTTACGTTTAGATCGCTAAGGCTAAATATCGCTCTAACTTAAATTCATATTTTACGTCACTCGGCGTCGTGCCGGTTCTGTCGCGAAACTTCGACAGGTCATAACTTCTTCGTTATAACTCAGATTTTGGCGTTCTTTATATGTACGGAATCCTTGTAACATATACTATAACCTAGTTAAGATTATTCATTCTAAATAATCTTCTATCAGAAACTCATTTTTGACGCTTATCGTCTTTAAATTGACTAGCCCTGATCTACGGGCGTTACAATTATCTCCCCCTTAGGATGATTACGTCCCGGAATCATCAACGAAATAGGGCTTGCATAATGATTCCACACGTTATTTCTTCATCCTTGGTAATCACCGTAACTTCTATGTTTCCTCGAAAGAGTATTTAACTCTATGGCTTTCTTGACCGCAGAAGATGCCCAATCTAGTCTCTGCTTATCGTACTATGTTGTACTTTCAATCGTAACCTTCAAGTTACCAAATAAGTCCTTTATTGTGGACTCCTTCTTCTTCTCAGGATAAATACTTTCATTTATCTGTTGTAACAAACCGATGGGTCATGCTCTACTGACCTCTCATCGCACGATGCAACGCTTAGACTCGGTCTTTAATAAAGTTATATTTCATTAATAGAATATACCTTCCTTCATATTCTAATGTGATATAATCACATTTCAGCATGTAGCATTTCTACCTGCAAACTTCTTTTAACAACGAGAGCGACACTATCAATCGCATTAACTTCAACCTTCTGACTTAAGTCAGATGTTACATCTAACTTGGTCCTCTAGACCACGTAACATACTCCTCGTAGTCGAACTCAAATTTAAATATGACCACTAGGGTCGGAACAAGAACCATCTTACTAGTCATTACCGAAACAATGGTAATGACATACCAGAATAAAGTGGAATCAATCACTAGCTTCTTGGTAACCTTGCGACTTTCCCTGATCCAAGTGCGAGTCCTGTGCTTCCGGTAGTATATGCATCTACTACCTTTCACACCTACTCATACTCGTCCCAAGTATTGTCTCTCAGTCGAACCAAGTCACTATACAAAAAAAATCACGCAATCATTTAACACATCAGGTACTAAAACCATAAATATCACATAAATACCAAAACCAGGGTTTACAATATAACTTGAAATGATTACACAAAAGCTCAAGTTCACCCTATACTATGCCTTTAATTTGCTATATCATAAGTTGATCCTTGGATATAAATTCCTCATTCTTGATTCGCTTCGTCGAGGATCATGTGGAATGCCTTTGGCTGTGGTGGTGCGTTTTTCTTTGGGCAGTCTCTAGAAATATGCCCTTCCTCGTTACATCCGTATCACACCCTTTTGTTGGATGCACACTTGTTGGCGTAATGCCCCGTCTTCCCACATTTGTAGCAAGTCATATCCTCGCTACACTTCCCAAAGTGTTTCTTTTTACACTTCTCGCACCACTTAGCTTCATCTCTTCCTCCAGATTTCGAGAATTTGGTTTCTTTGTTGATTATTGAAGATCCTTCATGTTTCCTTTTCTCTCCAACTTCAGCTCTCTCCAGACCCTTTTCTTTTATTTGGGTTTCAACATTTTTGGCTGCCCAGATGGCGGCTTTCAAAGTGGTTGCTTGCTTGACTATCGGACCAAAGTCCGCTGGTAATCCATTGGCAAACTTGTTGACCTTGGAAAGTTCAGTTGGAACTAGGTATGGAATAAGCTTCATCTTTTCCGTAAAGCTTGTGGCGTATTCCGTGATGCTCATTTTTCCTTTCTTCAGATTCTGGAACTCATTGTTGATTTCCAGGAGATCCTGCTCAGAGCAGTATTGCGTTTTCAATTGTACCACGAACTCCTCCCAAGACATCTTGCTAGCTTCCCCCTTGGGCATCGAACCGGCCAGTAACTTCCACCAGCTCAGTACTCCAGATTTTAATAGAGGAATTGCAAGAGCGGTCTTCTGCCTGTTGCTGCATTCGCAACTTTCAAACATAGTCTCCATTTCTGAGACCCAGTCCATAACTTGCACCGGCGTCGGGCTTCCGGATAGACATGGTGGTTTGGATGCCATGAAATCCTTATACTTGCACCCACGACCATCATTTCCTCCATACTGGTTATTGCGTCTAACCACTGGTTGTTCGACTTGACCAATGATCCCACTAAAGTTTTCTCCTTCAGACTGCCCTCCATTCTCCTCGGGCTCTTCTGCTTGAATTGACGGTTCTTTACGATTCTGCCTAAGCAGGCGTCTTGTTTCTTCCATCTGACGATCCAACATCATTTGGATCATCATTTGTACACCAGCCATTGTTATCGACTCAGGTGCATCAGCTACGATAGGTACTTGTTGAATTACAGGCGGTTGATTCCTGTTTTCATCAGCATTTCCAACTCCGCTTCTTGTTCTCACCATTTTTGATCTACACACCGAATAATTTCACCTTATTACTCCCAACGGTTACATGCTAGTTCTAATATCGTATACATACGCTTAGAATCCTAAACACATAAGGTCTCCAGATCCGGTCGGTAACAGACCCTAGATCCGAACAAATAATAGCACCAATATAGCTATCACACAAAACATTTAGCACATAAAAGCATTTTTAGGCATCATTCCTAAAATAAACTAGTGCTTGTGTCTATTTAGGTGTACTACCTAACATATTTTAGACACACTCCTCACAATCATTACTTAGCATTCTAAGTTTAAGTCTAGAAATTTCCTACAAATTCCTAGTTCGCTTAAACTAATGCTCTGATACCAACTGTGACATCCCCAAAATCACGGCCAGAAAAGACCGATTTGTTTATGCTTTATAAAAATCAGAGTATTTCTTTAATGAAAGTGTCGCGGAATTTGTCCCCAGAAAAACATGATAAATACGTTATTAAAACATTTTCGAAGAAATGTATTTTATTCATTTTAAAACGTTTGGGATGTCATCGTCAATACAGGAACATAAGCATAAACAGAACTTACATTCATTTACACTAATGATTTACATCTCCTTTATTCTCTCAGTGAATTATGTCTTCGTATTGATACCTGTGATACAAAGAAAACTATGTGGGTCAGGCTTGGGAGCCTGGTGAGCATATAGGGTTTTCAACCCACAATAATACATTTATTATATTCAATTACCAACAATTGACCCAAATACCCATCCCCATTATCTTCTTTAAGGTTTTACCCTAAGAATCGATTATACTTTCTTTATTCATTCCTAAGGGTTTACCTGAGGAACTGGCTCACAGTCCATTTGCTACCACGGTTCATACAATAGGTACTACGTCGCATAGTCACCAGGGTTCGTACAATTGGAACTACGTCTCATAGTCACCAGGGCTTACACAATAGGCACTACGTCTCATAGTCACCTGGGTTCATACAATTGGCACTACGTCTCATAGTCACCAGGACTTACACAATAGGCACTACGTCTCATAGTCACCTGGGTTCGTACAATTGGCACTACGTCTCATAGTCACCAGGGCTTACACAATAGGCACTACGTCTCATAGTCACCTGGGTTCATACAATTGGCACTACGTCTCATAGTCACCAGGACTTACACAATAGGCACATCGTCACCAAAGTTTATCAAATAGGCACAAAGTCGCATCGTCACCAACTATTCCATCTACCCATGTTCTACCCAACATTTTTGTAGATATAAATACAAACACAATTTGAATCATTTAACAGCCGTATAAAAACATCAATTCCAAATCCATCTCAAATAGATATATAAACCTAGCACGTATTTCATAGCTAATACTTTATATTTATGTATTAGAAGAAAGTGCTATGCACTCACGCATATAAACAACAATATATATATGTATACACATAACACGTATTTTATAAAATACTTCATATTTATGTGTAAGATGAAAGTGACTATACACTCACTTGCTCAGAAGATGATCCGACAGCACTACGGCTTGCAGATGTAGCGCCTCTCCGCAGATCTGGAAGATCTTCACAAAAACCGGGCTCCTCGCGGGCAGGGCTTCGGCTCGGGAATAACGCTCTTCGGGATTCTCGGGGCTTCAGATCTCGCTTCGGGGCTCGGGAATATTACCGGGTCTTCGGGGTGCAAACGGCACGCAAATCGAGGCAAAAGATGAGAGAAGATGAAGAATTTGTAAAAGAAAAGAACCTGGCCTCGCATCCCCTTTTATAGTTGCTGACCCTCGCACGTACGCGGGGCGTAACTTCGGGGTACGCGGGGCGTACTCTTCGGAGGTCGTCAGCGCTTACGTCATCGGCCCTCATACGTCATTGCATACGACTCTCGACTCCGTAGAACTCGAGTGCCCTACGCTGTACGCGGGGCGTACAGCAGTACGCGGTGCGTACTTCGGATGGACCGACTGATCTTCCTTCGGATAATATCGTATGTTAATTAAAAATAAATATTAAATATTTATTAAACTTCAAAAATTCATATCTCCTTCATACGCACTCCGTTTTCGACGTTCTTTATATCCACGCGAAGGTGAGACTACGCTCTACAACTTTCATTTAGACTCCGTCGGCTGATTTTGACTTTATTTTTATTAATTATTTTTAGGAGGTCGGGACAGAAAATTTCGTTATAAATTCATAACTTCTTCGTCCGACGTCCATTCTCGCCTAACTTTTCATCGTTTCGCTACTAACAACGAGATCTTCGATTCTCATTTAGATTATTTCGGCTAAAAACCGTTTGATCTCAAATCGAGTATTCGGGCTGCATACTGCCACGTCGAAACTTCAGAAAATCATAACTTCCTCATACGAAGTCAGATTTGGGCGTTCCTTTTATGCACGCTCTCAGTTTAACGAAATCTACGACTTCCGTTTAGATCGCTAAGGCTAAATATCGCTCTAACTTAAATTCATATTTTACGTCACTCGGCGTCGTGCCGGTTCTGTCGCGAAACTTCGACAGGTCATAACTTCTTCGTTATAACTCAGATTTTGGCGTTCTTTATATGTACGGAATCCTTGTAACATATACTATAACCTAGTTAAGATTATTCATTCTAAATAATCTTCTATCAGAAACTCATTTTTGACGCTTATCGTCTTTAAATTGACTAGCCCTGATCTACGGGCGTTACAATAGTTACCACGTAAAGTTGCAAACTTCACGTGCTTGCAAGGCCTTAAATGCCAAAACCAAGCTAAGGAAGAGGTTTAATCCAAAAGAAGGGCCAAAGCATGATAAATTTGATAACTTTATGACTATGAGGGCTTAGAGGAGTCCAAATCTAAAGTTACAACTTCAGATCATGCTCAATACCAGAAATAACCCACAAATATGCTAAAATGGCCTTAAACCCTTGAATAAGGAGATCTAACACCAGAATGATCAAGGTAACAACTTGTTACCTTCAAATAGAAGCCAAGACGGAGTAGGTACTGGATCTACAAGCTTCTCCTTGATCCAAGCTCTTGAGTCTTCAAGTTTCTTTCACTAAAACCACATTCCAAGCTTTTACACACACAAAATGAGGAGTAATACATAATTAGGGTTTTATGATGTTGAGGGGGACGATAAGAGAGGTAGATGGTGGCTAATGAGCCTTTAAACAGGGTGTAAAACCCTGGAAATTAGGGTTTCATATTCCAGCTCCAACTCGTTGAGTAGGTTATAGAATCCAAGCGGCTTTAACCTTCTCTACACGGCGAGTTGGGGCATCCAACTCGTCCAGTAGGTCTAAAAACATAAATATAAAACTTTAAAATTTATACCCAGGAGTCGGGGTGTTACATAATTAGGGTTTTATGATGTTGAGGGGGACGATAAGAGAGGCAGATGGTGGCTAATGAGCCTTTAAACAGGGTGTAAAACCCTGGAAATTAGGGTTTCATATTCCAGCTCCAACTCGTTGAGTAGGTTATAGAATCCAAGCGGCTTTAACCTTCTCTACACGACGAGTTGGGGCATCCAACTCGTCGAGTAGGTCTAAAAACATAAATATAAAACTTTAAAATTTATACCTAGGAGTCGGGGTGTTACAATTCTCCCCCACTTGAAC
Source organism: Lactuca sativa (assembly GCF_002870075.4). Taxonomy (NCBI): domain Eukaryota; kingdom Viridiplantae; phylum Streptophyta; class Magnoliopsida; order Asterales; family Asteraceae; genus Lactuca; species Lactuca sativa. The sequence continues at coordinate 278,307,414 of NC_056627.2, forward strand.
TAGACTTCGTCCTAGGAGTCTGTTGTGGTGAACAATTTCGGGTAATGCTCTCGCATCTCTGCCTCTGGCTCCCAAGTCTAGTCGGATCCCCTCCGATGGTCCCATTGTATTTTTACCAAAGACACCTCCTTATTCCATAGAACCTTCACTTTCCTCTCTAAAATGGCTACTGACCTCTCCACGTAATTCAGGCGCTCATCGACCTGAATATCATCTAATGACACCACTGCCTCATCATTTAGTATGCACTTCCGCAATTGCAAAACGTGAAAAGTGTTGTGGATCTGACTAAGCTCCTCCGGGAGATCCAGTCTATACGCCACCTTGCTAACCCTGACAATAATCCTGAATGGCCCAATGTATCGGGGACCCAACTTTGCCCTCTTTCTGAAGAGAATCACACCCTTCCAGGGTAAGACCTTTAGTAGTACCATGTCACCCACCTGGAACTCCAGCTCAGATCGGTACTTGTCGGCGTAACTCTTCTGCCGACTTTGAGCGGTCTGTAACCGCTGTTTGATCTGATGTATCCTCTCGGTAGTCTGCAGAACTACCTCTGTCCGTCTCATCACCTTGTGACCAATCTCACCCCAACAGACTGGGGAGCAACATATCCGTCTATACAACAACTCATATGCTGGAGCACCAATACTGGAATGAAACTTGTTGTATGAGAACTCTGCAAGGGGTAGGTAGGAGTACCAGCTCCCACCGAAGTCAATAACGCAGACTCTCAGCATATCCTCGAGAGTCTGTATGGTCCGCTTACTCTGGCCATATGTCTGCAGATGATAGGTTATACTTAAGTGCAGCCACGTGCACATTTCCTCGTGGAACTTCTGCCAGAAACGGGAGGTGAATCGATTATCAAGGTCTGAGACAATAGAGACCAATACCCCATGGCGAGCAACTATCTTGTAGATATACAAGTTGGCCAGCTTCTTGGCCGATGAACTCTCCCGTATCACTAGAAAGTGGGCGCTCTTGGTCAATCGATCCACGATGACCCAAATAGCGTCGAAGTCCCTAGCCGTCCTCGATAGCTTGGTGATGACATCCATCGTGATCTGCTCTCATTTCCACATGGGAATCTCCAGAGGCTACAGCTGGCCATGCAGCCTCTGATACTCGGCCTTGACCATTCGGCAGGTCAAGCACCTTTCAACGTACCATGCGATCTCCCTCTTCATGCATGACCACCAATAACTCAAGCGCAAATCCCGGTACATCTTGGTGGCGCCCAGGTGAATAGAGAAGCGAGACTTTTGAGCCTCCTCCAGAACAGTCTGTCTGACCCCACCAACCATTGGAACCGATACCCAACCGCAACGGGTCAACAATCCCTAGCTATCCTGCACAAATTGGGTGTTCTCGCCCCTGATCCTTACAAGCTTCCAATTCTTCGGTCGCATGCTCTCAACCTGAGCTTCCCTAATCAAGCTCACGAGTGGAGAATCCATAGATATCCTAACACATGCAGCTGGAGCAGAAGATCCAGCTGACTTGCGGCTCAGGGTGTCCGCAACCACATTCGCTTTACCAAGATGGTAAAGATCTTGAAGTCATAATCCTTGACTACGTCAAGCCACCGGTGTTGTCTCATGTTCAGGTTCGGCTGATCCATGATGTGTCTCAGACTCTTGTGGTTCGTGTATATGGTACAACGGACCCCATAGAGGTAATGTCTCCAAATCTTGAAAGCGAACACTACCACTCCCAACTCAAGATCGTATGTGGGATATCTCGTCTCGTGAGGCTTCAACTGCCGCGATGCGTAGGCTATCACTCGTCCTCTCTGCATGAGTACCGCTCTCAGTCCTGTGATGGATGCATCACAGAACACTATGAAATCCTCAACTCTCTCCGGGAGAGTCAAGACTGGAGCCTCGCAAAGTCGTTGTCTGAGGGTCTCAAATGCCCTCTGCTGCTCAGGGCCCCATCGGAAATCCACCCCCTTCCTCGTCAGACGAGTGAGGGGTACTGCAATCTTGGAGAAACCATGTATGAATCTCCGGTAGTACCCTGCCAATCCCAAGAAGCTCCAGATATCCAAGGGAGATTTCAGAACTTCCCACTGCATAACGGCCTCGATTTTGGCCGGGTCGACCAAAATCCCCTCCTGGTTAACGAGATGTCTAAGGAAATAAACCTCTCGTAACCAAAACTTGCACTTCGAGAACTTGGCATAAAGTCGTTCTTCCCTCAAGACTCCTAATAGCTCCTAAAGATGCTCCTCGTGCTGTTCTCTGGTTGTGGAATACACCAAGATGTCATCTATAAACACAATGACTGAGCAATCAAGCATGAGTCTGCATACCCGATTCATCATGTCCATAAATATAGATGGAGTGTTGTTAAGCCCAAACGACATTACCACAAACTCGTAATGTCCATAACGAGTCCGGAAAGCGATCTTCTCCACGTCCTCCTCCTTAGGGGTGAGCAAACCCAAACCAAAGAACTGAGAAACCGACTAAAACCGATGAAACCGAAACCGAAGCAAAACCGACGATTACGGCTTGAATTTTTTAAAAACCGAAAATCGGGTTCGGTTTCGGTTTTTACCCAGAAACCGACCCATCCAAACCAAGAAACCGACCCATACTTAAAACCACCCCAAGAAACCGACCCATCCAACCCGAGAAACCGACCTATACTTGATTGTGTTTTGGTTGTAATAGACTATTTCGGGCAATGGTTGTAACTTGTAATAGAATATTTGTTGTAAGACTCATGTTTTTTGAAGTATTTAACTTAAATTTGGTGTTTTTTGAAGTAGTTAACTTGTTGCTTCATTTATGGAAAATGGGTTAAAACCCAAAACCCATGGGTTTAAACCCAGAACCCATGAGTGTATGTGTTGAACCCAAGAAACTGAAAAACTGCCCAAATCGACCTCAGAACCCGAGAAACCGAACGAACAAGAAACCGATCATGTTGGGTTCTAAAAACCAGAAACCGACTATTTGTGGGTTGGGTTGGGTTTGGGTCCAAACCGACCCATGCACAGCCTTACTCCTCCCTATTCCTGACCTGATGGTACCTGGGCCTTGGGTCTATCTTGGAGAACCAAGATGCTCCCTACAACTGATCAAAAAGATCATCAATCCTCGGAAGTAGGTAACGGTTCTTCACCGTCAACTTGTTCAACTCTCGGTAGTCAATGCACATCCGGCGCGAACCATCCTTCTTCCTGATGAATAGAATCGACGCTCCCCATGGAGAACTACTCGGATGGATGAACTACTTGCCCAACGGTTCCTGCAGCTGTGATGACATCTCCTACATCTCTGGTGGTGTCAATCGATACGACTCCTTGGTGATAAGGGCCGCACTTGGCACTAGGTCGATCCTGAACTCGACCTGCCTCTCCGGAGGAACTTCGGGTAACTCCTCCGGAAACACATCAGCGAACTCTCTGACAACCGGAACATCTGAAACCGAAACTGAAAACTGATCCCCGACCTGCATATCCACCACATACACTAAATAACCCGCACACCCATGCTGAATGTACTACCGACCCCTGGTAGCTGAGCAAAACCCTGATCCCAATCTGGTGCCCTCGTCGTAGATAATCAGTTCTCCCCCAATTGGGGTTCGAACTACCACCCGCTGACCCTCACAGTCGATCATGACATCGAAGCGACTTAGCCAGTCCATACCCACAATCACGCATACATCCCCCATGGGAGTCGGAATCAAGTCTATCAGGAAAGATACCCCGAAGATGTCCAGAACGCAACCCATTTAGACTGAAGAAGTAGAAATCCCGTGTTCGTCGGCGATAGAGACTCGCAACGGACACTCTAGCTCTCCTATTGGCAAGCCGAACTCCGTATTAAACGTTCGAGAGACAAACGACCGACTCGCCCCCGAGTCGAATAATACCAAAGCAGGTAAGGAGTTCACTAAAAACGTACCTAATCATTGGTACAACACACATATAAGCATAAAACAAATATAATAAAAAAGATAAGGGATAGAAACATACCAGCAACTACTTCTGGTGTTGTCTTGGCCTCCTCGCTTGTAAACTGGAAGGCACGTCCCCAAGCCTTCGGAGGCTTTGCTCTACCCTAACTACTGTCAGTAATCCTCAGTATAGGCAGCACTGGAGCCTGCGCCGATCTGGCAGCGAGTTGTGGACAGTTGGTCTTCACGTGACCAACCTGATCGTAGTGATAACAGATCCTCATATCCTGAACTGGGGCTGGCTGGCGACAATCCCTCACGAAGTGCCCCTCCTTGTCGTATTTGTGGCACACACTACTAAATCTACAAACTCTCGAATGGCCCTTCCTGCACTTCCTACAAGTGCGGCTACGCTGGCCCCCAGACCTAGAATTAGCGATCTTGGGTCGCTTCGGCACAGGTTGTGACTACGCAGGGGCCTGCCTCTGCTCCCGCAACTGTAACTCAATCTCCAGCTCAAGCCACCTAGCGGCCTCCTTTAACTCCAGTAGTGTATCACAACGTTGGGTAGCAACAAACTAACATATGCCAGTCTTGAGCATGCTTATATAACGTGTCATCTGGGCCTGCTCAGAAGCAATCTCCGGGAAAAACATCGCCCTCTTAGTAAACATACGGGTGATCTTCGTCACCATCTCCACACCCTGCCTCAAATCCAGAAACTCCAGTGCCAGCCACTCGCGCTCAACCTGTGGAATGTAGTGAGCGCGAAACATATCACTGAACTGCTCCCAAGTAACTGTAGCTCTTTGATCATCAGTATACGACCCTGTCTTCAACCTCCACCAGTCCTTGGCTCCGGAACTCAGCATGTTCAGAGCACACCTGACCTTCTGATTAGCAGGACATGAGCATGTGAAGTAACATACCTCCACGTCAGATAGCAACCTCATGGCTATGATCGGGTTGAACCCCATCAAAAGTTGGTGGCTTCATGTTATCGAAGTCTCGGTATTAGAAATCCCGGTTGGTCCCACCACCACCAACTGCAGAGGCTGCAGCGGCAGCCGTCTTAGCAAGAGCTACATAACGCTCATCAAAGTACTCCACCATAGCGGTCTTGATCGACCCAAACATCTTCGACAACTATGCCCGAAATAGAGTAGCAAACTCATCATGCAGGATCTCTCGAATCCTGGCACCAACTCATCCGACCTCATCTGACCAATGACCTCGGGCAATGCTGGTCCCTTCTGACCGCCATCTCTTAATCCTGATCCTGATCCAGTCATAAATCATCTAGTAACCACCATGCTGAAAATATACCAAGAAGATATCAGATATTACATATAATAATCCGAGAACCAATTCCCAACAAAGCCCTAGGGGTTGTGACTTCCTTGCTACGTGTATGGGTCCGGTGCTTTCAGTAGTACGAGCCCATACTACCTTCCACACCTACCCATATTTGTCTCACGTATCTGTTGGATTAGTGTCTAAGTCCATAACTATTTTGGTATGTACTTGACCCGATGGTGCATGGTCCTTTTGGGTTGCCTTCACCAAAGCAACTTGATAGGATGAATTATGGAGAGAAAGGATTAATTATGATTTATTAATATATTATGAGAATAATATATTAAAGGAGAAATCATATTGTTTAATTAATATTAGTCAAGAATTAATAAGAATTAAGTTTGTGGCTAAAAGAGATTAATTAAACTTAAGGGACTGGAATTGTAATTATAAGATAATTACAATTGGGCCATGGATTACCTTATAATATAAGGTTGGACAAATTCTATGGGGAAACCCATTAGAAATCGTCCAAGGCTTGTTAAGGAAGGAGTCCATGGGTTTCTTAGGGCTTAAGCATCCAAATTAGGGTTTCCTTGTTAGATAACCCTAATAGCCTCACTATTTAAAGGACCCTTATGGCTCAAAAACGTGGTTAACTTGTTGATTAGGGTTTCCACACGTTTTGGGCAGCCTCCTTCTCTTCTCCTATTCATCCTCTTGCTCTTGGTGTTTGTGAACCATTAGAGGAGTGACATTTGTGACTCTAAGCTTTCTAAAGTCATTACAAGGAGGATTTGAGATTGTTATTGCTACATAACAATCAAGGTATGATCTAAACCCTAATTCATATGTTATATTGATTATCATATACTAGATTTAGGGTTTATAGTCTTGGATGACTTGCATGTACAATAGAGAAACCTAGATCCAAGCATTAGGGTTTGTATGAGCACATAGGATGTTCTTATAGCTAAAACCCATCAGTATCATCACAATGCCCTAACAATATACGTAAGCAAGGTGTGCGCATAATCCTTACTCCTAGAGGAAGGCTAAATATATCATAACTGTCTAACTAACCCCATAAAACTCACCCATGAAGCTTCCACCAACCCTGAAGCACTCGTGTATGCTAGTCATACATAACGTTGGACCCTATAGACATTCGAATATCCGATCCTACCCTAAGCCCTTCATCAAACAAGAACAGGAAATAAGGCCAAACCAAACATTCTCAGGCTATAAGATCCTAATTATGTACAATTAGGATGCATACACTTAGCAACTATAGTAATGATGTCAATTTCATATCAGGAAAACCCTAGGCTATCAGGCATCATATAATCAGACATTTCTATCATGCAATTCCCGAAGATCCCTAGGGTTTAGGGTTTAGAAAACTTCAGATTTAATCATTCTCATTGACTTAATGGATAAATTTTCCAACTTTATCAATTAGGACCTCACTCCAACGTAATATCTACGACCCTAAGCCCATTAAGTCTTTAATATGTCCAAAACTTGCTCAAGAACACAAGATAGACCTGAACATGACTCTTTTCTCATTTCAGAAACCTAATGACCATTTGAGAGTCACAACAAGCTTTGGAGTTCCTCAAACTCAAAGAGAATCCTTTGAAGGGACTAAAATCATCCAAAATGAACTCAAACTTGAAACAAGAAGGCCGAAGGTCAAGGTATGAAATTTATACCTTCAATAACTCAAAAATCAGAAGAGGATGATGGATCCAAGCTAGCTCCTTTCTTCCTTTCACCAATTTGAACTTCCTCATTCCTCAAGCTTCATTAAAAATCCAAGAACAAGCTCTTCAATCAAGAAAACAAACTCTCAATCATGCATAGAGGCTAGGGTTTTAAAATAAAGAGATGAGGCTAATGGAGAAGATTAGATCCATGAATTTAGATGCTTAAATATGGGACAAACCATAGAAATCTTGGGCTTGGGTTGTTACAGCCACCACGTCGTGGCACGCTACCTGGCACGTTGTAACACCAGTAGATTTGGGCTAGTCAATTAAATAGAATAAGCTATAAAAATGACATTTTTATAGAAGATTATTTTGTATAAATAGTATTAACCAAGTTAAAGTAGATGTGACAAGGATTTCGTACATATAAAGAATGCTGAAATCCGACTTCGTATGAAGAAGTTATGGTTCTTCGAAGTTTCTCGATTAAATTGGCATGGCTCTGCATATCGTAAAAAGTGAAATTTTGACAAATTACTTTTAGCCTAAGAGATCTAAACAAAAGTCATAATAGTCGTTAAACCGAGAGTGTGCATATAGAGAATGTCAAAATCTAACTTCGTGAGAGGAAGTTATGATTTTTCGAAGTTTCAGCGCAGTAGTGCGTGCACAAAAATCAAAATTCTAATCGGTTGATTAGAAGCCGAAACAATCTAAATGAGTTTCAGATCTCATCAATCGAAATCCTTCGATATAAAGAACATCGAGAACGGAGTCTGTGTATATGAGTTATGCTTTCTATAGCGATCTCTAAGATCCTAAGCCTATAGAAAAATATAATTTTTTGATAGAGTAAGAATTAGTTGTTGAGGTCTAAAGGAAAGTTGTATATCTTGTCAAGAGCTTTCCAAAGATATAAAGAATGTCAAAAACATAGCTCTTATGAAGAAGTACACCATTTTGAAAATCTGGAAAATCACGCACGCAAAGTGCGTGACACGCGCGATGACGTGGCACTCTCCGGAGGTGACATGTTGCGATGTCGGGTAGCTGGCTTTCTCGCGAGATGAGGCGAAATGGCCTAAGGAAAATCTGACATGTGGCTCCATAAGAATGTGACATGTGTCACACTCTAGAAGGACGCGAGGTGGGCGAACGGTGACACGACATGTGGCAGAAGCCCCATGGAGCCAGCATGACCCATGTGCACGGCACACCCCTATCCCATGCATGGCACACCCCTATACCATGCGAGGCGCACATTTAAAAAGTCTATGTATATGGCTCATTTTTGTATAAATTCCTCACATCCAACCCCTAGAGCCTCTCACTCTCAAATCTCTCTCCTGTAGGCCCTTTTTCCTTGAGTTTCTGGCCTACGACGAAGCCCTGTGACACCCCTGAATAATTAGCTAGTTGTAACCTTCAAATGTGAGTTCCCAAGTAATTATTTTGCTCACTTAGATTCTGATTTTCATCAAGAACCTCTGTAAGTTACACTCTTCTGTTTGGAGTTTAACTTATATTTATAGTCATAAGTCATTATTATGAACCTATAAATAAGATTTATCAGTGATTCAAAGTCATAATACTAATTGATCTACTTGTGGTAGAGGTGTCTAGAGTGGTCACGTTGGCTTGGTTGTTGGATTTCAGAAAGGCTATATGTTTAAATGATCCTTCCTCCCAACTTTCATGCCTGGATAATCCTTATTTGATAGAACTCATTATTTATTGGGATTAGTGAGGAATCTAGACTGCCATTAATAGCCAGGGACTAATTAGACTAAGACTTAGTAATAATGATACTAGGTCACATGAAAGGAAAGGTCAAGTGCTAGAAGCGGAGCACTGCCCGAGTTTCGAATCATCACTTTAACATGTGAGTGCATAGGTACTTTCATCTTATACATAGATATGAAGTATTTAGATAACTGAATGCTATATGTGCTTATGTAGAAAGATGATGTGTTAGATGAGGTACTATAAAGATAGATCTTATATATATATATATATATATAATATACCGTATATGTATTTTATAAATATAATACATTGGGTAATGAAGGGTAGTGAAAGATGCCATAATACGATGAAAGATAAGATGCCATAGTATGATGAAAAATATAGGCAAAGATAGGATGCCATGACTTTAGAAATGGTACTAGTGGAACAACGATGTAGAAATGGTACTAGTATGCCAACGATGTAGAAATGGTACTAGTGTGCCAACGATGTAGAAATAGTACCAGTGTGCCAACGATGTAGTCACTTAGTAGAGTACATGTGACAGCCACCGGACTATCCATGACCATCTCGTGGAACACATGAAGCGATGGACTTCGTGCCAATTGATGTACTCTAACCTACTGACACGTATTGCGGGAAACGCCTGTAACAATATTGTCAGTAATGATTATTAAGATGATCCTTAGTACAGATCCTTAGGAATGAAAATAGAAGAAACCTACTTACATGTATTGCAGGGAAATCCCTGTAACAGTACTATCAACAACAATGACTACGATGGCCCTTTGTGAAGAATAAATAAAGAAAATGGGATGGATAATCAGGTTAATTGTTTGATAATTAAACATAGTAACTATATTATTGTGGGTTGAAAACCCTATGTGCTTACCAAGGTAGACTATTAGTATATTGAGATGTTGTAAGTCTCCATTTATGCTTATGTTTCTTGTATCATTTATGACATCCCAAGATTTTTAAAAATATAAAATATTCTGAAATGCCTTGATCTTGATATTATATCATGTAAAGAATATTTTGGGACCAATTCCGCAATAGCAAACTTTTTAATAAGCATAAACAAAAGGTTTTAAAATGGTCATAAATTTAGGGATGTCACACGCGCCATGGTCTGCATCATAATATGCACATAAAACAAGCCATACCATGTTGTGGTATTCCATACACCACGTCATGGAAAATGGTTTTCCTAAAAAATCATACCTTTGACTCCTTCATGTCACCAACTGATCTATTCTAGAAAGCGGGTGTTACAACTCTCCCCCTCTTAATTTAGATTTCTTCCTTTGAAATTTGTCCTTACAAAATACTCTTAATACACCCTCCAAATCCCTTGTGGGTTTCCAAACCCTCTCCCTTCAACACAAGGATCCCCAAAACCAAGCGCATAACCTATACCCGAACGAAACTTCCAAAGGTCAAACCGTCAACCAAAGCAGCATTGAGATTAACACCTTAAGAAAACAACCACCTTCCGACACCGATGTCTATTCAATTCTTAACGAGAAACATGTGACCCGACAAAGAAACGAACACCTACCTACCACAACCGACCGACATCGAGATGAGCTATTCTTTATCCATAATCTGAAGATTCCAATATCATACCTGCCTTCCAAGAAGAAAAAAGAAACTCCTTGATTCGTCAATGATGTTGACCAAAAATCATGGATATGATCCAATCTAGACCTCCTGACCTCATGTCGTCCTGCTGATAAACTAAAGAATGGAATCCCTGACCAACTGTTGGAATGGACAACCTTATACATGGACGCACAACAAAACTCCAAAAAAAAGCTCAACAGACAAGGCTAACCTATCCTATACATCAACACAACTCTAATATCCCTTACCCCTAGACAGAGGAACTACCAAACAACAAAAAAACAATAACATATATGTTTTAACCCAAGTGAATGCTACGGGTCAAATCTTAGTCTTATATCACTCCTGCAACGGCCAATTTCAACCAACGGGTCTATTTCAACCCAATTGAATGCTACGAGCTAAATCGTAGTCTTACATCACTCCTAAAACTACCATGGGCTCCCTATGGTCTTCCCAACAAAACTACAAAGATAGTAAGAAAATCTGACATGAGACAAACCCCTAGTCTACTAGACACCCATCATGTGTTTGGGCTATGCTTCGAACCCTAAAGCCTTCATTAGACAAGAATAGGAAGAGAGGCCCTCACACAACCCTCTACCTAAGACTAATCACTAATTCGAACTTGCGGCGCTACGCATGCTTTAAGCCTTCAGAGGAGATAACCTTGAATCTTCAACATCTGGTTTCCTGGTTATAATTGGCTGCTGAACATCATTCCTTGTATAATGCTTCAATTCGGACAACAACCAAAATCTACTATCCTCCTATCCTTGAATATGAAACTCCGAGATGACCTTCACTCTGAAATATTTCCATCAGATAAGGCCATTCTGTGACATCCCCTAATTTCTCGGCCAGAAAAGACCGATTTAATTTATGCTTTTTAAAATAAAATCAGAGAAATCTTTTTAAAAGATGTTGCGGAATTGGTCCCCAAAACAAAACATGATAAGGGTTTAGCAAAACCTTTCTTTAAGAAATGTATAGTTTCATTTCATATCAAAACCTCGGGATGTCATGTTCTGATACAGATCAAAAGCATAAACAAGACATTATAAGCCTTTCAACAGTTATTTACAACTACTGGCCTATAATCCAAAAATCTCTCGTCGTCCTCTGACTATGCTCGGGGTCCACTACTTGTAACATAAAAAGCTGAGTGGGCCAGACTTGGGAGCCTGGTGAGCATATAGGGTTTTCAACTCACAATAATAATAAACTTATTAAGTTCATCAATCAACAATAACCCTGATTACCCGTTTCCGTTATCCTCACTTTACGTCCCTAAGCACTTATCACAAGGGACCTAGCCTAAAGAATATCATCGGGATGGACACTACTGCTAAGGGGTTTCCTCAGCCATACATGTCCTAAAGGCAACCATGAGGGGGATGGAGTACAACGAATGAACACTCTAGTTCATTAAACCTACAGGTTGCGGGCCCGCCAGTGTTCCATTGGACTGTCTAGAAAGTCCGTGGTCGTCATCCAAACTCTGCTAGATGACTGGATCTCAAATCACATCAAGGCCTCTCATCACTTTTATTTTATCACACATCACTATCTACCCATGTTTTACCCAACATATTTGTAGATAAAAATACATATACAGTTTTAAACTTGTATAAAACATCAATTCAACAGTCACCTCAGTTAAACAATTAATATAATTACACGTAGCACATATTTCATATAAAATACTTCATATCTAGGTGTAAGATGAAGGTGACTATACATTCACATGATTTGATGATAATCGGGCAGCAATTTGTTTCCTAAAACGATCGTTTCTAATAAAACCGGGAGTTTTATTGAGAAACCGGGCTCTGCAAAGGTCAGGCTTTGAAACCGAAAAGATAAAATTTTCGGGTTTCTCGGGCACTTCGTGGGGTATTTCGGGGGTTATAATCGATACCGGGGCTTTGGGGAATGTTAAAATGAAGAAAATATGAAGAAAGGGGCTAAAAGTGACAAAACTCCAAAAGTAACCGAGAAGGCTCGCATACCCTTCTATTTATAAGGTTCCGAAGTCGGCTTAAGGAGGATAGGAGTTAGCATGCGTGGGCAGGTGGCATCAGGAGCGAAGGCCACGCGGCAGCAGCTGGGCGAGGGTGCGCAGATGGCTCGCACATGATCTGCGCATGCGAGGGGCTCGTTGTTGCCTCCTGATTGGACCGCGGTCTAATCCGAGGCTTTGGACGTGGCTCCTCCTGCGAGACTCGGACATGAGGAATGGGACACACGTCGGACTTCTAGTGGACCCCTTTGGATGTCTCAGCAGCTTGGATGACTCAGCAGTATTTTGGACACGTGGCGCGTTTTGAGCGAGGGTGACGTGGCAAAAAATGTGACTATGCGAATTTTCTCGGTTTTTGTGCAAAATCTTCTAAAATCCATAACTTTCGCATACGAGCTCTGTTTTTGACGTTATTTATATGCACGCGTAGGTAAAATTACGCTCTACAACTTTCGTTTAGACTTTTTCGGCTAATTTTGACTTTAATTTTTATATTATTATTTTTAACAGATCGGGACACGAAATCCGTTAAAAATTCATAACTCCTTCATCCGACGTCCGTTTTCTTCTGTCTTTTTACCGCTGTGCTACTATTGACGAGACCTCCGATTCTCGTTTAGGTCGTGTCGGTTAAAAATCACTCGATCTAAAATTCGAGTTTTTAGTTGTCTACTGCTAAGCTGAAACTTCGAAAAATCATAACTTCCTCACACGAAGTCAGATTTGGGCGTTCTTTTTATACATACTCTCGGTTTAATGAGCACTACGACTTTCGTTTAGATCACTATGGCTAAAAATTAGTTTATCAAAAACTCACTTTTTATGAGATTTGGCACCGTGCCGGTTTTGTCGCGAAACTTCGACAGGTCATAACTTCTTCGTTATAGCTCGGATTTTGGTATTCTTTATATACCTGGAATCCTTGTTTCGACCACTACAACTTTATGTAAAGATATCGGCTTTATCTAATATTTATTTTTGACGCTCAATTTTATTCTTAGTTAATTAAACCCTTATAATTAAGCATAAAACACATAATTCACATAATATTCACATAATTCCTTTTCATTTCTTCAAAATGAGTTACAAAGGTTAACTTAGACTATAACGTCAATATTAATGCCTAGCCTAGAAACACGGGCATTACACATTCTCCCTCACATGGAATTGGCTAGACTCCGATGACTTCATAACCATTCGAATTTTCCAAGCCAGCCTAATAACTTCCACACATGGTTCCTAACCACCACACCTGACATCACCAAGCATAAGGGAATCAACATTCTTCAAACAAAACTCAAGAGTTCCAACATATGACTATAACTCATAACGATAAAAACCAAAGAGTTCCAATACACATATACAGCCTCACAACAACAACAATCCAACCATACATAATCATTCATTACAGAACCAAAGTTGATTAAAACAATACCATTCAACAAGAAATACAAATCACAACTGAAAACAACGAAAAGATAAACAAAAAAATGACATCAACAATGTGACATCTAACCAGATTAAAGGACTGATAACTCAAACCTTGGCCCTTAGGACTCCAGTTGTCCCATGTCACCCATCCGGTAGCTGCCAAGCTAAAGGTGTTGGATCCAAAACCATCCCTTCTACTCTTAGAGGACAATCAACATTATTAAGGCCTGGCTGAATGCAAATAAAACATATCCTTGACTCCCTCTAACTACAGTCCCGGTTGTAGTGACCTTCCTGAACACACCTAAAACATCTAGAAACTAGCGCACAATAATTACCCCAATGAGTACGACCACACCTCCCGTAGAATTAACGAGCCTCTTGATCTCCTGACCAAATGCTTGTCACTCGTGCCTTCTTGATTGTTGCTCCTGATGCATGAAACTGGTCATGTCTCCTCTTTCTTTGTTGGATCTCCAACTCCAGCTCCATGTCCCTGGCTGCCTCCATTAAACCAGAAAGGGTCTGATGACTAGAAATACTCACAAACTTCCGAATCTCCGTCCTCAGCATCTCATGTTAATGAGTTACCCTCATTTCCTCTGTAGCCACATACTTAGGGTTAAGCATTGCTCTCTCTAGACTTGGTGATGATCTCAGTCATTGACTCCGTAGTCTGATCAAGCGTCAGATTGATGAACCTAAAACGCCAACATGAACTCTCTCTTGAATCTGGTGATGGAATCCTCCCATGTCATAGAATCGTCTACTCCTAGTTCGAGACTCTCAACATCCTCGCACCACCAATCCCTAGATCTACCGCACGGAATGTAACATCCCAAAAATTCAGAATTATTGTTCAAGGGCTAAAGTGTAAATTAAGGAGGGGACTCGACGAGTAGGTATTCCGACTCGCCGAGTCGAAGCGGGATTTGATCGTGGGATAAGTGACCAACTCGCCGAGTCAGTAGCTGGGACTCGACGAGTTGATACTGAAAGGAGAAAACCCTAATCTCGGGGGTTGTGCCCTATATAAAGAACATATCATCCCTTCTTCAGCCTCCTTACCACCCTTGAGAGCCTGAAAACCCTAGAAATCGAGTGGAACTCCATTGATAGTGAAATTGGAGCTTTGGGAAAGGAAATCTTGAAAAGGGAAATTGAAGACTAAGGGATTACAACAAGGGAGTGGTATAGATGCGAGGTCTACTTTAGTGGGAACTTTCATTGGAGGTAATAAATCTATTCTTGAGCTTTTGTGCATATAGATCTATCAATTGTGGGAGTTTTGGGGCATAAATGAGGTCCATCTCGAGTTTGGTGTAAGATCTGAGGTTGCTACCTCAGATCTAGGCTTGTTATGACCCAAGGAGCCATAAAGTCTATGTTCAAGAGATGTAGGTAAAGTTCTTTTGTCCCAAACCTTAGCCTAAGAGTGTATTATGCTTAGATCTCTTTGGATGCACGTAAAGTTTTCCACTTTACGTGATGGATGGGTTGTAAGGGAGTGGATCTATCGTTTGGAGCCCCTGCATGGCTTGGAAGGCCACTGTATGGATTAAGAACTAGAGGTACTCGGCGAGTCACATGAGTGAACTTGGTGAGTTGGATGAAGATAGACAGGAACTCGACGAGTTGGAAGAACAACTCAGCGAGTATGTTAAATGTTGCCTTGGACTCGGCGAGTCTGTTCTTGGACTTGGCGAGTCTGGTCGTGGAGTCCTAACCTTTTTGGTTGAGCTATGAATCGGTGAGTCGAGGGATAACTTGGTGAGTTGAGCGAGAAAGGACTCAGAGTTTGCTGGACTCGGCGAGTCTTGGGGCCTCGGCGAGTCTTGGGGCCTCGGCGAGTTGAGTCGTGGACTGGGAGTTCTGA
This sequence comes from Lactuca sativa, assembly GCF_002870075.4. Classification (NCBI taxonomy): domain Eukaryota; kingdom Viridiplantae; phylum Streptophyta; class Magnoliopsida; order Asterales; family Asteraceae; genus Lactuca; species Lactuca sativa. The sequence goes on from NC_056627.2 coordinate 278,323,039, forward strand.
GTACAGGGACTCGATGAGTCAGCGGGTTGACTCGGCGAGTAGAGTCAGTCTGGAAGGTTGACTTTGACCAAGAGTTGACTAGTTGACCTCCGGGGTTATTTTGGTAAATATTGTTACTTATTGAGCTTAGTCTTTTGGTATTAATTAGTGGTGGAGATCATGTCGGAGGTTGGAGTAGCGTGATCTTATCTTTTCAGTCATCAGTGGCGAGGGGAGTTATCCTCACTATATCAACAGGGTCTACGGCACCAAGACCGGCCCTTTATCTGATTGTAATCCGGGTATCGTTGTTATGTTATTGCTTTGCTATGTTTGTATCCTGGTAGTTAGGATGGTATATGTTGGAGACCTGGTTAAGGTCGGTATCCTGGTATATAGGATGATGCTATGCTAGTGACCGGTTAGGTCGGTATCCTGGTTAGGATAATGTTATGTTTGTGATTTGCCAGATCAGTTTGATTGGATGTGAATTGTTATACGATTGTATGTTTTATGTGCACATGGTTGTTGGAATGGGGTTGGGTTGAGGCGGGTCCTGATTTGTGCTGTAGGCCAAGATACCCAGGGCGGACCGGTTATCCCGAAGGCCCAGCGAGCGGTCCGGATAGGCTGTAGGCCCCAAGAGGGCGAACCCGACGTGCCGAGGCTCGGGGAGTTAACCAGGCCGACTGAAGGCCCGATGCGGTCGGACCAGTCATACTATAGACTTAGAGAGTGGACCAGGTGGATTGAAGGCCCGGTACGGGCGGACCAATCACACTGTAGAATCGATGTATATGGCTGGATTCAGAGGGTGGACCAGGTGGACTGAAGGCCCGGTACGGCGGACCAGTCACACAGTAGACCCGAAGTGCATGGCTGTTCTGTGTTCTGTTATGATATGGCATGTTATGTGTATGTATATGTGGTTGGTATTTTGGGGGTATCTCACTAATCTTTCGAGCTTACCGTTGTGGTTTCAATGTTTCAGGTACTTCAGGAGACCGTGGCAAGGAAAAGGCGTGATCTTACCGCTCCTCATGTTTATGTCTTATGATATGGTTCTGGGAAGACTCTGATAATAATTGTATTGAAAACCTTTTTGTAATAACTTAACGAAATTGGGTTGTTTGAAAAGTTTAGATTGGTTGGAATTTTTTTAGAGCGTTACACAGAAGATGTGCTGCAAATCTGTCACACCTTCGGCCGGTGGCGTAAAAGACGGGTTGTGTGACGTTAGAATGTTGGATTACAATTATTGAACATAAATTTAACAATACAACAATATCGGATATTTCATTACCGAAAGCATTTGTTACATTAATTTGAATTCCTTGAACATTAGGCTTACATAATAAAACAAATTACTACTCTATATCCTTGTGCCTTAATCTCCTGTGATGCAACCTTCCATCCTTCGATTCCCTAAGAATACATGCAATTTTGAAAATGTCAACATAATGTGGGTGAGTTCACATGTTTTGAAATGTAAGTATCATATAGGATACATGCAATTAAGTTGTATAATTATTTTTAATCTTCAATGTTGGAGTACCTTTGATTTAAAAATAACATTCAATTATTTAGGTACTTATTGCTTTCTAAACTCTTTTAGTGTTCATTTTAGGTTAACATGATACCTTCCTATTCAACCTATGTAATTGTTTACTTGGGGTAGGTTAATAGGATATCGTCTCATTCAAACTATTCAGTTGTTTTAGTATTTTTGATTTAGATTATCAAACTACTTTCAACTCATAAGTAGTATTCTAATATTTATAGTTACTGTAGCTTTCATCTTTTATCTGTGGTTCATGGAATAATTTGTAGGATAGGTGTTCCCCTATCAAATGTTCATAGTATAAGTATCATATACACACACATTACTTATTCTCTTTAAGAATTTCCTTTTTCACTTGTATGTATGTATACTATTACTACTTTCATGGCGTTCCCGTTTAGGTAGTTTAATTAATTGAGGCTCGCCAAACAATACTATAATGAGTTCCCATAATCGATCTTTTGACATGATATTTGAATTCTCCCCACACGACGCTTCATCGGACGTCATAATAAGTTTAGACAGTTATCCCTATCGGAGTTGTAGCTAGAAACCACAGGTGAGGGTATCAACCTTGTATAGATCTATACATAATATGATGAATCTGTTGTCTCATTTAACATCTGTTTTGTTTAGCCTTATAGTATACTTTTCTTTTCTTTCCACTACTTTTCTTAGCTTTTTATTTGATTTGTTTTTCTTCCATTACTGTGCTTCCATAATTATATTTATCTATATAATTATAACAATTTAATTGTTTTAACTGAATATCCGGGCAGAGTAACGACTAGGTACAATGTTATCCAAGAGATTTGGCCATAGTAACAGCTAGGTATAGTATTATCCTTAAATTCGGGAAGGGTAACTACCAAGATTAATTTCTTCCTACCATTTGGGTAGATCTACCAGACATAATATTATCCTAATGATTTGAGTATATCTAAGTTATATAACAAATTACGATATAATAATTAGCGATAATTTATAGGAATCAATAATTTGTTAACTAACATGTATTCCCCTCATAATAAAATTAAAATAGTAAAAGTGGGGATGTGAACTCAACCTTGAAGCGTGCTGTACTAGACCCTGTGACTACGGCTGGTGGCATCGGGGGATCGAGATTAACCGGGCTCAATGGAAAAGTTTAAACAAAATAGCTAATATATATATATATATATATATATATATATATATATATATATATATATATATATATATATATATATATATATATATATATATATATATATATATATATATATATAAACAAACTTCTCAAAATTTAAGAGAAAATTTTGAAGGAAAACGAGAGAGAAGAGAAGGAATTGGTGTGCCAAGTGAGTGGGACTTGTGGGGCTTTTATAGGCTGAAAAAGGGGAAGGCCTGCCACGCAAAACTTAGGGAGTTCTGTGCCCTTGCGACGTAGCTCCAGTCTTGGCCTGCCACGTGTCCGTTTTCTGGTGGACTGCGTCCCACCTTCTAGAAGGTGTGTGCATCACGCCTGACATGCGTGTGCTTGCTGAAAACATTGATTTTTGTAAAATTCATAACCTCCTCATACAAGCTTCGTTTTCGACATTCTGTATATATATGCTTAGCTATCGACGAGTAATGCAACTTTCCTTTAGGTTGTAACCTAAACGATTTTAAAAAAATCATATCTTTCTCATACGGACTCTATCTTTGGCATTCTTTATCTCATCGGTTTTATAACGAGGAGTACTTCGATTCTCCTTTACATAGTTTTTGCTAAATCTCAACCGATTTTCCTTTAACTTTTTATGACACACATCCCTTGTGCGCGGTTGATTTTAGAACTTAGAAAAATCACAACTTTTCCATACGAAGTCATATTCTTATAGAAATTATATTTCCAAGATCATGGTGACGTGTACTTTCAGAATATGTTATTATTTATACAAAATAACACAATTTTCCGCGCACTTATTTTTATATTTTACGGACGTTTTAACTGATTTTTGGAAATGGGAAATCTTGAATTTTTATCATAGTTTGATAAATATTTCATATTAAGTCAATTGTATTTGACGTTCATTATGTTTAGTGATTAGCGATCAACGACAATTTTTGCAATTGTTACAAAATCCGACCTTGGCCTCCGTTGGACAAAAACTGGCGCGAAAAGCACTCTCCATATCGGCAACCCAACACATACTAATGATAGGCTCCCTTTTCCCAAAGAAATGGGGACCTCCACAAGCGTCAAACTCCTTGAAGGAAACCTCCCGATTCATGAGCCGACCAGCCTCCAAATCAGCTGAAAGAATCCTAAGTCGCTCGTCCATCACTGAAATCAACTCTTCCCTGGATGTGTTGACCAAGCCAGGCAAATCCTCTCTCATGAACCTCAAAATATCTACGGCTACGATGCCGGGAAGATCTCCCTCACTCAGACTCACATCTCCAACATGAAAGGTCACCATCCTGAATCTGAAATGTAATAGGAACGTATCATAAATCAATGCACAATGCAAACCCACATCGTGCATACCTACCTACAAGCTCCCTGATATTCATGTAACACTTCCTTGACCCAAGTATGGATCATGTGCTTTCAATAGTATGAGCCCATTACTACCTTTCACACCTATCCATACCCGTTCCACAGACTTTTCCAAGACTCCCAAGTTATTTTGCATCACTCCACCAAATTCCTCACACGCAGGCATACGTCTAGCCATATGCATAATACTACACTTCCTAGACTCTCTCTCTCTCTCTCTCTAGGATTCTCCCCTTCCTATAAACCTGCGCGCTGAACATGCCTCTATACTAAAATCAACCAAAGATCCCACAACACATACAACCATACACATAAAAGGCATATGAGGTATCTATACAAATCAAGCAATTCTAGCATGCAATCCTGAGAAGATCCACAAACTACATTCTAGCATGCAAAACAATTCATAGCACATATACAAAATTATATGGGTGTATTGGAAATTACTTACTTTCTGAGCTCCGACCGACTGTATGCATCACATCCTCCAATTATTATAAAAGCTTTATAGGAAATTTTTTTTTCCTTGAATAAAATCATTATCTTACAAGAATTATTTATAAAATCTTTCAGTCCTCAGTTTGAGTTCTGACACACCACAAGGCGCACCTGCATCCCTCAAACCAAGGCTCTGATACCAACTTGTAATGTCCTAAAAATCTATCGATATTTTTTTTATTTGAAAACATATTAACTGATTAAAACCTTTGTTTCAAAACCATCAAGAAACACTCGTTTGATTGAAAACCGTATTACCAGAGTTAATGTAATGCCCTGTTTTCATTTTATATCTATTTTTAATAAAAATGTTGAAAGTTTAATGTGTTAATTATACTTATAAAAATATTATATGTTATATATGATTATGTGGTAGCAAATACAGTGTTTTTGCGGATCGAAAATACACAGGAATGATTTAATGGTTACAACTTAAACCGTTATAAATACATTTAATTACAGAATCGAAAATATATCACTTTTTAGCCAAAGTGATCTAAATGAAAGTCGTAGTGCTCAGTATTTACCTATGTGTGGATATAATGAACATCGAAATCAGAGCTTGTATGAAGAAGTTATGAATTTTTAGAAAAATGAGAAAAATACCCGATAGAGTGACTGGACGAGGCTTGGAAAGCCAAGCATCCATGTGGGGACGCCATGCATCCTTAAAGGAGTCAGGGAAATCATTGGTGCAAGTTACCGACAAGGCATGCGAATCTAGATATGAAAACTCATGGGAATATTGGAAAAAGGGATCTGGCAGACGAACGCCAGGTGTCCACTTAGGAACCCCCATCGTTTGGACGTTAGGCGTCCTAGCTTGGAACGCCGGGCGTGTATATGCTGAGTATAAATATGGGAGTTGATTACATGTTTCAACTATGTATTTCTCTCTAAACTCTCTCAGATATATTAAGGTGGAAACATATTTTTGGTCATAGAATCATTATATTGGCTAAAGTCTAAGTCCCAAGAAGTGATCAAGTGATTAGACCCGAGAAGCTTACCTGGTCGAGATGTTATATTCAATACTTCGTGTTGCTGTTCTGCGATTAAGGTGAGTTTCACTCCCTATATGCGATACATTGTGTATATAGTTATTATATACCAGTTTATATTAAGATAACATGATATATGTTATGTACTACTATTATCTAGTAGTAATTATGTGGAAATATGTTGTATGTGTAATATTATCGGTTGACAGTAAATGTTATGTTATATGTGATGTATCAGTAAATGTCATTAATATGAGTATTGTATGGCATGCATGAACTACTATAGTTAAACAGTAGAGACAACTCAAGTCTATTATTATTAAACAGTTGACAGTTCAGGACTACTGTAGTTAAACAATAGAGATGTTATAATGATTAGGTGCATGTGGTAAAATGTATAGAATGCGAACTCACTAAGCGTTGGCTTATCAAATACTATTAACATTTTTACAGGAACCTTTGGGGTGAACAAAGGGAAGAATCCATATTGACTTCCGTGGCCACCGCATTACTCTTGAAAATTATGTTTAAGTCTTTCGTTGTTATTTTTTTTTATTAATTCATGATTATTGTAATAAAGCCAAATTCGTTTTTATATTGTGTTTGAAGAAATGTTTTAAATGTCAGTATTTTATAAATAAAGTTTATTATCTTTTAAATGGGGACCAAATCGTATGTTTTAACACCGTGGTAGAAAAGTTTTAAATTTTTCATAAAAACGATTTAGGGTGGTACAATTAAGTTTACAAAACTGCAGAAACGAATATCTTCGATGTGTGTGTAATGTCCCATCGTGCTCGTCTTGCTGTGGAACATGCACAAGATGAACCAAACGTAGTTACATGTACTTTCCTTATAAATTCAAAAAAACCCGCACTAGTTTTGTTCGATACAAAAGCGAGTCACTCTTTTGTGTCTTTATCATATAGCAATAATATATCTATTAAACTGGAAGAATTGGATCGTTGTTTAGAAGTAGAAATAGCTAATGATAAGACTATAACAACACAACATGTGTATAAAGGGTGTGCATTAGTAATATCAGATGTAAACTTCAAGATTGACCTCATTCCAATAGCGATGAAGGAAATCAACATCGTTATCAGGATGAACTAGCTAGAAAGCATCATGCCTTGATCGACTGCAGAAGACATCGAATCCAAGTTCAAACCCCTAGTGGGGTAGAATTGATCATTCTAGGAGAATAAAGAAGGAACATGACATCTATCTACTCAACAGCAAGAGCATGAAGGTACATATAACACTGATATACTAGATATTTGGTTTATGCACTAGATGGTAAACCAGAAAAAAAGACAATAATTTTCAATGTGCCAGTGGTTCGTGAATATACCGATGCATTTCCTGAAGATTTACCCGGTATTCCACCAGAAAGACAAGTAGAATTTGGGATCGACCTTACTCATGAAGTTGCACCAACAGCCAAGACGCCATATAGACTTGCACCTCCTGAAATGCAACAACTATTCACTCAACTACAAGAATTGATAGAGAAAGAGTTCATACGTCCAAGTAGTTCTCCATGGGGAGCACCAATATTGCTTGTCAAGAAGAAAGACGACTCATTCAGAATGTGCATTGATTATAAAGAGCTCAACAAGGTCACGATAAAGAATAGGTATCCCTTACCAAGAATTGACGAACTTTTCTATAAGTTACAAGGAGCATCTAGGTTTTCCAAGATCGAACTTTGATCCGGATACCATCAGATGAGATTTAAGGAGAAAAATATACAGAAGATATCATTCCGAACAAGATATGGACATTACGAGTTTACTGTAATTCCATTTGGACTTACAAATGCACCAGAAGTATTCATGGATTTAATGAAACGAGTTTATGCTTGACAAATCAGTGATCATACTCATTGATGATATTATGGTGTGCTCCAAGAGCAAAGAAGAGCACGAGCATAATCTGTGAGAAGTATTGGTGGTGTTGAGACATGAGAATCTATATGCCAAATTCTCAAAGTGCAAATTTTGGTTACGAGAAGTCCAATTCTTAGGACATGTCGTCAATTAAAAAGGCATTAAAGTTGACACAGCCAAGGTTGATGCAGTAATGAAATGGGAAGTTCCAAAGACCCCTATAGAAATCAAAAGTTTTCTTGGTTTCGCTAGATACTATCGTCGATTTATCCAAGATTTTTCCGAAATTACAGTGCCATTAACCAAATTGACGAAGAAGGATGAATTTTTAGAATATGGTAATGAACAACAAGCAGCTTTTGAGATCTTAAGATAAAAGTTGTGTGAAGCACCAATTTTAACTCTACCAGAAGGAGTTGATGATATGACCGCCTATTGTGATGCATCCTATAATGGATTAGGAGTTGTATTAATGCAAAGAGGAAAATTGATTGCATATGCATCAAGACAACTGAAACTACATGAAGCCAATTACCCAACACATGATTTAGAACTAGCAGCAGTAGTTTTTGCTCCAAAGATTTGGAGACACTACATTTACGAAGTGAAGTGTACCATATTCACCAATTATAAGAGTTTGAAGTACCTTATAGATCAACAAAACTTAAATATGAGACAAAGAAGGTGGTTAGATGTGGTGAAGGATTATGATTGTGAAATACTTTACCACCCGGGTAAAGCAAATGTTGTTGCAGACGCTCTTAGCATAATGGAAAATTGTGCAACTATTCGATCATCATTTATAGAAGTAACTATGGTTACATAAATGTTATATATGATCAAGTGAGCTCAAGTTGAAGCAATAAATGAAGAAAATAAAAAGAAAGAAATAATTAAAGAACAAGTTGCAAACTTTGTCGAAAACAGTCAAGGATTGTTGACTCGATACAACCGTGTTTGGATTCCATACATCGGTGGAAATAGACAAGTTCTTCTAGAAGAAGCACACAAGTCAAAGCTTTCTATTCACCAAGGTGCTAACAAGATGTACGAAGATCTTAAGGAAGGATACTGGTGGCCATCGATGAAAAGGCAAGTGGTAAATTATGTAGAAAAATGCTTGACATGTTTAAAAGTAAAGGTCGAGCATCAGAAACCGCATGATAAGCTTCAACCTTTGGAAATACCAGTTTAAAAATGGGAGCACATAACCATGGATTTTATCACAAAGTTACCCAAAACCTCAAGAAGTGTTGATACTATCTGGTTTATTGTTGATAGATTAACAAAGAGCGCTCACTTTGTTGCAATCAATGATTGTTCCTCTTTGGAACAGTTAGCTGACATTTATGTCAAAGAAGTGGTGTCAAGATATGGAGTGCTAGTATCAATGATTTCAGATAGAGACACCAAGTTCACGTCATGTTTTTGGATTCATGAGGATTTGGGTACTAGATTAAAACTTAGTGCAACTTATCATCCTCAAATAGATGGACAAAGTGAAAGAACCATTATGACTTTGGATGACATGCTGAGGGCATGCGTGATCGATTTTGGAAGAAGTTTGGATACGTACCTTCCTTTAGCAGAATTCTCGTATAACAACAGTTATCATACTAGCATTGGCATGCCTTCTTATGAAATGTTATATGGTAGAAAATGTAGAACACCTATTTGTTGGGGGTGAAGTAGGACACAAAGTACTCGGTAGTAATGATATTGTTCTTAAAACAACTGAGAATGTCCAAATGGTCAGGGAAAGATTAAAGACAACTCAAAGCTATCAAAAGAGTTATCCAGATAAGAGACGATCCAAATTAGAGTTTCAAGTTGGACATTTTGTGTTACTAAACGTATCACCATGGAAGGGAATCATCTGATTCAGAAAAAGAGGAAAATTGGGACCCAGATTCATTGTCCATACAAAGTTTTAGAAAGGTAGCCTATCGTTTAGAGTTACCAGAACAAATGAATTAGATACATAACACATTGCATGTGTCACAGTTAAGAAAGTGTTTTGCAGAAGAAACCTATATCGTACCTCTAGACGATATTTAGATAGACGATAGACTTAATTACATTAATAGTCCTGTAATTATACTAGAAAGAAAAGTGAAGACATTACGCAACAAGGAATTAGTGATTGTTAAGTTGCAATGGCAACATCAACATGGTTCAGAATGGACTTGGGAACCAGAAGATGAAATGAAGAAGAATTATCCCGAGTTATTCGTATGAGGATTTCGAGGATGAAATCATTTCAAGTAGTGGAGAACTGTAACGCCCCGTTTTCATTTTATATTTATTCTTAATAAATAATGTCTAACATTTAATGTGTTAATAATACTTATAAAACTATTATAAGTTATATATGATTAAGTGGTAGCAAATACAGTGTTTTCGTGGACCAAAAATACACAATAATGATTTAATTGTTACGACTTAAACCGTTATAAATACATTTAATTATAGAATCGAAAATATATCACTTTTTAGCCAAAGTGATCTAAATGAAAATTGTAGTGCACAGAATTACCTACGCGTGGATATAAAGAACGTTGAAATCAGAGCCCGTATGAAGAAGTTATGAATTATTAAAGAAAACAAGAAAATACCTGATAGAAATGATCAGACGAGGCTTGGAACGCCAAGCGTCCATGCGGGGACGCCAGACGTCCTTAATGGAGTCGGGGCAATCATTGGTGCAAGATATCGATAAGGCGTGCAAATCTAGATCCGACAACTCGTGGGAATCTTGGAAAAGGGAATCTAATAGACCAACGCCAGGCATCCACTAAGGAACGCCCAACATTTGGACGCCAGGCGTCTTAGCCTGGAACGTCATGCGTTTGCATGCTGAGTATAAATATAGGAGTTGATCACTTGTTTCAACTACAGATTTCTCTCTAAATGCAGATATATTAAGGTGGAAACATATTTTTGGTCATAGAATCATTATATTGGCTAGGGTCTAAGTCCCAAGAAGTGATCAAGTGATCAGACCCGAGAAGCTTACATAGCCGAAAAGTTATATTCAATAGTTTGTGTTGTTGTTCTGCGATTAAGGTGAGTTTCACTGCCCTATATGTGATACTTCATGTATGTAGCTATTATAGACTAGTTCATATTAAGAAAAATATGATATATGTTATGTGCTACTATTATCTAGTAGTAATTATGTGGAAATATGCAGTATGTGTAATATTATTGATTGACAATAAATGTTATGTTATATGTGATGTATCAATAAATTTCATTAATATAAGTAGTGTATGGAATGCATGAACTACTATAGTTAAACAGTAGAGACAGGTCATGTCTACTGTTATTAAACAGTTGACAATTCAGGACTACTATAGTTAAACAATAAAGATGTTATAATGATTATGTGCATGTGGTAAAATGTATAGAATGCGAACTCACTAAGTGTTGGCTTATCAGATACTATTAACATTTTTACAGGACCCTCGGGGGTGAACAAAAGGAAGAATCCAGCTTGACTGTTGTGGCCACCGCATTACTCTTGAAAATTATGTTTAAGGCTCATGCTGTTATTTTCTATTAATTCATGATTACTGTAATAAAGTCAAAGGTTGTTTTATATTGTGTTTGACGAAATGTTTTAAATGTCAGTATTTTATAAATAAAGTTTATTATCTTTTAAATGGGGACCAAATCATATGTTTTAACATCGTGGTATAAAAGTTTTAAATTTTTCATAAAAGTGATTTAGGGTGTTACAGTTAAGTTTATAAAACTGCAGAAACAAATATCTTTGATGCGTGTGTACAGTCCCGCCGAACTCTTCTCACGAACGACCTGACAAAATGTTTTAATCCACAACTATAAGCAGATTTCCCCAGTATACCACATATTTCATCATGTATACAATGCATCCACACAAAGTTTTTAGCTCCAATGTAGACCTGCCAAATCTCCTATTAATATGCATACAACATACATGACAATCATATATGAAATAATGAGTATACTCCAACCGTGAGTGAATGCGATAGGCCAAATCATAGTCTTATAGTCACATCTTACATAGGCAAAATCATGATCTTTTCTTTCTATTTCCAGGGGCCAAATCCTAGTCTTACGTACAAGTGCTAAGGGCCAGATCCTGGTCTTTCATATAATTACTAGGGGCCAAATCTTGGTCTTTCATACAAATGCCAAAGGCCAAATCTTGGTCTTTCATACAATTTCCTGGGTCCAGATCTCGGTCTTTCATACAATTCAAAAAGTCGTGTGAAGTCAGAGATCAGATAAATAGTCGAACAGATGATCCACCTGAGAGCGAACAATCAGACAAGAACGTTGCAATAAGGCATTTGACCAAGAGTTCTCAGGTTGTCTAACTTAAACTACATAGAACCTATGCTAATGTTACCACATAATCATGTGACATAAGCATATAACATATACTAGCATATTCCATACCTTTGGCAACTAGCCTCCCGTAGTTACCCTACCATTGACCACTTCTCAATTAAGTCATTTGCTGATCAATTATATATAATCCTGATAACTAGCCTTCTCTAATTACCCTAACCAAACATAACTCCTAATAGTATCCTATGATTAATAAGCAAGACCCTACCGGTCTAACATACCAAAAAATGAAGTGTCCTAAACTACACATGCATAGCAAGGAGTTATCCTAGTTAATTAGTGTACTTGTACTCTAACAATACCTCTATCCTACCATGCAAATGAGATATAATAGGTTACATGGCATAGTGAGAAATGTTGGATTAATGTCTAAGTCCATAACTATAATTGGTAAGACTTGACCCGACCCGACATGGTCCATTTGGGTTGCATGGCATCATGCATTTGGATAGACTAAAATGAGAGAAATAACACTTAAGGTTGGTTAATATGTTATAAGTTCTAATATATTAATAAGATTATTTAATTAGTATTGATCAAGAATTAATCTAGGATTAATTAAGTGATCAAAAGAAGACTAATTAAATATATGGGTTGATTGTGTAAATCATCCATACTTGTATAGTGGGCTAAGACTCCATGGAATATCAAGTTGGGCTAAAACCCATAGGATGCTCCATGGTGTATTTGAACCCATGGATCCAAGGAAATGGAAAGCCATGACAATTAGGGTTTACCCTAATTGTCACTAACTATATAAGCATCTTATTCTTGAGAAAAAGGCCACTATGTGTGAGGAAAAAGGGCTAGCCGATTTTCATGAAGTGTGGATTTATCTCTAATCTATTCCAAGTGTATTTGGTGTTGTGTGAACCATTTGAGGTGTCACACTTGGGGCACTAGGCACTCAAGCTTCATGAAGACATTCTACATCAAAGAGGTATGTAAATCTAACTTGATATATTCATATGAATCAATGTTATTATGCTAGTTAGGATGAATACCTTGGGAAGTTCATATTTTCATATATAATAGAGAAAATAAAGATCCAAGGTATTTAGGGTTGCATGTACACTTAGGAGTGTTAGAATGCTCAAAACCCAACAGTGGTATCAGAGCCATGGGTTGTTTTCTGTTATATTAATGCAAATGTTTTATTTTCAAAGTTGGAAAAAAAGGGAAAAAACATGATGTTTATCAAATTTTAAGATAATTACTTGTTTTTGTGAAAAACTAATTATTTGTAAAATTTGAATCATTTGCTATATGAGTTGAATTAGGTCAAATTTAGTAAAAGATAAAATGATATGATTATTTTATTAGTTTTAAAAGTTTGATCTAAAGAGTTCTTTTTTTTGAAACCTTTATAAGTTATGGATATGAAAAGGTTTTTAAAAAAAATTGATTCAAAATTTTTATGGAGTTACAAAATTTGGTGTTAATGTTTTAAAGAATTCCATAACTTATTCTTAAGTTATAGAACATGAAAATTTTCATCATAAAAAAAGCATTTAACTCCATAAGTTATGGATTACCAAAAGTTTTATGCTTCCTTGATTTATGAGTTAGTTTAGATTAATGAAAAAAATTGTGTTTTAGTTGTTTTCAATCCTAATTAATCTAGAGGTAGTTCATAAAATATGTTTTTGTAACTTGTCCTCAAGTTACATAAAATGTCACATTTATGAATCTTAAAACTCATAAAAGTGTCATAGGTTACATAAAAAAATGAAGAGTCTTTTTCGTTAAATAGTATTATGAATCCATAACTTGTCCTCAAGTTATGGATGTTTAAGAGTCACTTCTTTAAAAGTGTTATTAAAGAATAAGAGGTTACTTAAAAAATGAAGAGTCTTCATTTTAATGAACCGTTAAACTCATAAGTTATGAAATGAAAAGTTTTGAATAGTTTCAAAAACTTGCCCTCAAGTTTTGGAATTTGTAAAGTTTTCCTATGAATACTTTAATTCCAAGTTAAGCCCTTAGAATTTTAAAAGTTAAAATTCAACCCTTATACTTTATAATATTATAAGTTAATAATATTTATATATAAGTATAAGAGCAAGTTGTCTTACCATTAGTAGGCCTCATTCATGAAGCCAGTCTATAAGGGGGTATAAGGTTACTGCCTATAAAATGGCAGTTTAATGGGTGTCCACTCTCACCCACCACTTCCTTGACTGGTGGAGGGTCGTTAGCCGAACGGGTAGGACAAGGACTATAATTCTCCCTTCATTAAAAGTATTAATGATAAATATAAAGTAACCAAATGTTTTTTTTATAATTCCTAATCTTAGTTACTTTAGGAAAATGTGAATACGGTGCTAATCCATGAAATTACTGTTGGATAAGGTGTCTAAGTCCATAACTATTTCTGGCATGTACTTGACCCGACCCGACATGGTCCATTTGGGTTGCATGGCACCATGCAATTGGATAGACTAAACGAGAGAAATAACACTTGTGGTTATTAATATATTATAAGTTCTAATATATTAATAATATTATTTAATTAGTTTGATCAAGAATTAATTTTAGAATTAATTAAGTGATCAAAAGATAACTAATTAAATATATGGGTTGATTGTGTAAATCATCCATAACTTATATAGTGGGCTAAGAGGCTCCATGGATAATCAAGTTGGGTTAAACCCATTGGATGCTCCATGGAGGCTCCATGGGAGTTACAAACCTATGGGTCATGGAAATGAAGAGTCATGACACATTAGGGTTTACATAATGTAACCCTAGATGTGTCAACACTATATAAAGCTCATGTGTTCTCCCAAAAATCGGTTAGACAAGAAACAAGAGGGCTAGAGCCGATTTTTAGAGTGTTATACTTTCTCTCTAAGTTTATTCCATAGCATTTGGTGTTGTGTGAAGCATTTGAGGCATCACACTTGGGGTGCTAGGCTCACAAGGTTTCAAGGAACATTTACAACAACAAGGTATGTAGTTCTATCTATTATTTAAGTTAAAATTGTTCCCTATGTATGCTAGATAGGATCGTAGCCTTGGAAATCAACTTTGCATGATAATTAGACAAACATAGATCCAAGGTTATTAGGGTTGCATGTACACTTAGGAAGTGTTAGAATGCTCAAAACCCATCAGTGGTATCAGAGCCTAGGCTTGTTTGTTTGTTATTTGTGCTAAAAAGTTGAAAAAAGTCGAAAAAACTTGTTGTCTGCCTGATGAACTCGCCGAGTCCATGGGGGGGCTCGCCGAGTTCATGTGTATCTTCAACCTACTCGCTGAGTAGGTTAATGCACTCGGCGAGTAGGAGCGACAGAGTGCAGATTTTCGACCTTTGCTGCTGGAAATGGACTAGAAACATTACCCTAAACTGTTTTGGTGTTATAAAACTTGTTTTAGATGGTGTAATGTTTGTTCTAATCCATTTACAATGGCAAATATCAATTTGTCATGATTATATGTGTTCATATGGTCTTGAAACTTTGATATGAATATTCATGTTCTTGATCTTATGAATGTAGATGATCATAGGAATTACTTGTAACCTACTTGGTAGTTTAATTCTTGATCATAATGTGTTTTAATGGAGTCCATAACTTGTCCTCAAGTTATGGAAAACCAAGAGTCACACTTGAATTAAAAACCATTAAAAGAACACAAGAGTTAGAAAAATGAAGAGTCTTCATTTTTAATACTCTAATTAACTCATAAGTTACAAGAAATGAAAAGTTTTGAAAGTTTACAAAACTTTCCCTCAAGTTTTGGAACAAGTAAAGTCTTGATTAAAACTTTAGTTCCAACCCTTAGTTTTTTAAAAGTTAAAATTCTACCCTTATACTTATAGTATTAAGATTTAATAATTATATATATATATATATATATATATATATATATATATATATATATATATATATATATATATATATGTATAAGATCAAAGTCGTCTTACCGCTAGTACGCCTCATTCATGAAGCCGGTCTATAAGGTGGGTATAAGGTTGTTGCCTATAAAATGGCAACTTAATGGGTGTCTACTCTCACCCACCGCTTGCTTGACCGGTGGAGGGTTGTTAGCTGAACGGGTAAATTCCCAATCTTAGTTACTTTAGGAAAATGTGAATAAGGTGCTAATCAATGAAATTACACTTTGCACCTTGTTTAAGTCGTTGGTGGAGCATGTGTGGTTTACCGGCACACTAACTTGGACTTAACAAGGAAGGCAAATGGTGACTTAAGGTTTTTCATGAGGACGGAAGGAGCGCGTGTGGTTTACCGGCACAACGATTAAGTGAAAAAACATTAAGGATACCAAGTAATTTGCATGGTTACTTCACACCTTGTTTTGTGATTCTCGGTATCCCAGTCACAAAACATGAAGGGCACACTCGAGATTGAAACATGCCAGTGAAAAGTTCAATGAATCTCAAAGAATCTAGGAATTTCTAAAAGCCAAATAAAACCTAATAATTTATATTTCGTTTTCATGGTGGAAATTGGTGAATCGTTATTCACCTACCTTTCAAATATGTTATAACTTGGATTACGACATCCCTCTTCTAGGTTATAATATATTGTGATTGGATCCTAGCCTTAATATTACATTTGGGTGTTTTATTAAGGATTATCCCTATATCTAAACTAAACCTTTTTCCTTCTTTTTAGATGTCTTCCAACAATGCTACTCCTGGCTCAAACCCTACAGGCTCCTTCTCTCTCATGAACCTTTGTGGGAGAGTCATCTTTGATGGATCCAACTTTACTGATTGGATCAGAAACATCAGGATGGTCACTCGTTACGAGAACAAGGAATATGTTCTTGACAAGGAACTCAAGGTGCCTGAGCCAACTGCTACTCCTGAGGAGTTTCCTGAATACGAGGCACATGAAAGAGATGTTACCAAAGTGGCATGCATCATGATGGCCACCATGACAGCCGAACTCCAAAAGTCCTATGAGGACTACTATCCTTTTGAGATGCACCAGAATTTGATGGACCACTACCATCAGAGTGCTCGTCAAGAGCGATATGAAATCATCTCCTCTATGATCACAACCCGAATAAAAGATGGCGAACCCATCACAAGCCACATGCAGAAAATGCAAAGGTATGTGGATCGATTGGTGAAGTTGAATGTGAACTTCCCTGATGAGTTAGCAATACATATTATTTTGCACTCCTTACCTTCGTGTTATGATCAATTTCGCATGACATACCACATGAATAAGGAAGAAGTTACACTTAGAAAACTTCAGGGACTCATAAAGACCGCAGAATCAGGTCTTAAAGGTAAGTCGGTTGTGACCACTCCTGCTACTACTCCAAACTCAGCACCTGTCCCGACAATCGGGAAAGGTAGAGGGAAGAAGAGAAAGAACCCTTCGAATGGTACCAAGGGTAAGACCCTTGATGGCTCCTCTTCTAGCGGAACCAAGAAAGGCTTTGTTACACCTTCTTCTGATCCCAAAGAGGCTGAATGCTTCTACTGCCACGAAAAGGCGCACTGGAAGCGTAACTGCCCAAAATACCAGCAAGATTTGAAGGATGGGAAAGTTAAACCCAACCATGCAGGTATTTACACTATCTCATCTAATAATTCACTCTATTTTAACTCTTGGGTCGTTGATACCGGTTGCGGTATTCATATTTGTACTGAATTGCAAGGACTAAGGAGAAGTGAGAATGTGGAGCATGGAAAAATAAACTTGATCATGGCAAATAGGAAAGTTTCACCTGTCACCAAGATTGGAGTTTATACTTTGTTGCTTAGTAGTGGATTTACTTTAGATTTGAATAAATGTTGTTACTCGCCAGAAATAGAAAGAAATGTTATTTCCCTTCATGCTTTGTATAAACAAGGTTTTACCTTTTCTTTTGATAATGAAACTGGTGGAATAAATGCTTTCTTTAATAATGTGTTTTATTTTAAAGCATTACCTTGTGATGGTGTGTATGAAGCTGTATCTGTTGTAGATAACTTAGGAAATAATGTATTGTGTATTGATTCTTCTAATAGTAATAACTTGGATAAAGCATCATTATGGCATTGTCGTCTTGGGCATATCAGCAAGAAACGCATAGGCCAACTCCAAAAGAATGGAGTCTTGTAGTCATTTGACCTAAAGTCAGATGATAGTTGCGAATCATGCTTGCTTGGAAAAATGACAAAGTCACCCTTCACTGGTTCATGTGAGAGGGGTGAAGGTTTGTTGGATCTTGTACACACAGATGTGTGTGGACCCTTCAAACATGCCACAAGGGATGTTAATCGTTATTACGTGACTTTTATGGATGATTATAGTAGATATGGATATGTCTACTTAATCAAGCATAAGTCAGAGACTTTCGAAAAGTTTAAGGAATTTAAACAGGAAGTCGAGAATCAATTGGGCAGGAACATCAAGATGCTTCGATCCGATCGAGGTGGTGAGTATCTTAGTTCAGAGTTCCTCGACTATCTTAGGGAATGTGGGATTGTCTCACAATTGACACCTCCCAGGACACCACAGTTGAATGGTGTAGCTGAGAGGCATAATCGAACCTTGTTGGACATGGTTCGTTCCATGATGAGTCGAGCTACGCTACCAATCTCATTTTGGGGGTATGCCTTAGAGACTGCCACCCATATCCTTAATCTGGTCCCTACAAAGAAGGTTTCCAAAACACCTCACGAGATGTGAACTAGAAAAGTTCCTAGTCTAGCCCACATCAAAGTTTGGGGTTGCGAGGCTTTCGTGAGACGTGAGACTCATGACAAGCTCGAACCTCGAAGCGAGAAGTGTATTTTCATCGGCTACCCACAAAAATCCTTTGGTTACCTCTTCTATAGACCTAGTGAGAATGTGGTCTTTGTAGCAAGGAGGACTGTCTTTCGAGAGAGAGAGAGAGAGAGAGAGAGAGAGAGAGAGAGAGAGTTCATAAGCCAAGGAGATAGTGGGAGGCAAATTGACCTTGAAGAACTTCAAGAGTCAAGAGGTGAAGGAACCTCAAACCCTAGCAGTCAACTTGAGGAGGAACCTCCTGTTGATCCAATTATACCTCCAGTTGTACCTCTGAGGCGTTCCACAAGGGTTAGGAATGTACCTGAGCGTTACTATGGTTTCCATATTACTGCGGAAGGTGAGAAACTTATTAGTGATGAGACACTAGTAGGTCTAAATGAACCTAACAGCTATGCGGAAGCCATGGAAGGCCCTGAGTCTGCTAAATGGAAAGAGGCAATGGATAGCGAGATACAATCCATGTATGACAATCAAGTTTGGAACTTGGTTGAGAATGTACCAGGTCGTAAGACTGTAGGGTGCAAATGGATCTTCAAGAAGAAGACCGACATGGATGGTAATGTACACACTTATAAGGCTCGACTGGTAGCAAAGGGCTTCTCTCAAACTCCTGGAGTGGATTATGATGAGACCTTTTCTCCAGTAGCCAAGATCAAGTCCATTAGGGTATTGCTAGCCATAGCTGCATTTCATGACTATGAAATATGGCAAATGGATGTAAAAACCGCTTTCCTTAATGGAAAGTTGGCTGAGGATGTTTACATGAATCAACCAGAGGGTTTTGTCTGCATAGAGTACCCTAATAGAGCGTGTAAGCTTGAGAAATCCATCTATGGATTAAAGCAAGCACCTCGCAGATGGAATCTTTTCTTTGATGAGAAAGTCAAGGAATTTGGCTTTTCTAGGAGTGAAGATGAATCTTGTGTATATGTCAACGCACCGTTAGATTTTTGGTACTGTATGTGGATGACATACTACTCATAGGAAATGACGTCCCAACTCTGCAGGAAGTTAAGTCCTGGCTTGGGAAGTGTTTCTCTATGAAGGACCTAGGAGAAGGTGCCTATATTCTAGGGATAAGGATTTTGAGAAACCAGAGTAAAAGACTAATTGGACTTAGTCAAAGTACCTACTTGGACAAGGTGTTGAAGAGATTCAGCATGCAAGATTCCAAGAAAGGTGAGTTACCCATCCAGAGTAACACTAGACTGAGTAAGACTCAGAGCCCGAGTACGGAGGATGAGATAGCAGAAATGAGTCGGATACCTTATGATTCGGCAATAGGCTCGATCATGTATGCTATGACCTGTACTCATCCTGATGTAGCCTTTGTTTTAAGCATGGTTAGCAGGTATCAGGGGAATCCTAGTAAGGCTCATTGGACAGCGGTAAAGAACATTCTCAAGTACCTGCGGAGGACTAAGGACTGGGTCCTTACCCTCGGTGGGAGTGATGACTTGAGAGTTGTAGGGTATAGTGATGCTAGCTTCCAGACTGATAGGGATAATTTCCGCTCTCATTCGGGCTGGGTCTTTACCTTAAACGGAGGAGCAATCTCTTGGAAAAGTTCCAAGCAGGAGAAAGAGGCTATGTGGCTAAAGAACTTCATTGGAGACCTTGGAGTTGTACCAGCTATATCGAAGCCTATAGAGATTTTCTGTGATAGTGAAAGTGCAGTTGCCTTAGCAAAGGAACCAAGGGATCATGGGAGATCCAGACACATTGACAGAAAATATCATTTCATCAGACATCGTATAGAAGAAGGACTCCTCGTGGCAAAGAGGGTATCATCGGATGAGAACCCGACAGATCCCCTCACGAAGGGACTGGGTAGGGTTAAGCATCTCCAGCATGCTAGGAGCATAGGGCTGAAGGATGATATTAGTTTTAGTAGTTAGATAATTTTGAAAATTTTAAAATGAAATTGACATTTGATGATGAATAAAAGTTTTGTTTATTTATGAGTAAAGTGTTACTATCTTTTGTCAAATTGTTTACTATTATTTCTTTTTCATGTTTTGACTTCCAGAATATTTATGTTGTTTTACATATTATTCAAATTATCCACAATCAGTCATATGTTGGAAGTAGATATGAAGTAAGACTGTCATGAGTTGGTTGTAGAGGTCTAAGATGTTGGACATGGCCTCAACACTCATGAGTGCTCATAAGTTCTGAGTATTGGATTCAACCCACGCTCGCTGGTATCACTTCATGGAATTTATCTCGAGTGATCGCGAGAAGGTAATATCATATAAGTCTTCAAACCTAGAGATATTACTTGTTAACTATGAGTTAGTTATGCATTGAACGTGCGAAACCGCATTGGTAACTCGATGTTATAAAACGTGCGTTTGTGTGTAATTTAACAAGTAGTAGAACAAGCATATGAGTCGAAGTTTATCTATTCCTTCTTGGATTAGAAGCTGATATCTGGGCCCCTCGATGATTTTGTTTTGACCTATGTACCGGGCCCGGTCAGAACTAAGTTGATGTGTTCAATTAAGTTCTTTGTCAAACAAATCGGAAATCAGGTAACAAATTGCTGGACAATAAGCAAGACTATGTTCCATGTGTTTGTCCGGCTGATATCTAGAACAGAGGATTATATGATCCCTTATCTGAAATGGCATACCATCATCTTCTCAGTTCCGAGAAACCTTGAAAAGAGCTACGATTGTCGATCGGTTCCTGAAGTCATACTTGCAGTTATAGTTATTAGACTTATCCAAGTGGGAGACTGTTGGATAAGGTGTCTAAGTCCATAACTATTTCTGGTATGTACTTGACCCGACCCGACATGGTCCATTTGGGTTGCATGGCACCATGCAATTGGATAGACTAAACGAGAGAAATAACACTTGTGGTTATTAATATATTATAAGTTCTAATATATTAATAATATTATTTAATTAGTTTGATCAAGAATTAATTAAGTGATCAAAAGATAACTAATTAAATATATGGGTTGATTGTGTAAATCATCCATAACTTATATAGTGGGCTAAGAGGCTCCATGGATAATCAAGTTGGGTTAAACCCATTGGATGCTCCATGGAGGCTCCATGGGAGTTACAAACCCATGGGTCATGGAAATGAAGAGTCATGACACATTAGGGTTTACATGGTGTAACCTAGATGTGTCAACACTATATAAAGCTCATGTGTTCTCCCAAAAATCGGTTAGACAAGAAACAAGAGGGCTAGAGCCGATTTTTAGAGTGTTATACTTTCTCTCTAAGTTTACTCCATAGCATTTGGTGTTGTGTGAAGCATTTGAGGCATCACACTTGGGGTGCTAGGCTCACAAGGTTTCAAGGAACATTTACAACAACAAGGTATGTAGTTCTATCTATTATTTAAGTTAAAATTGTTCCCCATGTATGCTAGATAGGATCATAGCCTTGGAAATCAACTTTGCATGATAATTAGACAAACATAGATCCAAGGTTATTAGGGTTTCATGTACACTTAGGAAGTGTTAGAATGCTTAAAACCCATCAATTACACTTTGCACTTTTTTATGTCAGTTAGTGGAGCATGTGTGGTTAACCGGCACACTAACTCGTATTTAACAAGGTAGGCAAAGGGTAACTCAATATTTATTATAGAATCGATGGAGCGTGTGTGGTTAATCGACAAATCGATTAAGGGGTAAATATTAAGGGTGCCAAGTATATTTGTATGGTTATTCACACCTTGTTTTGTGATCCTCGGCATCCCACTCACAAAACCTGAAGGGCGCACTCGAGATTGAAACATGCCATTGAAAAGTTCAATGAATCTCAAAAGAATCTAGGAGTTTCAAAACCAATTAAAACCTAATAATAATACATTTCGTTTATCTTGGTGTAAATTGGTGAATCGTCATTCACCTACCTTCAAATATTTTATAGCTTGGATTACGACATCCCTCTTCCAAGTTATAAAATAGTTTGTTGGGTCTTAGCCTTAATATTTCCTATTGGGTGTTATATTAGGGGCTTTAAATCAACTAAACTTGAATATCTCCCAAAAGATGTCTAGTTCAGACATCTATGATCCTCTCAAATCTCTTGGAACTTCACTTCCTCCACCTCCTCCAATTATTCTCCCTAACCCACAAGTTCAAGGTCACTCAAGCCTTATTGGCAAGGCAAGGTCTAGGTGTGATCACATCTTGGAGATGAAGTCACATGTTGACAAGCTGGGAGAGTTGGGTGTCAAAGTCTTGAGAAAGTTGGTGGTTCAATCACCTTCTAAGTCACATATTGAGTTCCTTTTGGACTCCTATGAAACAGACTATGACAAGACCCTTAATGATCTTATCTATTTGCTTGGTGCTGCTGAATCAGAAATGATCCGGAAGGCTAGTAAAGCAAATTTGATTAGAAGATCGACTTCCCAAAACTTTATGGACATTGACAATGGTGACACTAGAAATCCAGAAGAAGCATTCTCTTCCCAATGGAAAGGAATCGACTATAGTCAACTTGGTTGAACAAATGGTAAAGAGAAAAGCTAAGTCTGTGATAGTCCCATTACCAAAGGGTCCATATGTTAAATTGCCAAAGGAAGGGGCATTGATTGCGAAACTGCCAAATTTACCTAAGGATGCTAAAGTCAATAAATTTGACCCTACTTCAGGTAAAGTCCGTTGTCTAACTCTGTTAAGCTCCTATTTGGAGATTCTTATTGCATAATGTGACTGAGTCACATGGTGATGTTATAAGAATCAAAGAAAAGAGAGAAAGCTTAAAGGAAGTATATGCTGATTCTGATCGCGAAGATGGATTTCAATCGCATCATAATTTTGAGCTGTTACTTAGGAGTTATGACACATTGCTTAGGAATAGATAACAACAAGGTTTCCATATGGATTGTAAAAATGAGTTTTTCCGCAAAGTTTTTAAAATAAAAGGAAATTTTTGATTTTATTTATTTTAAGTATCCTTACAATGGCATTTGTGAAAAAATTGTTGCTTATATGATTCCATTGCTAGTAATATAGGAAAATGGTTTTGATTCTTTCATTTGTGGTAGTGTCTAAATTTACCAAATAAGGAAAGTTTCTCATCACCCAAGTTTAAATTGGACCGAAACTTGGAATCATGCAAGTTGTATAGTATGATGAATGAGAACTTTCAAACATTGGAAAATTAAGACTAATTACTTGTTCACATGGATGTGTGAGTCAAGTAAAGGACTAAGGGATCGAGTACACATTCTTGTGCATTGATCAAGCCCACCACAAATAATCGTTAAGACTATTCGTCATGATTTACTAAAGTTTGGTGAATATGGTTATACTTACAAGTTCAAGTATAATTCTGAAACATTGAAAAAGTTTCAATGTATGGCAGAGCGAATAAGAAAAAATCAAATTATGGCAGAAAGATAAAAGTTTCTCAAATCTGAAAAGATGGGAAGGTACTTTATGATATATGATCATCTTAATGATTAAGAGACCTTATCACAATTCATCCTCTAAGTGCATTCTGATAGCTAAGAAGAGGAGTTATGAATTGTTGAAGTGGTTAAATTAAGAAGATGATTCATACTTTGTTCCAAAAACAATTCTTAGAGTCATACTCGAAGATTGTAAATTCAGTGACACATCTTAAAGAAGGTTTATTAACACTAGTCAAATGTAAGAGTAAAAGGTTTTCTACCCTTGTACATTTGAAATTGGTAAGTTGTGATGTTTTGGATAAAACAGAGACCAACTTAGGGCAATTGTGTGAAGTGTTTGTCTTGATAAAGAATCCAAACTATCTCTTGAATATTTGGCAAGATAGTCTTATATGTCAAGAGGATAGTGGGAGTCTTAAAGATCCTGAAAAGAATTTCAAGATCTAATCAAGAATAAAAACTTGTAGTTGACATATTTCTATTTCTGTGCCCATTCCAGTTAAAGTTGGCTTTGCATATGAGTTCTTATAGTTCTCAATTGGTTGCATATCAACTTGGAAGCAATGGCAGGCCCTTGAGCTGCCAGGTGGCAAGAATTTAAGATTGCATAAGTTCACTCCATATGAATTTGGAATTGTCACTAATCTTGCCTTGTGATTATGGTTTTGACAAAAAAAATCACATGGAAAGGAACACATATACCATAAAATCTAAGGGCCATAAGGTTTCTCTCCGATTCATGAAAATGATGGTGAGGAAACACTTCCACCAAGTAGATTTGAAGCAGATAGCAAAGGTCTAAACAATTGAGACTATGATTACGTCATCCCTTTTCATATTTCTTAAATTGTTTAGACACACCTGTGAGCTATCTAAGATAAAGTGTATGATTTTGATAAAGTCTTATCAAAGCAATCTAGTATTGACCTCTAGAAGTCCATTTGTTTTCTGATTACATGTCAAAGCTAGTGGGAGCATAAGTGTTATGCTAATAATCATCATGTTAGTGGGAGCATGATAATTATGATAAGTATTGCAAGTTAGCAATGTTAATTATAGAAAACAAAAGTTTCAATTCGTGAGGCTGCAGGGGTTGAAAAAATTGTTTTGCTATAATTAAGGGAGAGGAAATTTTACTTCATTTCAATTCTAAAAGGCTTAGATTGAGATTTTAATCATCCTAGTCAAGAATATATATATATATATATATATATATATATATATATATATATATATATATATATATATATATGAATTTTATGTTGGTTTGGTTCAACTTAAGAAAATTCTATATATTGCGTTCTCAAAATTCGATTATGATTACGGCATCCCTTTTCATAGTCAAATTTTGAGAATATGGCAAAAAAATTATTATGGAAAAAGACTGGTCTAGAACCATGTCTTTATGTGAAACATCATGAATCGTGTCCCATTTACTTTGGGTACAAGATCGATTACATGTGCTATAATATTTATCCTTTTTGAGTTTTCCAAATGCCTTGGGGCATTAAGGAGGAAAATGTACAGAATTGGATATGAATAAAGTGATTAAGCAATTTTCGAGTACAATCTAAGGTTTACCAAAGATTAGTTGCTCAAGGACAGTTGGAAGTATAGTATGAATTTTGGAAGGGCCATATTGACATAGTCTGAAAAGAGGCAACTCTTGTTCAGAAGTGGTAGTCAAATTGGGAATATAGAGTTGTCTCCATAGATAGAAGCAATATGTGTAAGATTAGAAAAAACTTAGTGCAAGAAGCATGTTTAAAGCAATGCATACTTTGAACATAATGCTTTGTGTCCATGGAGTAGGTCTTCATTGGAATACCCTGTAATGGTCGTTGACAAGTCTTTGTGACTTTGTACACATTCATTGCAAGAGGGTAGTGCATTTAAGTTTAAATCCTAACAAGATTTCGATTTGGGAGTGTGAAATTAGAATCATTGAAAGTTTGGTCAATTGGTTTATTTCACAAAGTAAGGATCATAGACAAACATAGAGTGCATACTTGGTGTATGGCAAAACTATTGTCTAGAAAAACATAGTGTACATGCTTGGAGCATGGGACAACTAGTGTTTTTAATTCAAGTATAAAGTTGATAAAACCGAAACAATGAATAATGAGTAAGCAGTATGGTGATAAATAAAAGTGGTCTATTTATATTCATAGGGTTTGATATCATATTTGATTCATTTATTCTTGTGTTTCACTTTGCATGTTTTGACTTCCATAATAACTAGGTTATTTTTCCAGAATGACTAAGTTATTCAAGCCATCCACAGTCGGTCATATGTTGGAAGTAGATATGAATCAAGACTGTCATGGGTTGGCATGTAGAGGTCCAAGTTGGTGGACAAAGTTGTGCTACAACACTCATGAGTGCTCATAAATTCTGAGTATTGGATTCAACCCACTCTCGTTTGAATCACTTCATGAATTTTATCACGAGTGATCATGAGACGATAATATCTTATATTCTTCAAACCTAGAGATATGAGTTGTTACTATGAGTTGGTTATACATTGATTGTACGAAAACGCATTGGTAACTTGATGTTATAAAACGTGCCTTTGTGTATGATTCAACAAGTAGTAGAACAAGCCATATGAGTCGAAGTTTATCCATTCCTTTTACCTTCGGGATAAAAGCGATATCTGTGGGCCCCTCGATGATTTGGTGATGACAAATGTAAGTGCTCGGTCGGGCCTGGACTGATTTGATTTGTTCAATTAGTCAGTCGTCATAAATCAGAAATCGAAAAACAACAAATGGACAGAGAGAATGATTATAATCCATGTCTTAGTCCATATGATATCTAGAATGGAGGAATATATGATCCCTTATCTAATGGACAAGTCATTGACAAAGGTCAGAGATCATCGGTAAGGTTAGAGTTTGACATAAGCTTTTGAGAGCTACGATTGTCAGTCGGTTCTTGAAGTCATACTTGCAATAATAGTTTTATACCTATCCAAGTGGGAGACTGTTGGATTAATGTCTAACTCCATAACTATAATTGGTAAGACTTGACCCGACCCGACATGGTCGTGGCAAACGGTTTTCCTTAAAAACCATACATTTGACTCATCAAGGTCACCAACTGATGAATTTTGGAAAACAATTGTTATAAGTGGTTACTAGAAGAATAGAAAGAACCGGTCATTTGGTTGATATT
Source organism: Lactuca sativa (assembly GCF_002870075.4). Taxonomy (NCBI): domain Eukaryota; kingdom Viridiplantae; phylum Streptophyta; class Magnoliopsida; order Asterales; family Asteraceae; genus Lactuca; species Lactuca sativa. The sequence goes on from NC_056627.2 coordinate 278,350,221, forward strand.
GCAACAAAATTGTAAATATAGTTATATTTTTGAAAAAAAACTCGATGTCAATTGAAATTTTATGATAATATAGTGAATTTATTGCAATTTGCTCATATAAAAAGTTGTTCCAAATTTTGATAAAAAATGGTTCTATTTTATTTTCAAACAAGAACTTATCAATTATAATTGATTTTGGTTTGTTTGGTAAAACTAATTTTTAGTTGATAAATATTAGTTGGAAGTAGAAAATTATAGTTCTTATTTGAGGAAAAATATTCGAGAAAAACCAATTGTTGAAGTTTTAAAAATATTAAATTATATAAAAACAAAAACTAAGAGTTTTCTAAAACGATTTGAAACAATTTCTGAATTAAAAGTTTTTTTTAAATAATAAAAAACTAAAAAGTTTTTAAAAACTCAATGTAGCCTGTAAAATACATGGGTAAGCAATACCAATAAAGTTCTCTCTCTCTCTCTCTCTTTTCCTTTTTTTTTTTAATTTTTATAAATATAGCATCTTGAACCTACCCAGTTTTTTTTTAGTTCTTTTTGATCTATTTAAAGAAAACAACACAAATTAATTTAATTATAAACTAGAAAGGTTACCCCCGCCACGCGGGGGCCAAAAGTATAGCACTTGGTTCCTAGTATGTAAGAAATATCTGAGTATTTTGTATTTTTGGCCTTGGACTCGGCGAGTTGGAGGCCCGACTCGCCGACTAGAGATGAGACTTGGGACGCGGTTAAGTTGGCGACTCGGCGAGTCCATTTTATGGACTCGGCGAGTCCGCACTGTCTGATGAAACCCTAAATTCCAAGGGTTTGCACCCTATTTAAACAACCATTTGCGCCCCAACTCCGCCCCATTCACACTCAGACCCCCCCCCCCCCCCCCCCCCCCCCCGTTCAAAGCTTTATTCCTTGAGAGTTTGAAGCATTCCTAGTGTGTTTTGAAGTTTTGGAGAAGGGAGAAGAGTGGATCAAGAAGAAGAAGAAGAGGAGGTCAGCCATCTTTGAGCAATCTCAGAGTTTCCCTTGAGGTAAAACTCGGTTTCCCCCTGTGTTTTCATGCTTATTGTTCATTATGACTCCATTAGAGCCCTTTTGATCCATTTCTAAGCTTATGTATGCTTGTGGACTCGTAATAAGCTGGGTAACTCGTAGATCTAGGTGAGATCGAGCTCCAGGAGCTTGGATCTACTGCCTTTATGGACCCATGTTGCATGTACACCCTAGATCTACCCTTTTTGGTGCATTTTGAGCCCTAAAACCCTCATTAGTGAGTATCTACACGTAAAGTTGGAAACTTTACGTGTTATTCATGCTCTAGGAACCCAGATCTGTGGATAGCATAAGCTGGATTCAAGCAAAATCGACCATATAGAGACTGAATGGTAACGACTCGGCGAGTCGTTCATCTGACTCGGCGAGTCTGCTCGCGAGTCTCCGAGTTTGTCCCTTTTTCGTTGTGTCGAGTAGAGTAGTGAGTCATAGGGTGTGACTCAGTGAGTTGGAAGCCAAACTCATCCATGAAGGAACTCGGCGAGTCATTGCCCTGACTCGGCGAGTTCAAGGCAATCTCCTTAGATCAAGATCAGACTCGGCGAGTTGTTCATACAACTTGGCGAGTCGCAGCATAAGTGTTCATCAGATGAAGATGAACTCGGCGAGTTGTTCATACAACTCGGTGAGTAGGATGAAGGACTTGAACATCAGTTTGAAAGGAGAACTCGTCGAGTCAACGCCTAACTCGACGAGTAGAGACGGGATCCAGGTCAGTCGTTTGGACAGGGAACTCGGCGAGTTGGCGAGCCAACTCAGCGAGTCGGGTCAACTGAAAGTTGACTCTGACTTTGACTTAGGGCATGATCAGGGGTAAAATGGTCATTTTACCCAAAGGACAGTTAGCAGTGTTTGATTGAGTATGTTGTGGGAATTACAGCCGGAGGATTTCCGGAGCAGCAGCAGCAGTAGTAGACCGTCAGTTCCCGATCAGATCAGCAGCTACTTCGAGGTGAGTTACCTTCCAAGTAGCGGTGGGTCTACGACCACATTGCCAGCCCACCAGTAGGAGTCGTATGTTAGATGAATGTCTTTGTGATATCATCTAGGTTTGCTACTACCTGATATGTTATATGCTAGCATGATATGTATATGAAGTAGAGATCGGTTGTTAGGACCGAAGGGTAGTTCAGACACCCCAGAAATGTCTGACAGTACGTGATGATATGTTTGCACGTTGGCTTGTTATGTTATATGCGATAGAGGTAGTAGGAGGGGACCAGTCCTCGAGTTCGGTTGTTAGGACCGAAGGGTAGCCCAGACACCCCAGATATGTCTGATAATATGTTATGTATGATATATGTATAAGTAGCAGTAGGGGTGAAATAGTCCCCGAGGATCGGTTGTTAGGACCGATGGGTAGTCAGCACCCCAGAATAGCTTGACGCGGGTAGTCAGCACCCCAGAATGGCTTGACACGGGTAGGACGGCACCCCAGAATGGCCGCACGGGTAGTCGGCACCCCAGAATGGCCGTACCGGGTAATCAGACACCCCATAATAGCCTGGCAGTATGTGTGTTAGGTGTTTGTATGGTATGTGGTACGATGGGGGAACTCACTAAGCTTTGTGCTTACAGTTTACAGTTTGGTTTCAAGTACCTCTTCATCAAAGGGGAAGGAGCTGTTGCGGTAGCGGCACATAATGCACACACACTGGTTTCTGCATTTACGAGATTTCTCTGGGATTTATCCTCTGATATTTCGATTGGTTGTATGATTTGGCTTTTAGACATGGATTACGTTGTGATGTGGTTTGGTCAAACAATGTTTCTAACTATTAATGTTTTCTAAAGTAATGTTCTAAAAACGAAATTTTTGGACGTGAAAATTGGGTTGTTACAAGTTGGTATCAGAGCCCTGGTTTGAGGGAGTCGAACACACCTTCGGGGGTGTCTGAACTCAAATCGAGGGGTCAAAAGATTTTGAAAAAGAAAACGTTTTCTAAAAGGTCAAGTAAAGTATTTTAAGAAGAAACGAAGTGTGTGATGTGCGCAACCGGCCGAGCTCAAGTAAGTATTCCCCAAAGTACCCATACAAGCTTATGTTGTGTTTATCAGTTTCAGTAGAATACATGCTAGAATAGGACTAAGGATCTTGTAGTGATGCCTTATGTACCCATACATGCTAGAATAGGATTAAGGATCTTACTTGAGCTCGGCCGGTTGCTAGAATACGACTAAGGATCTAGTAGTAATGCCTTATGTGCCTGCTTTATGTGCTTCAGTGTATGAAAATTGCATGCTAGAATCGAGTAGACAACAGTAGGATAGCCTGTTAGGTTATGCCTGATAGTATGAGTTTAGCTCTGTATGCTAGATCAGTTTTTCTCTATGAGAGCGGATTTGCTTTAGATTGTTCCCTTAGTTCGAATGCTGCTTGCTTTGTGCTTTGTGGGACTTTGAGTGGTGGGAGTTAGCCATTAAGTGAATACGTCATGTCACATGTGATCAGGGTTGAATAATCTTAGAGTGCTGGATTTGGCCCTATTGTGCAACTCTCGTTTGAGTCTAACCGTTGTAGGGATGAGCCTGTTACTCAAAGGATTATCCGAGCCTCACCACATGTGATGGTATTCAGGTAATGGTTAATTGGCACTACTAAGAGGCCTTCAGCAGCTGAGGACCTGGTAGGGTGAAGCCTGAGATTTCCTAGGGCAAGCCTAGGATGAGTATAGCGGTAATCATCAGTAGTGGAAGGAATCTAGTGGAGTCGAGGCAGTCCTTGAAGAAGGTACGGATAGATGTGGAAGGTAGTATGGGCCCGTACTACTGAAAGCGGATGATCCATACCCGAACCAAGGAAGGCTAAGATAAGACCAGGGAACTTGTAGTAGATGTGATCCCTCAAAAAGTATTAGTATCGCTAATAATTGCTATTTATGTATTGCAGAATGGTAGTACTTCGATCGAGGCTGATAGATGGCGGTTCAGGAGAGGGGTCAGGTTCGGGATCAGGTCCCGAGCCGGTAGATGAGGGACTACGCGAGTTCATCGCGTCTGAGATCACCAGGGGTATCCTTGAGTCGACCCCCATTATCTTCGGGTCGATCAAGGAAGGGATCATCGAGTTGATGGAGGATCGCCTCAGGGCATTCAGGAGTGACATGGCATCTGGCTAGTCAGGATCTCGCACGCTATCCTTTAAGGACTTCAGGGGCAGTGGTGCGCCGGATTTCCACGGGGTGAAAGACCCCATTGCTGCCAGGCGATGGATTGCGGACATCGAGTCTGCACAGTTGACTAGCTTCTGCCCCGAGGGGTCGAAGGTGAGGTATGCAGCAGGGTGTTTACGAGACCGAGCTCGAGATTGGTGGGAGTCAGTGGGTGACTCGTTGGGAGCCTCAACTATCGAGGCTATGACCTGGTCGGACTTTGTGACCAGGTTCAGGGCAGAGTTTGCACCGGACGTCGAGCTTCAGCAGCTGGCCAGGGAGTTTTTGGACATGAGACAGACGACGGAGACTGTGGCGGAGATCACCGCCAAGTTCCGAGAGAGGGCATTGTTGGTGCCCCAGTATGCGGGTGATAAGGACATGAGGAGGACCCGCTATCATGACATGCTCCGGGCTGATATCCGGGAGCACGTTAGTTTTTCAGCTTGCCCCACCTTGGACTCCATGATTTCCAGGGCGAGGGAGAGGGAGATAGATTTGGAGCATATCCGGAAACGGAAGTCAGAGGAGGGACAGACAGGAGGGGCTTCGGGGAAGAAGCCCAAGGGATCAAGGCCAGTCAGGACCGAGCCGCTGCAGGAAATGCGGCAGGCCTCATGAGGGGGCGTGCAGGTTGGGATCATCAGGTTGCTATAAGCGCGGCAAGTCTGGTCACTATAGCAGGGATTGCACTGCTCCGGCAGCAGTTATTCAGACGTCTGAGTTGTTGTGTTTCCATTGCAACCAAAGGGGCCACAAGAAGGCCAATTGCCCCCAGTTGACAGCATCAGCGCCGGTGAAGGCGCCAGCTCCAGCGACCCTGCGGATCACAGATGGCCGGCAGGGCAAGGCAGAGGCTCCAGTGGTGAGGAGTCGTGCATTCCTGCTGACCACCGAGGAGGCACGCGCAGCACCCGATGTGGTGACGGGTATGATTCTTTCCCTCTTATTTATTTATATGATGTTATGATATTGATATGTGCTCGGTGTATGTATATATGTGTTAGGATCATTCCATGTGAACGGTATCCCAGTTCAGGTGTTGTTCGACTCGGGTGCTACCCGATCATTTGTTTCCCTTGCGCTTAGCAAGAAGTTTCCTGAGTCTTCAGGCATGTTGGATTTCCCTTTGGAGGTGGAGATTGCCGACGATCGATCGGTGCGGGCATCATCAGTATTCAGATATTGTGTTCTGAGTTTATTCGAGGAGCGCTATTTGGTGGATCTGGTTCCCATTCCGTTGCGTGGGAACAAGGTGATTATAGGCATGGATTGGTTGAGCCCTAATGGGGCAGTGATAGATTACGCACAACTGCTAGTGCGAGTCAGGCCCCCAGGTGGGGGAGAGCTAGCGATTCATGGCGAGAGGCCGCAGTGTGGACCTGCAGTATGTTCAGCAGCAAGGGCTAGACGCTACCTTCAGCAGGGATGCACAGGATACGTCGCGTACGTGATGGATACCCGGGAGGCGGGTAAGGCGACAGTGAGCGAGGTTCCGGTGGTGCGAGATTTCGCAGATGTCTTACCAGAGGAGCTTCCTGGGATACCTCCGGAGCGATAGGTGGAGTTCAGGATTGACCTCATTCCTGGTGCGGCTCCGATAGCCAAGGCACCGTATCGGTTGGTTCCTCCCGAGATGCAGGAGTTGTCTACGCAGCTGCAGGAGTTGCTAGACAAGGGATTTATTCGTCCGAGCAGTTCACCCTGGGGAGCCCCGATCCTGTTTGTGAAGAAGAAGGATGGGTCGTAATGGATGTGCATAGACTATCGGGAGCTGAATAAGGTAACGGTGAAGAACCGTTACCCACTCCCGAGGATTGATGATCTCTTTGACCAGCTTCAGGGAGCGCCTTGGTTTTCCAAGATCGATTTACGTTCGGGATACCATCAGATGAGGGTCAGAGAGGAGGATGCGCAGAAGACCGCGTTTCGGACGCGCTATGGCCATTATGAGTTCGTGGTGATGCTGTTTGGGCTCACCAATGCTTCTGCCGCGTTCATGGACCTCATGAACCGCGTATGCAGGCCGATGCTGGATCGGTCTGTGATAGTTTTCATTGACGACATCTTGGTTTATTCTAAGACACAGGAAGAGCATGAGGAGCATCTGAGAGAGGTATTGGAGACCTTGAGGATGGAGAGCTTGTATGCCAAGTTCTCCAAGTGTGAGTTTTGGTTGCGCGAGGTGCAATTCCTCGGACACCTTGTCAACCAGAATGGGATTCTGGTCGATCCGGCCAAGGTCGAGGCCGTGATGAGGTGGGAGGTTCCGAAGTCTCCATCTGAGATTTGGAGTTTCCTAGGATTGGCAGGCTACTATCGGAGATTCATTCAGGATTTCTCCAAGATAGCCGTACCCCTGACGCGGCTGACGAAGAAAGCCGTGATCTTTCGGTGGGGACCCGAGCAGCAGGCTGCATTTGATACACTGAGACAGAGATTGTGCGCGGCGCCAATCTTAGCTCTGCCAGAGGGCGTAGAGGATTTTGTGGTTTACTGCGACGCGTCCATTTCGGGGTTGGGCGCGGTACTGATGCAGAGGGGGCATGTCATTGCCTACGCTTCGATGCAGCTCAAGTCTCACGAGGCGAACTACCTGACGCATGATTTGGAGTTGGGGGCGGTGGTTTTTGCCCTCAAGATTTGGCGGCATTACCTCTACGGGGTTCGATGTACCATCTACGCGGACCACAAGAGTTTGAGGTACCTCATGAATCAGCCAAATCTGAACATGAGGCAGCGTTGGTGGTTGGATGTGGTGAAGGATTATGATTGTGAGATCCTTTACCACCCAGGGAAGGCCAATGTGGTGGCCGATGCGCTTAGCCGCAAGGCGGCGCCGATCAGGGATATTTGTATGAGGATGACTGTGGTGACTCCCCTGTTGGAGCAAATCCGGGAGGCTCAACAGGAGGCTATGAAGGAGGAGCATTGGAAGAGTGAGCGAATAGTGAGTCAAGTCACCACTTTCGATTATGATAGCCGAGGACTATTGACTCTACACCGTAGGGTATGGGTGCCATATCACGGAGGCGTGCGCCAGATCTTGATGGAGGAGGCGCATAAATCCCGATTTTCTATTCATCCAGGGGCGACGAAGATGTATAGGGATCTTCGTCTAGATTATTGGTGGCCCTGCATGAAGCGAGATGTGGCTTGGTACGTCGAGCGGTGCTTGACCTGCAGGAAGGTCAATGCCGAACATCAGAGACCGCATGGCAAGATGCAGCCGTTGGACATCCCGTTGTGGAAATGGGAAGATATCACGATGGATTTTATCACGAAGCTTCCCAGGACGCGCGTGGAGTAGATTCGATTTGGGTCATCGTGGATCGATTGACCAAGAGTACTCATTTTATTCCGATTCAGGAGAGCATATCGGCCGGGAAATTGGCCGACATTTATATTAGGGAAATTGTGGCGCAGCACGGGGTGCCAGTATCGGTTATCTCGGACAGGGATGTGCGTTTTACTTCCAGGTTTTGGAAGAGGTTTCATGACGAGTTGGGCACTCGTTTGCATTTCAGCACCGCCTTTCACCCGCAGACAGATGGTCAGAGCGAGCGGACCATCCAGACTATGGAGGATATGTTGCGGGCGTGCGTGCTAGACTTCGGTGGTAGCTGGGATACTTATCTTCCCTTAGCTGAGTTCTCATACAACAACAACTACCACGCGAGTATTGACCGTCCCCCTTTTGAGATGTTGTACGGTCGGAGGTGCAGGACCCCGATATGCTGGGGTGATGTTGGCCAGAGAGTCATGGGGAGCACCGAGGTGGTGCTCAAGACGACCGAGAGGATCCAACAGGTTCGGAGCAGGCTTCAGACTGCTCAGAGTCGACAGAAAAGTTACGCCGACAAGCGTCGATCCGACTTGGAGTTCTAAGTCGGGGATATGGTTCTCCTGAAGGTGTCGCCTTGGAAAGGCATCATTCGATTCAGGAAGCGGGGCAAGTTGGGCCCGATACTTATCGGACCGTTCAGGGTTGTAACTCGGGTGGGTAAGGTGGCGTATAGGCTGGATCTGCTAGTCGAGCTCAGCCAGATCCACATCACTTACCATGTTTCTCAGCTGCAGAAGTGCCTAGTGGACGATTCAGCAGTAGTGTCGATAGAGGATATAAAGGTTGATGACAACCTGAATTACATTGAGCGCCCAGTCGCAATCCTCGACAGGAAGTCGAAGGATTTGAGGAACAAGCGAGTGGAACTCGTGAAGGTGCAAAGGCAGCACCGGAAGGGATCGGAGTGGACTTGGGAGCCGGTGGAAAAGATGATGGAGCATTACCCCGAGCTGTTTCAGCATCGAGTAGCAGACTTCGAGGACGAAGTCTAAAATAAGTGGGGGAGATTTGTAGCACCTGGTTCCTGGTATGTAAGATATATCTGAGTATTTTGTATTTTTGGCCTTGGACTCGGCGAGTTGGAGGCCCGACTCGCCGAGTAGAGACGAGACTTGGGACGCGGTTAAGTTGGCGACTCGGCGAGTCCATTTTATGGACTCGGTGAGTCCACGCTGTCTGATGAAACCCTAATTTCCAAGGGTTTGCACCCTATTTAAACGACCATTTGCGCCCAAACTCCGCCCCATTCACCCTTAGAGCCCCCCCCCCTCGTTCAAAGCTTTATTCCTTGAGAGTTTGAAGCATTCCTAGTGTGTTTTGAAGTTTTGGAGAAGGGAGAAGAGTGGATCAAGAAGAAGAAGAGGAGGTCAGCCATCTTTGAGATATCTCAGAGTTTCCCTTGAGGTAAAACTCGGTTTCCCCCTCTATTTTCATGCTTATTGTTCATTATAACTCCATTAGAGCCCTTTTGATCCATTTCTAAGCTTATGTATGCTTGTGGACTCGTAATAAGCTGGGTAACTTGTAGATCTAGGTGAGATCGAGCTCCAGGAGCTTGGATCTACTGCCTTTATGGACCCATGTTGCATGTACACCCTAGATCTACCCTTTTTGGTGCAATTTGGGCCCTAAAACCCTCATTAGTGAGTATCTACACGTAAAGTTGGAAACTTTACGTGTTATTCATGCTCTAGGAACCCAGATCTGTGGATAGCATAAGCTGGATTCAAGCAAAATCGACCATATAGAGACTGAATGGTAACGACTCGGCGAGTCGTTCATCTGACTCGGCGAGTCTGCTCGTGAGTCTCCGAGTTTGTCCCTTTTTCGTTTTGTCGAGTAGAGTAGTGAGTCACAGGGTGTGACTCAGTGAGTTGGAATCCGAACTCATCCATGAAGGAACTCGGCGAGTCATTGCCCTGACTCGGCGAGTTCAAGGCAATCTCCTTAGATCAATATCAGACTCGGCGAGTTGTTCATACAACTCGGCGAGTCGCATCATAAGTGTTCATCAGATGAAGATGAACTCGGCGAGTTGTTCATACAACTTGGCGAGTAGGATGAAGGACTTGAACATCAGTTCGAAAGGAGAACTCGTCGAGTCAACGCCTAACTCAACGAGTAGAGACGGGATCCAGGTCAGTCGTGTGGACAGGGAACTCGGCGAGTTAGCGAGCCAACTCGGCGAGTCGGGTCAACTGAAAGTTGACTCTGACTTTGACTTAGGGCATGATCAGGGGTAAAATGGTCATTTTACCCAAAGGACAGTTAGCAGTGTTTGATTGAGTATGTTGTGGGAATTACAGCCGGAGGATTTCCGGAGCAGCAGCAGCAGCAGTAGACCGTCAGTTCCCGATCAGATCAACAGCTACTTCGAGGTGAGTTACCTTCCAAGTAGCGGTGGGTCTACGGCCACAATGCCGGCCCACCAATAGGAGTCGTATGTTAGATGATTGTCTTTGTGATATCATTTAGGTTTGCTACTACCTGATATGTTATATGCTAGCATGATATGTATATGAAGTAGAGATCAGTTGTTAGGACCGAAGGGTAGTTCAGACACCCCAGAAATGTCTGACAGTATGTGATGATATGTTTTCACGCTGGCTTGTTATGTTATATGCGATAGAGGTAGTAGGAGGGGACCAGTCCCCGAGTTCGGTTGTTAGGACTGAAGGGTAGCCCAGACACCCCATATATGTCTGATAATATGTTATGTATGATATATGTGTAAGTAGCAGTAGGGGTGAAATAGTCCCCGAGGATCGGTTGTTAGGACCGATGGGTAGTCAACACCCCAAAATAGCTTGACACGGGTAGTCAGCACCCCAGAATGGCTTGACACGGGTAGGACGGCACCCCATAATGGCCGCACGGGTAGTCGGCACCCCAGAATAGCCGTACCGGGTAGTCAGGCACCCCAGAATAGCCTGGCAGTATGTGTGTTAGGTGTTTGTATGGTATGTGGTACGATGGGGGAACTCACTAAGCTTTGTGCTTACAGTTTACAGTTTGGTTTCAGGTACCTCTTCATTAAAGGGGAAGGAGTTGGCGTGGTAGCGGCACATCATGTACACACATTGGTTTCTGCATTTACGAGATTTCTCTGGGATTTATACTCTGATATTTCGATTGGTTGCATGATTTGGCTTTTAGACATGGATTACGTTGTGATGTGGTTTGGTCAAACAATGTTTCTAATTATTAATGTTTTCTAAAGTAATGTTTTAAAAACAAAATTTTTGGACGTGAAAATTGGGTCGTTACAAGAAGCTTTCAATGTTGTTTCCGAATCGATAAATATGACAAACGTATAAAATGCAAGGATGAAAAGCCCAGACTTTGCCCCAGACTATTTTTTTCATGTGTTTATGAAAAAATGTAAGAGTTTTGACTGCAAGGACCAGAAGTGTCAAAATGACTAAAGAATTAAAGGGATAGGAATTAGCAACTTTTTAGAAAAGGGATCAAAGTTGTCAAACCGTTAAAGTTTTGTGGCCAAACTTTAAATATTAAAAGGTTCCTAAAAAAGTGTAAAAATATTGATTGCAAGGACCAAAAGTGTCAAAATGGGTAAAGAATGATGAGCAAAGTTCTCAAAAAAAATTCAAATTTACTATTCCTAACTTTGAAGCCAAACAATAGTACAGAGACCAATTTTGCCAAAAAATAGCAAGTTCACTGTTAATGAGGAACCCCACAAATGCAGGGTATGGATTTGTCAAAAACTTACTTTTATAAAGAAGAATATGATATTAAAAATGACGACGTATTTGTTTTACATTTGATATTGTTAGACAGTATTATAAAAAGGATGTGTTCTCTTCATTAACATGATACCTGATAAGTTTTGTTCCCATCATGAAGTTACTTTCATTTAGATGCTTGTCTGAGCAATTTTTTTTTACATTTAAAAAATGTTATCTGCAACTACATTATAAATAATAAGAAACAGAGCATAGTCTATTTGAAACCTGAAAGCAGTGTTGAAAATATCAATAATAAAGTAGTATTTTTACAAACATAACATTTGTTTTCGGTACATATAAAAGTCACCTCTTTATGATTGCATGGCTTTATGATTGAGAAAGGTTTCTCTCGAGATCAACAGCTGAAAATTTTACAAATATGCAATATAACTTGGTGTCAATAAGTTATATAACTTCATAAACATCAATCAAATTCCTAACATATCATTGAAGAGATGAGAGATTACCTTCACATCCATGCATATCATATTGAATTTCATCTTATGATAGAAACATTGGACCTAATGGACTCATAAGCATGAATGTGTCATCCCACGGAGAGTACCCAGATGCAATGACACTCAGGGAAGATAGATAGGATAATGATGCTTGAAGTGGCCACAAAATTGCCACTATCAAAAGTCAAATTAAGGAAAAGCTTTGAATTCAAACAAAGGTGAGAGTAAGTCATATATGTTCTAACCATTTTTGGGAGGTTTATCCTTCCATATTATTCCAGCTATGCCGATTCATCCTGCCTAACACAAATGACAAACCGTAAGGTATTCATTTACAGATAACATAAAAGTGGAAAGTTAGAAGACAGACCTTGACAGACAATCAAAGTTGGAATTCTCTAGTTTCCTCTAGTTGAATGATTCCATTTGTAATACTAAGGATGTTTAGAAAACCAATGAGGTGTAGAAATTTGATAGATTATATAAAGTAAACCAATGAAAAAAAAAGAATAATAGCCTTTTGCTTCATTTAAGTAGATATACAAAAGGGGCATTAATTATGGAATTGACCTTGTGAATGTTACCGTTCTAAACCACTCAACATCATTGGAAAACTAATGTCACAAATGTCATAATTTTGTTCTTATCAAACACTTTGTTAAACAATTTCAAAGTCAGATCATATTACTTCCATTATAATTTATAACAAACGGTCAAAATTTGTTAGAGGTGATCTAAAAGGCTGAAATTAAATCTGATTTCTAAAAACAAAATGATACAATATTTATTTTATAATTTTCGAATTTTTCATACCGGAATAAGAAAGAAAAATGGTGAAAAAGTTGAAACTGAAATATAACATCTTAATTTCATTTCTATTTTTTAGTTTTTTTTATTTCTTATTTGAGAATTGTATGTTGAAACTAAAATGCTATTGTTATAGTGTATGGTTAGTGATAAGCTGGTTTTGGTATTTTACGAATTCAAATGGGGAAAATAACTGAAATATTGGTCGGTCCAACTACTTAGTCAAGACAGCGCAATAAAATCGGTCAACTGCTCAACCAGAAGGAGAAAAGGCATTTAATCCAGTAATATGTTCCCCTTGAAGAAATAATTCCTGATGTAGAAAATTGGCAAGCAATTCATTATTTTTTTTTTCATATTGCATTCGAAGAGTGGGGTAATACGATGACATATATTGCATTTGAAAATAAACAAATAATCACAAATTTTGAGTTACTATGGTTTCATGGATACCAATCAACCATTCCATTCCTTTCAATTAATAAGTTACTATGGTTTCATGGATATCAAGCAACCACTCCATTCCTTCCCCCAAATTTTCATATAGTACAAGGGGTCGATACCTAATAACAAAAACATGGATATAAAAACCTAGTGATAGAAGAAAAGATGATGTCCAATCGGGAAGCCCTGAATCGAGAAAAGGGTTAGTTTGAAACCTGCTAATGGCATTGGTCAAAGGGACTCCTCAAGGGAAGTAGATGGTTAACCTCTTGCAAGTGTACAAAGCAATTAACTTTCTGAACAACATATCAACCTGGAAGCAAGATTTTTAATTGGAGTGTGACATTTAGAATTATAATTTAATGAAACTATTGGTTAAATGATATAAAAAAGAGGTGGTTAATAAATATGTTAACCTCTAAATAACTTATACTTTTGGTCCATTGTTTGCAGATTTCTTTAGAACCCTCATAAAGAAAGAAGGTTCAACAGAATAGTATCAAAATATATCATTCTATATGTGAATAGGAATTTTCAAATTTGGTTTATTAAAACTAACCTGTACGAAATTTTTCACTGACTTATAAAGGTCTCGAAGTCAGGTTTGTCCTCCTCAATTCATGAAATCCGATTTATGTCGCATGAAAGCTGGAAATTGAACATCCACCAACGTAAACGCATAAAGAACCTGATGAATCCTACTTTTACATGTGAAAGACAAAGATGAATAGTTAAGATTTACCTTACATTAACTGGATTTACCTATAAATATTCATGAAATAGTGTGGTTACAGGACAATCATCATAACTTTTAGTTTCTTGAAATATTTGTCAGACAACAACAAACTGATGAATACCTTATTGGCACAAATTGTAACATCATAGTGAAAAAGGCCCCTCTCTATGTGATCCTCCCACTGAGTTTACATGCAACAATATTAGCGTATCAGTAATTAAAACCCTAAATACAGAAACATGAGATATATATAAATTTGCATATTACCTCTCCTAGAAGAAGGGAGTCCAGGAAGGGTAAAGCAACCTCATTATTCTGGCAGAAATCAACCTTGTTGGATATTGGAAAAGCATACAAAGGTATAGATTAGCCCTTGAATTCAACCCCAGGATAAATTAAAAAAATCAGTGTTAATACATGACTTCAAATCATTGACTCTGATTTCAAAACAAAATCAAAATTCATTTACAAAAAGGTTTTGATTCTCTGGTCGAGCGGAGGCGATGGTTTAGTTACAGGTGGTTCGATTGAAAAGTGCTGTTGAATTTAGGGAAAAAACCCAGCACAACATGTGGATTTAGTGTATGGATGTTTGTTTTTCAGTTGATTGGATGAAAGATTCATAAACAATGTTTTAAACGTTCAAATCATACTAAATAGCAGACCTTGAAAGCGGAAGTTTTGAGGAAGAATATTAAATAAGGACTCAATTGAAGAAATAACTGTTACGCAACAGTTTCTCAGGTAGTTACGACAGCAACGACGACCAACCTTAGTCTAGTGGAAGCGACGCTCTTCATGAAGCCCTATAAAAAAAATCACATTTACGAAGCTCTAATCATATTGTGTTTATGAAGCTCTAATCTTTCAATCTACATACCTTCTATAATTTGCAAACAGTGGCGTCGTTTTCTTTGAAGGTGATAGAACGCCATCCTCGATGGCGGTGATGTCGTTCGATTTATGGAGGTTAAGGCAAAATGGGTTGTATAACCACAACGAAAGATGGAGACACCACTCCCTTCTCTAAGTCGAATATGTGAAGTAAAGAGGCGGTGGAGTCGGTGGATGGATTAACCCGATGGAAGCCATGGAGGGATGATCGGCGATGCAGGCGGGTGTCCTTAGCGGAGTGTGTCGAGACGTCAGTGTTTATGGAGTATCTATGGAGACGAACGATCGGGAAGAGGGAGCGGTCATCCGATCTCCGTCGGTCTCTATTTTAGTAAGTCGGAGAAAATGTGTTATTCTGGAAATCGATGGAAGAAGCGTTACAGAAATCGAAAAATGATTGGTTGAGAAAACGGCGAAGCAAAGCCAAAAAAACACGTGTCCAGTAGGAATATAACAATGACAAAAAAATTCCCAAAGGTGAGAAGGGAGGTTTTTTAACACATATAAATAAATAGGGGACTCGTCTTGTGAACTCCTTAGGAATTGTTCCAGAACAAATGAAGAATAGACAACAATAGTATACAAGCCAAAAAGGACCAAGTATATTGTAGATAAGACAAGAGAATTTTAATATATATATAGGGAAGAGTTATATGGAAAATGAATGATTAGGGCAACACATATTTGAACCAATGAAAACATGACAACACATCACTTCCACAATACATTACTTGTGAAGAAAGAAATGGACACATGTCATTTGATTATTGGTTCCGGTAGATGTTGCCCTAGTTATTTGTTTTCCATAGAACTTATTCCTATATATATATATATATATATATATATATATATATATATATATATATATATATATATATATATATATATATATATATATATATACTTTTACAAAACACCCCCTAAACAAATAAAAAATGCGCAAAAACTATAACGAAGGGCCAGATAGATTTTCAACAGTTTACTGATGAAATCTATCACAACTTTAATATATATATATATATATATATATATATATATATATATATATATATATATATATATATATATATATATATATATATATATATATATATATATATATATATATATATATATATATATATATATATATATATATATATATAAATGAGTGAGTCAAAACATGCCACGTCTATAATCTTCAACAAGACCTGATATGCAAACTTTTAATGTGGAATAGTGTCGATTTTTTGGATTTAAGTTAAAGTACACTAAATAACTAAAAAAACGTCATAAAAAGAAAGAAATATCTATAGAATATAGTTTTCAAGTAGTCTCCATGTTGCCACTTGATAAAATTTGATATTTTCACAACTGCTCGGTCCAAAAAAACATAAATAAAGCTATACACTTGCCAAAATATCCTTTTAAAGTCAAGAAGATAGTGATTCCACGTCTCTATGTAAATCATTTGATACTTGATACTTCTTTTCAATTGGTAATTGAGCTTGTATTTTGTTACGAGTTTTTACGTATTTTTGTTGTGTATTATGAGTGAGCATCGATTAAACTAATGATATTTACAAAGTTTAAAGTTGATGGAGTCAAAGTAACATTTAAAAAAAATAGAAGGGTGGAAGAACATTTTATAAAATAGAGACGTAAAAATCATATTATATATATATATATATATATATATATATATATATATATATATATATATATATATATATATATATATATATATGAGACGGGGGATAAAAACGAAAGAGTAAAAGTGATACTTTACAAAGTTTAAGGTGGAGAGTGAAAATGATATTTTAAAAAGTAAATGATGAAAAATATCATTTTACAAAATAGAGGGCTTGCGAATGATTGATTATACAAAGTTGATGGATTAACTTTACGCTGTAATAAAATTTAAAAAGAAAAAAATAAAGTGGTGAAAAATATATTTTACAAAGTAAATGAGTAAAAATCATATTATTTATACTACGAGGACGAAAGATAAACACAAAATATAGAAAACAAAGGAATCAAAGTGGTATTTTATAAAGTTAAAGGTGGAGAGAATGAAATTGATATTTTAAAAAGTAAAAAGATGAAAATATGAATTTTACAAACTAGATAATTGCAAGTGAAGAATTATATAAAGTTGGGTTGAATGTAATATTTTAAAAATAAAGAGATGAAATAAATCATTTTATAAAATAAAGGGGTTACAGTTGATGAATTATACAAAACTGAAGTACTAAAGTTGCAATTTACGCATTCATATGTTCTACCTTTTGCATTAAAAATAGAGTAAATTAAAGTTTTTGTCCATGTGGTTTGATATATCAAACTACTCTTCAATATATATATATATATATATATATATATATATATATATATATATATATATATATATATATATATATATATATATATATATATATATATATATATATATATATATATATATTTGTCATGTATGCAATATTAGATATATAACCATCTGAATGGACTTCATTTTGATTAAAAAACATAATTTTCTTTCACTGTTAGCTTTTTTACTATTGCTTTTCAACTCATCTTATTTTTTATTTTAAAATTCATCGTTAACATCTATGTATTTCAAATGTATTTTTATTAGACCTCTAGTAGAAACTTCATAGCTTCCTCTGAAACTTACCTTATGTATATTTGCATTGTTTTTTATTTTTTTTTTTTATTTTTATGGATTATCGGGTTTTTTAATGAACAATTTCAATCTTTCTCTATAGTTTTCTGTAATAAATTGCAATATACTGAGTTACATTTAGTCAGTAAAATATTCTTATACATGGTTTGTGGTGCAAAATTAAACTTATAAAACTCCATAAAAATATATACCAAACCTAAAATAAGCTCTAATAGAGGACACAAGAAATATGGTAAAAATATTTGATTGAATTTTGTTAAAATTATATAGTTTTTGGTGGTTCTATACCTAATATTAGGTACATAATAGTCACATATTCCTTAAGCTATATATATATATATATATATATATATATATATATATATATATATATATGTATATATATATATATATATATATATATATATATATATATATATATATATATATATATATATATATATATATATATATATATATATGGGTAGCAATCCCAACTAGAACTCGTTAACCTAATCCGAACCCAACCCAATAAATAATAGACTGGGTTGAGATTTTGAACCCATTTAATTAAATAGGTCAACTCATCTAACCCGTTTAATTAAATGTGTTGGGTTAGGGTTGAAATTCTTAGCCCATTTATAACCTGCCAACCCGTTTAAAAATTTTAAATTTATATTTATTTAGTATTATTATTTAATTGGTCATTATATTTTGTTTATTTTATATATATATATATATATATATATATATATATATATATATATATATATATATATTAAAAACCATGGGGCATTAACTGTTACTGGAATTCGAGTTGGTAAAAATTATCGTGGACTTACACAAAATTTAGAAATTAAATATTTTTAATGTTTTATAGTTTGTAAACATTTATTTGTGTTTGTGTTATGGACCTATAAATTTATTATTGTATAATTTTCAAACTTAAACAATTATTACAGTTTTAAGATTGTATGTAATTTTATTTGATGAATTATTTAATTTTAAGGGGTTTTGTTGAGAAAATTTAAACGAGACAACTCGGGTTTAACCTGTTTAGTAAATATGTCGGGTTGAAAAAACTATAAACATGACAACCGGATTTCAACCAATTTAATAAAAAAGTTGGGTTGGATTTAGAATTCTCAACCCTTTTAGTTAAATAGATTTGATTAGATTTTCAACCTATTTTATTAAACATTTCAACATGTTATCCAACCCATAGCCACCCCTTAATATATATATATATATATATATATATATATATATATATATATATATATATATATATATATATATATATATAATTGTTTAATTTTTTTATATTTTGCCACTTACATTTTATTTATTATTTATAATTTTTTTTGAAGTTTTATTCGAATATATTTTTTAATGTATTTTATAATTTGTTTGTTTACATTTTTTTGATGTTTATTTGAACAAACTTTCTAGTTTTTGTTTTTGATGTGTTGTTCTAATATATTTTTTTTAATGTTTTTTTTGTTTTTTATATTTTTATGAAAACTTTTATAAATATTTTTTGTATAAAAAATATAATTTTTTTTTTGTTAAATGTGAATATGTTTAACACATATTAGGTATAAAATTATTTATTTAATAGGGTTCTTGTATAGGCTAATCGGAATTCGAACCGAATGTCAATGGTTTCGAGTTTTTTTTTTTTTTTTTTTTGTTTTAGAAAAAAATTTACATTTTGTTCCTAGACGAAAATGCTAATCAGAATCCCTATAAGTCAAACACATGTGTCAATGTTCTCGAGTTTGTTTTTTTTATTTTTAGAAATTTTGTTTGTTTTCGAGTTATATGGTTTTTAATTAGCTATTATATAACTTGAAATCCGTTTTCAAATTTCGGGTAGCCTATTTATTAATCCTATTATAAAATTAATTTTATATATAATCTATGTTAACAATATTCACATTTAACAAACGTTTTTACATTTTTTACAAAAAATATTTAAAAAAATATAAACAAACAAAATGTCAAAAAATTTAAAATGTATTCAAACAACATGTCAAAAAAACTAAAACAAATTATTCAAAAAAAAAATATAAACGAACAAAATATAAAAAGCATTAAACAATTTTTTTTTGGAAAAATGTCAAATAAAATCTAAATAATAAAATAAAATGTAAGTGAAAGACAAAATTGCAAAAATGGTCCCCGTGGTTGTCAAAATTATGTGGTTTTGATCCAAAAAAATTTGGTGGTGCATCAATGGTCTATTTTCCGATACCTGTGCGGTTTTGGTCCATATAGTTTTTATTTTTGTGTGTATATTGTCCATACCCAACCTAAAATGACAAATACAACCTTAAAATAGTTTTTTCTATTTCTTTTAATTGATTTCTATTATTTTAAATTAAAAAACCAAAATCTCTCTCTCTCTCTCTCATATATCCTCTTTCTATATCGAAGATCACTTCTTTTGGTTCATCATCAACGGTGATGAAAATGAAGACATACAGAGCTTGAATCATGGTGATTTTCTGAGGAAAATGATGAAAGTAAGGGTTTCTTTCAAGATAGATTTCGATTGGTTGATTTCTATGTCGGATTTGGTCGATTTCTATATCCGATTTCACTATGTGTTTATACTCCTACTTGGTTAGATACTATTGTTTCATTATACTTCCACTTCGTGATACACTTATACTTGATAACGCTTCTACTTCACTTATACTTGATAACGCTTCCACTTCACTTATACTTATTAACGCTTCTGTAGATGTATGTTGTAAAAGTCGAATAGTGTGTATTGTAATGTTTCGCATTTGTATGTTATTTTACTAAGTCAATTTTGTATGCGAAGTGTAAATGTATAGACTTAGTATATTTTTTGTATGTTCCCTATAAATAGGGACTTAGGCTTGAAGTAGAGATACGAGATCGAAACATAATATCTCTCTTCAGCTTATTCTGTAATCAGTCTTAATCAATATGAGATCTGATTAATATTTACTTCGTGTGTTCATCATCTTTCATCATTTAAATCTATCGTTTCTTTTCTTAATTCTCGATAACAATTCTCTTCAATTGGTATCAGAGCGGGATTCAAACTGCTTAGATCTGATTTTCGTATAAGAATCATTTGCTTTTTGAGTTGCAAAATTTACTCAAAATTTTCCGCGCATTTTTGGTTTTGGAAATCACTTTTGATCTTCAGATTCGAATCGATTCTGTATTTGAATTGTTAAGTTGAGTAATCGATTAGTGATTTTTGATCAATTCATTTGATCGAATTCTGAAATTCATCAAGTTTTCAAGTTTTCAGATATTTTCTGTGTTCATCAATGGCAAACTTCAACATGAATACAATGACTTCTTTCTCTCACTTGTTTGGTTCCTCAACCAAAATTCCGATGTTGATTCCAGAATACTATGATCAGTGGGCTGATAGAATGGAAGATTACTTAAATGGAATTGATGAAGAACTTTGGAATTGTATCGATGGAACAGTACAAGCTCCTGCTAATGTTCAACAACTTGGATCATCCACTGCATCTCCTGATGTTGAAGAACAACGAAAACGACTGAAGAATAATGAAAAGAGGTGCATGAGGGAACTAAGAGGTGCTCTACCTCCTGTAGTTTACAATTACATTCGTAGTTGTAAAACGGCCAAAGACATCTGGAATACTTTAAAAGAAAAGTATCAAGATAGCGAAAAGACAAAGATCAATTCTGTGAAGCAATGTCTGGTTGAACTGTAGGAATTCAGACAAAAGGATGCAGAAACTCTCGAAAGTTACTATGATCGTCTGAATGAGATTATGTTTCGTTGCAATAGGTATGGTATCACAAGATCTATCATGGAATTCAATTTAACTTTCATTATGGGTCTTCGCAAGGAATGGCAAAGTGTGAGCATGATGATTAAGAATCAACAATGTTTTGATACAACTAAATTGAATGATCTTTATAATCAACTGAAAACACATGATTGTGAGGTCTCAAAAATGTATGAAGAATCAAAACTAGCTATTGGTGGTCCTTTGGCTCTTGTTTCAAAGGTATCAGAAACCGATGAAAAAGATGGTTCAGATGAAGAAGGATTTTTGATGAACTCCGATGATGAAGCTGTAGCATTCTATTCAAACAACAGAGTTAAAAAGTTTTTCAAAAAGCCTTTTAATCCAAAAGGAAAGATGAATGATGCGAAAAATGTTGTCACAAGGACTGGAGGGGAAGAGAGGAAGAAAATGGAGAAAATTGATGAAAAACAGAAAAATGCGAATGAAGAGAAAAAGTTGAAAGGTGATTCAGGAATTTATTGTCATTATTGCAATGGTGCGAATCATTTCGCAGCTGACTGCATGTTGCGAAAGAAAGAAGAGAAGAAAGAAAAAGTCAAAGATGAAGCATACTGCTCCGAGAAGATTGAAGAATTACGTGCTAAGACCAAAGGAGTGTCATTAGTTGCTAAGGGAGAAGCTGCTGAAGAAGAAAGTGGAACTTATCAGATCTGGTCTTCAGGATCTGATGATGAGGAAATGAGGCATCCCACACATGGAGCAATGTTTGAGGATTGCGAAGAGAACATTTCAAGGAGATGTTTTGTGTCTAAATCCACTGACAAGTCACCCATGACAACCAAGGTACGTGCAATTCTTGAATCTTTTAATATTCCTTTTTCTGCTTATGATGCTGAAATTGTTTCATTTGATGATACTGTGGCTTATTTTGATTCTGTTATTGTGTCTGCTAGTAATGAAGCTAAGAAATTAAATGTGCAACTTAGTGAGACACAAAGAGATTTAGAAATAAAGAAGAGCAGAGTTGAAAAATTGGAAATGCAAGTCAAAAATATAGATTGTGATAGGAATAATCTTACTAACGATGTTAGGTTATTACTAGCACAAAGAAACATATATTGTAATTCTGCAAAACGACTGTATGCAAAATTAACAACTTTACATCATTCTTATGATATTAGCAAAGAACAACATAGGAAACTTTTACCTTTTCTTGAGTATGAACGTGAAAAAGTTGATGTTGTTTCTTATGATTGCGAAAGCACAATTGCTCAATTTGACAAAATACTTGATGATAGATATACTTATGGTATTGTCAAAATTGATGAATTTCTGAATGCTGATGAGTTGGTTAACATTGTCAATGAAAGTTTGACAAAGAGTAAACAAGTGAAAATCATAAAGAAAACTGAAAATTCAACTCTTGCCTCACAATTCAATTATGCTGATATTGATGAAAATTCTGATAATGTGAGTGAAATCAGTGAGATAGAAGAGGAAGAAGAGGTTGATTGTTCTCAATTGTCAATCATTAATATCACATCTAAGATCAAAGGTAAAGAAATAATAGTTGATTCAATAGTAGAGGATAAAATTAATAAACCTTCAACTTCACAACATTGTAAATTTGATAATGTGGAAGTTGAAAGCTGGAAATCTGATGACACAGATGTAAATAAAGAAGAAAAGAAAGTTTCAACAGAAACACCTCAAAGGGTTGTGGTTGATCAAGTGTTTGAAGATACAAAAGAATTTGACAAAATTTTAAATGATAAAGGCGCACATTATTTGGAAACTAACACTGTGGTATTTCTAAATTTTGTATGTACTGATAAAACCATTTTTCCAAATCAAGTTTTTGTCACTACTGGAAATGCTGAGAAAGTTCATCCTGAGTTTAATAAAATGATTGAAAAAGATAATCAAAAGTCCACGATTGAAGGTTTTTTCGCAAATCAAAGCACAGAAGAAAACAATTTAACCCAAAATTCTTATGTGTTTCAAAAACAAAAATCAGCACAAAAATGGGTGGTTAAAGGTGAAAAATCAAACAAAATTTTTGAAAAAGTTGAAATCCCAAAGGTTGAAGTGAAACTAAATTCTCATGAATTCAAATTGATGGTTGGAAACTATTCAACAGAAAATAATGTTTCAAAAAGAAAAGCAAGAAAAACAATATCCTGGCAAGTTGTGTCTAATGAAAAATCAAGAGATGAAAAAGAACAAATTTCAAAAACATCATCAAGTTTTCATAAACAAATAAACTCTGTTGACAAGGTTCCATATATTCGCAAATATGACAACAATCGAAAATTTGAGAATTCGCAAAAATTTGCAAATAATCAAAAGTTTCAAAATGTTGGCAAATTCACGAATGCTTCATCGAGTTTGAAGAACTCAACTCAAGCCAAAATGAAATTTTCACCAAAACAACCAAATTTTCCAAATCCTTCAATATCAAAACCAACCAAAGTTTCATACACAAAAGGAAAATCTGATGTAAGTACGATCAATCATTGGTTTGAAGGAAAAGGAAAGAAATATCAAAGTGGGAAGTTTTCAGAAGAACAAATCAAAAATGCATTTGATAAGTTCACAAATAATTCTTCAATTGATAGTGCATCATCTCATAATTCGCAAGTTCCAGTTCAAAAATGGAAACCAGTTATCAAAAATGCGAATGTTGTGAAGGATAAGATTACAATTAATGGAAATCCAAAATTATTGAATGACTATATTTCAATATCTAGAACTGATGATGTTGATATAATGGATTCTGTTACAAACAAAGTGAAAACATGGTTTTTAAATTCCAAAAGTTTGTTTCATTCTACTAATGATGGACCCAAAAAGTCTTGGGTTCCTAAATTTTTCCAATAAATGCAGGTGATATGTGACGAGCAATATGATATGAAATGGTACATTGATAGTGGTTGCTCTCGTCATATGACTGGTAGAAAGGAAAATTTGCGAGATTACAGAAGCTTGGAAAATGCTGGAGTAGTCAAATTTGGAAATAATCACAAGTGTCAAGTGAAAGGATATGGGAAAGTCACAAATGGAAACTTCACAGTAAACAGAGTTGCATATGTTGAAGGACTTCAACATAATTTGATAAGTGTGTCACAACTTGTTGTGGGTACTGGAAATCAAGTGGTATTTAATGAAGAAGGAAGTATCATTTCAAATACAAAGACGAATGAAATACTTCTCAAATCCAAAAGACATGGTGATATGTTTACACTGGACATCAAACCGATTGTGGGAAAACCAGATGTGTGTTTATTATCAAAAGCAACCAATGATCTCAGTTGGCTTTGACATAGAAGATTGTCACATTTGAACTTTCGAAATATAAATAAACTTGTAACTGAAGATTTAGTTCGAGGGTTACCAGTACTAAAATTTGACAATGATTCTTTATGTGCAGCTTGCGAACAAGGAAAACAACATCGAAAGGGTCATCCGATTGTGATAGATTCAAAAATAGTTGATCCATTGGAACTGCTTCATATTGATCTATGTGGACCATCAACTGTTGCAACAATAAACAAAAAGCGGTATATTTTAGTTGTTGTAGATGATTTCTCTAGATTCACGTGGGTATTTTTTCTCAAGTTGAAATCTGAAGTTGCTCAGACGATGATTGATTTTATCAAAAAGATTGAAATTAGTCTGAAGAAGAATGTACGAAAAATAAAAAGTGATAATGGTTCTGAGTTTAAAAATCAAACTCTTGACATTTTTCTTACAAGCAAAGGCATTTCGCATAATTTTTCATCACCATATACGCCACAACAAAATGGAGTAGTTGAAAGAAGAAATCGATCTCTATGCGAAGCTGCCAGAACCATGTTAACATATGCGAATCTACCTCAATATCTTTGGGCAGAAGCTGTGTCCATAGCATGTTTTACTCAGAATCGATCATACATTCATCGAAGATTTAATGTTACTCCATATGAAATAATCAATAATCGGAAACCTAATGTAAAATTCTTTCATGTTTTTGGTTGCAGGTGCTTTATCATGAATCTCAAAGATAATTTGTCCAAGTTTCAAGCTAAAGCTGATGAAGGCATCTTCTTAGGATATTCACAAAATTCAGTTGCATTCAGAGTGCTAAATAAACGAACAAGAAAAATTGAAGAAACTTTCAATTTAACATTTGATGATTACTATCTTAAACAAATTGATAGTAAATTCGATAATAAACCAATACTTGTGGATTCAAATACTCAAATTGATAATTCTGAAATAAATGATTTTGATTATGACTTAATTTTTGGAATTTCTGACAGGGCAATTGATGCAGAAAATAATGCTCCTGATAATCAAACATCAGAATCTTCAAAACATACTAATGAATCAACGATAACTTGTGAAAGCACACCAGATGTTATTAGGGAGGAAGAACATAAAGTTGAGGGGGAGCCTTCGCAAAATCAACAAGAACATCAAATTGAGGGGGAGCATTCGCAAAATCAACAAGAATATCATTTTGAGGGGGAGTATCAAGATACAGATCATGTTGAGGGGGAACATGATGAAACAGAGACAATTAATCTTGATACAAATGAAGAATTTCATGAAGTTAATGATAACTTTTCTGTTGCAGGATCTGAAAATGAAGATATGTATGAAGATGCACCATTAGAATTTGATCCAAATTTTCCACCACTCGAGAAATGGACAATAAATCATCCAAAAGAACAGGTAATTGGTAATCCACAAGAAGGTGTGTTGACTAGAGCTCAAATTCGTGCGAAAAATGAGGTATTGAATGAAAACCAAGAACTTTGTATGTTTAGTGTTTTTATTTCGAAAATAGAGCCAAAAACTGTAAAGAATGCTATGGAACACTCAGATTGGGTTGTTGCTATGCAATCTGAATTGGCAGAATTTGAACGAAACAAGGTTTGGAGATTAGTTTCTAAACCCTCTGATGTTTCAATTGTTGGATTAAAATGGATTTTTAAAAACAAAACTGACAAAGATGGCAATATTATTCGAAATAAAGCAAGACTAGTGGTTAAAGGTTATTCGCAACAAGAAGGTATTAACTATGAAGAAACATTTGCACCTGTTGCAAGACTTGAAGCAGTTCGCATATTTTTAGCCTATGCAGCTCACAAAGACTTTGATGTTTATCAAATGGATGTTAAATGTGCATTCTTAAATGGAAAACTCGAAGAAACAATGTATGTTGAACAAACACCAGGATTTGTAAACAATGAGCATCCTGATCATGTGTATGTTCTTGACAAAGTTGTATATGGGTTAAAACAAGCACCAAGGGCCTGGTACGCAACACTTACAAATTTCTTGAAACAATCTAAATTTAAACAAGGATCAGTTGACCCCACATTATTTCGCAAGAAAGTTGGGAGTCATCTAATGCTTGTTCAAATTTATGTTGATGATATTATCTTTGGTTCAACTGATCCGACATTGTCAATTGAATTTGAAAATTTAATGAAAAGTCAGTTTGAAATGAGCATGATGGGGAAAATTAATAATTTTCTTGGTTTAAATATAAGACAGAACATGGAAGGAATCTTAATTAATCAAGAAAAATATACGAAGAACTTGCTTGAAAAGTTTGGAATGCTAAATAGCACAAAGCTCAGAGTACCTATGGCAGTAGGAACAAGACTAACTCCTTCGTTAGATGCTCCTGCTGTTGATCTGACACTGTATCGTAGCATGATAGGGTCTTTATTGTACTTAACTGCAAGTAGACCTGATATTATGTTTTCGGTTTGTTGTTGTGCTAGATATCAAGCTAATCCAAGAGAACCTCATTTGACTGCAGTGAAAAATATTTTTCGATATCTAAAGGGAACCGTTTCTTTAAGACTTTGGTATCTTGCGAAAACAGGATTTTTCATTCAAGCTTTTTCAGATTCCGATCTAGGAGGATGTACTTTGGATAGAAAAAGTACGACTGGTGGATGTCAACTATTGGATGGAAAGTTAGTGAGCTGGCAATCAAAGAAACAGACTTGTGTGGCTATATCAACTGCTGAGGCAGAATACATATCTGCGGCTGCCTGCACTTCGCAAATTATTTGGATTCAGAGTCAACTTCGTGTTTATGCAATAAACATGAAAAAGATTCCTTTGTATTGTGATTCACAAAGTGCAATTCGCATTTGTCACAATCCAGTGCAACATTCAAAGACAAAACACATTGCTCTTCGATATCATTTTATTAAAGATCATGTGGAAGATGGGAATATTGAAATTCATTTTGTCAAAACAACTGAACAACTTGCTGATATTTTTACAAAACCTCTTGATGAAAAATCATTTGTTCGAATTTTAGCAGGTTTGGGGATGATTAATGCGAATTCAATTTCATCAACACAAGAGTAACATTTTTGTTCAGCAGATAAGAGTCAACATCATTCAGAGGTTACTGTTCATTCAGGGACTTCGCATGGCTTCGCAACCACATCTTTTCGCATTTGAGCTCATAATCACTATGGTAAGGTTTACGCATAATTTTTTAATTTTAAAAAATCAAAAATACAAAAAGATTTTATTTTGTTTGTTCTTTAATTTTGAAAAATCAAAAATACAAAAAGATTTTATTTTGTTTGTTCTTTAATTTTGAAAAATCAAAAATACAAAAAGATTTTATTTTGTTTGTTTTTTAATTTTGAAAAATTCAAAAATCACAAAAATATTTTTTGTTTTCTTTGTTCTTTAAACTGTGTGTGTTGAGAATTTAATACAGGGCTACAATGCGAAGAGGTCATACATTTGTGTTTCTGAGGGAATGTATTAAATTTCTTTTACAAGCTAGTTAGGATGTCCCTAGAAGCATGCTGTTGTATGTAGACCAAAAGCCTCAATATGACTCTATGTGTGACAAGAAAGCCTTAATGAAATTCTCTCATGAAAATTTCTTCCCAAAAAGGCTTATATTCGCATAAGTCAAAACGAGCTACCTTATTCTTCTCAAATGAGTTAAGAGTTTTCTGTATTGGTCATTATAACAGAGGTACACTTCGATTCTTAACCAATCTTTTTAAACCAAACAGTTCTTACACTCCAAATTTTTTTTGAAAAGATTTGTACTTGAGGTCTTTGATCAAACCAATTAAAACCTAGACAAATCACAACTCTGTGTTTAAGATCTAACATCATGAGTCCGTGATGAAAGTGAAACCCAAAAATCATACACCTTAAGGAATTGACGGGGAACTTTGTTCCAGAATTTTACGAAACCTTTGTTTCAGTATCAAAAATTTCGAAACTTCAAATCATATTCAATTCGCATGCGTGGTCTTGATCAAATATTTACAACCAAGAATATTTGTTACCCAACAAGATCCAAAACAAATTTTCTTTTGAATATGATTTCAGTGTAAGTTTCATTCGCAAATTCTTGTCATGATAAATATTTTCACAAGCCAACTTGTCACTGACTACACTGGTCAAACAAGTAATTTCATTTACAATTTCTCACCTTATGTTAAGGCTGATATGTAATGAAATTTCAAACCAACCCAAAATGCCTTTTAAAAGAAGCCCTTTGATACTTCTTTACAAGTATTCGATTGTAATTCACGGGAAACTACACAAGCAGTTGATTATCTCTCTTGATGATTAACGAAGCAACCTTTGCCTGGGGTTTTACTGCATTCATGTCAAATTTTTTTTTTTGACATCACAACATTCCAAATTTTCTTGATTCTTATCTTATTCCATTGGCACAATGCACACACGAAATCCTTGAGGTTTTGAGTAAAACCAACTCAGACTGATGATTTTGCAAGTCTGGCATATGACTTCACTTTAAATCCCAAAAGTGAAAGAGTCTTGCTTCCATGCGAAGGGTTTTACTGGTTCGGATTCTATAACGGATACTTGACAGGCTGTATACTCAAAATGGTTAGTATTCTATCCGGTTTTCGAGGAGATGTGACAGTTACTTTTTGAAACATAGTCATCTTTTACAGTAATGATCCGGGTTTCAAGGTGCCACATCGGATAACATTAAATGTATCCCGCTTTAATTTCAAATCAATTTTGAGTAACCTATAAAAGGGGGATCAAGAACACTATGTACGGTTACGCAAACAAGAACTCTCACAAAACTTCAAAACTTACATCTTGATCCAAACTTCCAATTTCTTTCAAACCCTAACAATGGCAGCCACAAATTCCAACACTGATGATGTTCTTTCTCAATCACTAATGAAGATTCAAAGCACCAATTACCAAGTTGATCCCACTGTTTCTGCGTATCCAGAAGACTTGAAGATGCTTATCGTGGCTTTGAAAAGATCACCGTTATCAACAGCAATGTTCAGGTCATTCCCCGTTCCAATGATGTGGCTATCTCGTGCTGCTTCCACGGCTTCATACAATCACACGGCGGATGTGATTACTTTCAATCTTATCAACAACAAAAGGGTTAAATTGTCAAAGAACTTGTTTCTGGAGTTCTTGCAGATTCCAAACAACCCTCCGTTTGTTAAACCTGCAAACTCCCAGATCATTCATATGTTTAATGAGATGGGACATCAACCGGAGTTGGAGAAGATCAGTGACTTCAGGAAGTCGGGATTGCCATGCATCTGGAATTTTATTTTTGGCATTTTTCTACGGTGCCTTACCGGAAGATCAGTCGGCTTGGATAGAGGAAGAGTCGAAGTTTATGCCATGGTAATGGGTATCTACTATGACATCAATGTCGATTACGCAACTCAGCTGTGGAAAGAATTTGTGAAAAGCCTGGAAAACACAAACTCGGAGAAAGGGATCTATTGTGCCAGATACTGGAGTTTAATTTTGGAGAAAATTTACGAGAAAGAAGCTATTCCAATAATGCAAGATGTCGAAGTTGCTGAATTTTCCTTCTACCAATTTCCCAAAGTGGTTGAAGATGATGAAGCTATTTTTACTCGTGTGGCTCGTATTCCGGATGCGATGCTTCGCAAAGTTTCTCCCACTCACAAAGTGTTGGTGAGATATTTGCGAAACATTGATACAACTGATCAGACCGGCGTATTACCCGATGTTGCTACTCCGTCGAAGAAGAAGAAGGTTAGCAAGAAAAGTGCGAAGGGTTCATCCTCCCCAATTGTACAAGATGAAGTTGTTCCAACCGAGGAAACTTTGTCCAAATCGAAGAAGGAAATTTTACCTTCCAAGTCTGGGGTTCTAAAACAAATTTGCAAAGCGGAAGTTAGTAGTAAAGGAGTTACTATTCACAGTATTCCTGCATCAGTGTCTCCAGGAAAGAAACGCCAAAGGGCTGAAGATGTTGTGAAAAACATGCAACGCACGCTGGTTAAACAGAGAAAAATGGTGATTCGCAATGAATCATCAGATGAAGAAGTCGTTCCCGAAACTCCACCTGTCACAACTATGGTAAATGTCTCTTTACCAATACTTTCAACTTCGTAAATTTCTAATACCATTTCACAAACCCAACCACTTGAAATAGTTCTTACCAAGTCAGTTACTGAGGAGGTACCTATTTCCGATACGGTTGTCAACGTATCTGATACGGGGGCACCTATCTCGAGTGTTGCACCCACAATACAAACATCCTTAC
The DNA here is from genome assembly GCF_002870075.4 of Lactuca sativa. Classification (NCBI taxonomy): domain Eukaryota; kingdom Viridiplantae; phylum Streptophyta; class Magnoliopsida; order Asterales; family Asteraceae; genus Lactuca; species Lactuca sativa. The sequence continues at coordinate 278,380,842 of NC_056627.2, forward strand.
CTATTACCACTTTATCTACCACTTCATCCATCTTTGATCATGCCCTTCAAAACTCATTCACCACACTTTTTCCATCCCAATCACCTAAAAATCCTCCACCTTCGCAACAAATTTCTGATCCTGAAGTCGAATGAGGTGCTTTTGGAGGAATTCTAGATGACATTCCTTTTGATTCAGACGAAGAAGACATTCCTAATCATATGCTGATGACAGGAAAGCAGTTTAAAATACTGAATCAAAAGTTAAAGGCTATTATCCAATCGCAAGTCGATTCTGGGAGAATGTCTTCGATATCAGCAATGGAGGTTGATGTCATGATTAAAGGTGCTGAGAAAAGAATCATGGAGAAAGTAGATCAGTCTGATAAAAACAATGAGCTCAGAGTGAAAGCACAAGGGAACAATTTTACGTCTGCAGTTCATGATCTTAAAGCTGCTACAAAAGAACGACACATTCTTTTTGTACAAGACGTCAAGAAAGTTCGTGAGGATGTCAACTTAAAAATTCAGGAATTGAAGTCTGAACTTGCGAAGGATCTTCAAGATGTGCATACGAGACAAGCAGATCTTCAAAAGCAAATTGTGGAAATTTCTTCTCAACTCCACAAACTCAATAATATTCCTGTTGTTGAAGATCAGAAAGCTGCCACAATGGAGAAGTTTGATCACTTGATCGAATTGGTCACTGAGCTTAAATCAGCCGTTTCGCATTCATCATCTTCGCAAATCATTACTCCTGAATTCTTGTCTCTAAAGATTAATACTTTAGAACAAGCTATTCAAAAAGCTCTTGCTCCGCTTTCAAATTTCACTTCTTTACTTCCGAAGAGTGCTCCACCTGTTTTCACAGGGGTGCAAGGGGGAGAGAAAAGTCGAAGCAAAGAAGATGAGGCTAAAACAGTGGGAAAAGTGATTTCGACTCAACTGGTTGCTACTCTTCCCATTCCTACAAAACCGATTTCTTCAACAACAATCACCACAAAAACAATTTCCAAGGGAATTGTTATTGGAGAAAACGAAGGAGGTTCAAGCTCAAAACCTCAGAAAGATGTAACAGGAAAAGGAAAAGGCATCTTGTATGAAAAGTCGAAGGAGGAGTTAAAAGCTGATGCTGAGGCTGAATTGGAGAGGATGAGACAAGTTCAGAGCATCATGAGACAAAGGGCAAGTGATCCTCCCTCCATGAACAAAGGAGATCCTGCGAAACTTTACTCTTACGAAACTATAGAGTCGAAAGTTGTAGGAATGGAGATGTATGAGTTCAAGAAGAAGCCTAAAAGAAGTTACGATATTGCGAACTCAGATCATTGTCAACTGGACTTCCCAATTAACGAAATGTTATTCATCACAGCTCAATACAAGATCAGTGAGAAATTTGATAATCCAGATGACTACACTCATATGAAAATCAGATTTCATGCTGTTCTTGGGAAGGATCCAAATGAAGTTTGGTCCCTGATGAAGATCAAGAAGGTGCTTACAATAAAGAAGGATGTTCTGTTTGAAGACATGCTTCAAAATTTTCGATATTTTGTCATCAGAGCTGACAACAAACAATACGACTTCACAGTTGCTGATTTTCCGTTGATGAATTGCAACGATCTTATTCAAGTAGCTCTGATTCTGAAGCATATGGAAGAAAACAAACTCAAAGGCTCTGAGACAGATGTGTTCAAAGTTGGATTCGCACACGTAAAGACATACACCGATAACTATTTCGATTGTCTTGCTCTTACTGATGATGAATTAGCGAATGTGCTAGGAAGAGAAGTTAAAGTTCCATGGGAAGATACTTTGACACAATCTGCTCTGTCGAAGTATGTTGTGGGTGAGATATGCCTGAAACCTTTTGGCATGGTATTTTCGGGAAGAGACACTAAAGGAAAACCGAAGAAATTCCTATTCAAAGCTTCAGAGGTTGAAAGATACAATTCTTCGCAATATACGCACTTCATTGTACGTATGAACAATTGCATGAAAAATAATGAAGGAGACAAGAAAGACTTGAAGAAGGTGATCTCCTGGTATGGAGAAGTGCGAAGAACAATTCACTCTGCAATTCAAAAGCTTTTGAGTTGAATTGCATCGACTGTTTACAAAGGGGGAGAATGTAGATGTATGTTGTAAAAGTCGAATAGTGTGTATTGTAATGTTTTGCATTTGTATGTTATTTTACTAAGTCAATTTTGTATGCGAAGTATAGTATGCGAAGTGTAAATGTATAGACTTAGTATATTTTTTGTATGTTCCCTATAAATAGGGACTTAGGCTTGAAGTAGAGATACGAGATCGAAACATAATATCTCTCTTCAGCTTATTCTGTAATCAGTCTTAATCAATATGAGATCTGATTAATATTTACTTCGTGTGTTCATCATCTTTCATCATTCAAATCTATCGTTTCTTTTCTTAATTCTCGATAACAATTCTCTTCAATCCACTTCGTGGTACGCTTATACTTATTAATGCTTCTACTTCACGATACGCTTCTACTTCACGATACGCTTCCACTTAGTTAAATGTATGCCCGTACATGTATAGTTATATAAATAATGATTAAAGGACTTAGGAAGGCTAGTTCGCCCTATTTCCTTTTCTTCGTTGAGATGTGGTTTGGTGGGATCGGATATCCATCCGAAGGTCGTTTGATCATTAATTATATATCGTGTATACATGTATAAACATATGGGTTTACATCGATCGGTTCAGTTATGAGTCTTTACTGCTAGTCCAACACTTACATCTTAATCCACTATTCGGGATACATCTTCAGGACACGGCCTTCTCCGTTGTCTAGTTGGTAACCAGAGTCTCTTGTAGGGAGGGCGGGCATTGTGTGTATAGATCTATACGGGATTGACACCCCCGCACCCTGACTTAATCATCCGAAAACCTCAAGAACATGAGTTTACGGTCTTGGGAGCCTCCCAAAACTGTAAACCCCTTGAATGTGGGTTTTGATGCTCAAAAACCCTTCCAAAACACTTCTTATGCTTAGAAATGGCTAAGAGGCTTACCCGAAAAGAATTAGAACACCAAAATCGGACCAAATGGGGAGTAAACATGATTTTATAGTCTAAGAATGTTCTTGGACTGTAAACCCATGTTCATGGACCATAAACACCTTTTATGGTGTCAAGCTACCCCTCAAACAACTCCAAGGGCTTCCATGAACTTCCTAGAGTGCATAGAACCTTATTTTCCCTCATTTTATGCACCAAAGCATACTAAATGATGTCACACTTGAGTTTACGGCCCAAGAAGGTTCTTGGACCGTAAACACCCATTCTGAGACCATAAACACCCCCAAAGGGTGTTAAAGTGCCCTTAACACTTTGTATGGCTTGGAATTAGACCTAGAACTTCGTATGCTGAACCTACAACCACAAAAACGCATGATTTAGGGGCTAACATGAGTTTACTGCCGTAAAATCATGTGTTTAAGGTAGTAAACTCCCCAAGTGTATCTCCTTAGACCGTAAACACCTTTCCAAGGTGTTTAAGCGCCCTAAACACCTTCCTATGCCTCTAAAAGCCACTAGAACCTTACATACACGAGTTAGAACCACCAAACAACCAAAGGAATGGGAAAACATGAGTTTATGACCATAAAATCATGTTTTTACGGCCATAAACTCCTCAAGGAGTAAACTATGGACCGTAAACCCCATTTTGTGCCCATTTTGAGCCCCAATCACTTCCTTAGCCCTTGATTCAACTCTAGCATGACTCCATGAGTGAGTTAAGACCTTTAAGCATCCCATGACACTACTACCATGATTTTACGGCCGTAAACTCATGGGGGAAAGGGTCTTGAAACCGTAAACACCCATAAGGGCCTTCATTTGAGGAGTAAACTCCAATGTGAGTCCATACACATCTTCTATGCAACCCGGGACACTTCTAGCACTTGTAGCAAACTGTTTTTATGTCATAAGACATCCTTACTTGCTTAATTAGTTGTTAAATGACTAATTAAATACTTAAATGTATCATTACATGTTAAATAGGATTCGCGTGTGTGGGCAAGTCCTCACTTGACACTTAGCATCCTATACCAGCACCTCCGTCCGATTCAGTTACAACAAGTGAGTTCATACCCCTTAATGGACCTTTTCAACTGTTTTTACATGTTTTATGGGGGGGGAATACAAGTTAAACATGCCAGTTATCATATCAATCACATGTGATTGATAACCCGCATGCACAAGGATTTATTACACTGTCAACTGTTTTGCCAAGTATGATACTGTAAATGGTTTTCCAAAACGACTATACTTGTTCAAATTTTTACTTATATTGTTTTATCAAAGTTATAACCAAAATGTGTTTATGAAAGGTTTTCAAAGGATTTCTAAAGGTTTTCAAACTTGTTTTACAAAAGAATACCAAGTCGTGATTTTCTTAAGTATAAAGGTTTTCCCAAAGTTTTCTTCCATGTTTTTATACTCCTACTTGGTTAGATACTATTGTTTCGTTATACTTCCACTTCGTGATACACTTATACTTGATAACGCTTCTACTTCACTTATACTTGATAACGCTTCCACTTCACTTATACTTATTAACGCTTCCACTTCATGGTACGCTTATACTTATTAACGCTTCTACTTCACGATACGCTTCTACTTCACGATACGCTTCCATTTAGTTAAATGTATGCATGTACATGTATAGTTATATAAATAATGATTAAAGGACTTAGGAAGGCTAGTTCGCCCTATTTCCTTTTCTTCGTTGAGATGTGGTCTGGTGGGATCGGATATCCATCTGAAGGTCGTTTGATCATTAATTATATATCGTGTATACATGTATAAACATATGGGTTTACATCGATCGGTTCATTTATGAGTCTTGACTGCTAGTCCAACACTTACATCTTAATCCACTATTCGGGATACATCTTCAGGACACGGCCTTCTCCGTTGTCTAGTTGGTAACTAGAGTCTCTTGTAGGGAGAGCGGGCATTGTGTGTATAGATCTATATGGGATTGACACCCCCGCACCCTGACTGCTAGCTACAGTCCACGGCCTACCAAGCCAAGCGGTGACAAATGTCACATCTTTATTTTGACGCTTACAGGGCGTCGAGTTCTCTAGTGTCTATCAGTATGGTTTTGAGTATCTCGGGGTTAACTTATAATTCATGGCCTTAAGGTAACGACGCTTAACACTGTATGCTGGAAATACACACCTAGAAGATACACACCTCGAGTATACACACCTAGAATTACACTGCTTTTATACCTTGCTAGCTGTATATTTCATTTGATACTGTCTGGGGTCTGTATCCACTGTTTTAGACCTTGCTAGCTATATCTTTCATTTGATACTTTCTGGGGTCTGTCTCCACTATTTTGGACCTTGTTAGCTGTATCTTTCATTTAATACTGTCTGGGGTCTGTATCCACTGTTTTAGACCTTGTTACATGTATCTTTCATTTGATACTGTATGGGGTTTGTATCCACTGTTTTAGACCTTGCCAGCTGTATCTTTCATTTGATACTGTCTGGGGTCTGTCTCCACTGATTTAGACCTTGCCAGCTGTATCTTTCATTTGATACTGTCTGGGGTCTGTCTCCACTGTTTTTAGACCTTGCTAGATGTATCATTCATCCGATGTCGTCTGGGGTCTGTATCTCCTTTTGTTAGACTGAGCCAGGCGTGTCGTTCATTCGATACTCTCCTGGAGTCTATGATCTCTTTTGCCTTAGTCAGCAGTCTTCACTGCTGAGGCATACGTTATTTTCTCTGATATTCTCCTACTTTCTTTAAAATCAAACACCGTATTTTGATAATGATAGTGATTAAGGGAAAATTACTTTTACAAACATAACTCTGTCAAGTCTTGGTAGAAGACTGCTTTTAATTAAGAAAATATAGGATTTTCTGGAAAGGACTCTAATCCACTGTAGACTCTAAACTACCAGTTTTATAAAGTTATTTTGAGCTTACACAAATGACACTAAAGACTTATGAACTCACCAGCATTTATAAAAATGCTGATACTCGCTTTCAAAATAACTTGTATTCTCAGGTCAGCAATAGACAGGTACATCTCAGACGCTTTGGTGAAGACAGATTAGTACCGAGCCGCACCTACATTATTACTTGTATTACTTTGATGATTCTATACAATGTAAACCATGTAAAACTATTACTATTAATGCAATGGTTGTTGTACTTTGATTACTATACTGCATATGTTGTGATACTTGACATGACGTCATCCACCCCAGAACGTTTCCGCCGTTCCGGTTTTGGGGTGTGATAGTATAAATGTATGTTTTCCATATTTGTAAAACTATCTTTACTCGAAAAATAGTATGCATTTCTCGTGTGAGAATATCACTGTATAAATGTAATGGAAAATGAAGATTTACAATAGTATTGTATAAAATACACTATTGATGCATTAACTACCTTGAAAACCAAACCGGTTAATTAAGGTTAAAATGTGATTAGGCTATAACCATGATTGATAGACTAGTATAAAACACGACGTTCTTCAGGCGTCGAAAATGATATGACATTTGTCACTCGTAGACCTGCATGTCCCATTGTAGCTAGCAGCAAGGTGTGGGAAGATCAATCCCGTATAGATCTATACATAAACTCACGCTCTCCCTCCAGGGGACTTTGGTTACAAAACCTGACATAGCAAGAATATTGCTATGCCATGAAATAGTATCTCACATTTTAGTTATCTTGTTCTTGTTATAGTATGTAAGTTCCTTCTTGTTCTTGTAAATGAATAGTATACTTTGTAATGAATAGTAATAGTATGTATGTAATGACTCATGTATTGTTTCTCTGTTCTAGAAATAGTATGTAATGATCCTCTAAACTATACCTATTATAGTTTACTAGTATGTTTATTTGAACTATTACTGATTTGTAGAAAAGACTCAATTTCCCAACATATGCAATTGAGTTAAGTATGTTCCTCGAAAATGGGGTTTAATATTCATGTCTATATTTAGCAAGTATAACTATGATTTAACCGACAGTCGGACTAGTGATCCTTCCCCAAGCCCACAACCAAACAAGGAACATGAGTTACGGTATTTAGCAATAGTCCTAAGTCCATTAAGAATACTTATACATAAATATATACACGAATATGATTTTGATATAAATAGAAATCTAAAAATAGTTTTAAAAGAGTTTTAAAGTGATTTTAACAACATTTAAAAATAAAAAATCCTTTTTGTTTGTTTGTTTCCACATGTAAACGATTAACACAATTATATTGTGTTCTACTTATATCCCCCCTAAAAGCATTTTAAGAAGGTAAATTGTAGGGGTATGAACTCACCTTAAGTTAGTGATTCGATTTAATGTTCGATATAGGATGATTGCTTCCACAAGTTAGCTCCCGGGACAAAACCAAGTCCTAAATAGCAATTCACGCGATATAATGGCATGGAATTATTGAATATAACCTCTAAGGTGTTAAGGAAACAACCTAGGATGCAAGGAATACTTACAAAAGAAGTGTTAGAAGCGAAATCAAGAGACTGCTTGGAGTTCACTGCTAGGCTTTGGTGTTTACGACCGTAAACGGTTCACGGCCACTTGAAGATTCAAGTGTTTTCAGCTGTAAACTCAAGTGTGTGATCTTGGTGTTCTCGGTGAAACCAATGAGATTCAAGGGTTTACGGCTGAGTATTCTTGAGGAAATGAAGAACACTTGAAGATCCAAGCAAGATCCTAAGAAGATTCGAAGGATGAAGGATGATCTTTAAGAGAGAAAGGGTGTTTACGGTTAGGTGTTCCTGAGAGAGAAGGGATATGTTTTCGGCTAGAAATGAAGAAGTGAGGACGTTTTCGGCTCCCATTATATATATATATATATATATATATATATATATATATATATATATATATATATATATATATATATATATATAGGACCGAAAACGTGATGGGACACATCGTTGGTTTTCGCACCGAAGGGATAAGACCGGAGTCTGCGGCCTTCGGCCGTAAATCGAGGGTTTGCGGTCCGAAGAGTGTTATCGGTTGCGAACTGTTTGCGGTCCGAAGTCTTAGGCTATGTGAGGGCTCTCGGTTCTATGTAATTCACTTCTAATTTAAGCAACACTTTTGAATACAAGGTCTATACACCTATAACTCATTAATCTAACAATATTAAGATAATTAAAAAAATAAGTTTGACCTTTATTGGATAAGTTTGACTTTAGTTGACCAAGTTTGACTTTTACAAGATTGAAATCATGGGTTGTCACATGCGATGAGACAGATTGTAAGGTATTAGGAGGGGAGAAGTAGAAGGAAGGAAAGGAGTCTAAAGATCAAGGAATGGAGGTTTACTTGTTGGAGAAGATGATGTCGAAATATGCTTAGATGTGGAGTTCAGGTCAGAGCTAGGATTTCTTTGTCTATGTTGAATTTGTAATCTGGTTGAGGGTATATGAGTTTGAGTATAGATAGTAGAATATTTGAGGTTTTTATGGTTTTGTTATATGGGTTTTGCTTAGGTCATAACAGGTACAAGTAGAACATAGTGAGTTGTTTTGATGCTTTCTTCTGTGATTCTTCATGGAGATTAAAATCACAGATCTCATTGGTGATCTTTTTTACAGAACACACTAATGAGTGAGACAAATCATCTCTATGGTTTATTTACATCATGAACACGAGTTTCCTTTCTTCAAGAACATGAGAGAGAGAGAGAGAGAGAGAGAGAATTGTTTTTATTGTTAATTGATTAAAACCATTAATATAAATAAAAATAGAAAAAAGAAATAATAAGGACACAAAAATCATTTTAAGTTTATAGGGACCAAATTCACTAAAAAGATTTGAAATTGGGCTATTTATACACCACCAAAACTTTTTGGACCAAAACCAAATAATTTTGACAAGCACAAGAACCATTTTTGTAATTTTGTCAAGGTTATATTTTGTAATAGCAATTTTTACTCTTCTTATAGCAAATTTTTATATTTATACATTTTCCCCTCAACTAATTTTGAAATAATATTTTTCATCCCTAATTATTATAAAGTTATATAATTAGTATTTTGTAAGTTGCGATTTCGATCCCTTATTATATTTTAATGTTATAATTTTCGACCTTTACATAATTTGTTTTTATAGTATTCATTTTCATTAATATTGATTTTCATTAATTATATTAATTGTCTTGTAGTAGTGTACTAAATATGATATATTTCAAATTTTATTTTTGTCCACCTCTTCTATACATAACTGTTAAGATAAAAAAAAAACTTTATTTTTATATTTTTGTGGTACAATTTGCAAAATGTTATCTTGGGACCTCTAATTTTTTTCGCACCCTACGTATGTTCTTAATTTTTTGAAGATGATAAAAGATTAACAAATGTTTGAATGTAATTACAGTTGTTCAGTTTTTTGATTTGGCTCAAGATCGTCAACATAAAACTGCATAAATTAGCATTATTATGGTAGAAAATAACATTGTAGTTTGCAATTTTTTACTATGGTTCAAAGTAATTATGTTGAAAGTTATCTCAAAATTTCTCCTAACACTTTATCCATGTTGACTTATGTTTTTCAACATATTGGACTTCCGCAGCATCGTACGGACAGTCCAAACCCTAGTTTTCAAAAAATCTGAAAAATATTTTCATTTCCATATTTCTTTTAAATAAAAGAACTCCAAAATATTTGTCTTTTCTTTGTTGCATTCATTTTGCATAGAAAATCCAAAACATAATTTTCTTTTGATTATTTTTTAGAGTAAATTATTGATATTGTCTATGTTGTTTTGTCAAAATTGCACATTTAGTCCCTAACTTTCATTTTGCTTTCGATCGTGTTTATGGTATGATTCTGTTGTGTTTAACTTCCTTGTCCGATACGAAAATATTATAATGCCCTTTTGTATTTATTTTATAATTTTTTTCATTAAAAAAGAAAAATGTGTCCCTCTAAAACGTTTCTGCAATAAATCAAAAACAAATAACACATACTGTGCAAGTGACTTTGAGCATGTATTACAATTCATTTGATCAAACTGTTCGCCAAGAATCTGATGAGATCAATTTACATTCTCTTCATTGTATCCGATTATCAATTCCATATATATATGATTGACCAATCACTACTAGAAAACATGGGATTTTCCTACGGAAAATAGCTACGGATCAGCTACAGAATGAGACGTCCTAATTTAGCAATGAAATAGCTACAAAATAGCTACATAATAGCTACGGATGTTAGTCCGTAGCTATTCCGTAGCTATTCTGTAGCTAATTCCGTAGCTATTCCGTAGCTAATTAGCTACAGAATAGCTACGGGCTAGCGACAGAAGAAAATAACTACAGAATAGCTATGAAATAGCGACGGATTTATAATTTCTCATTATTCCCATTATTATTATTTTTCATTATTCGACTCTTAAATTTTTTTTGGATCATTTTTTCCTACATATTTAAGACACAAACAATTAAAAATCATAGTAATAATACTATTAATAATAATATTTATAAACATCATAATAATATATAATAATTGTAACAAATGTGTTTAACACGCAAACAAACGATTAAACAAAAAAAAACTACGTTTAACACATCAATAAGGTGAAATAATCTATGTTTAATTTATAAATAATGAAAAATGATTATAATAAGGGGAAATATGTATGTATGTATGTATGTGTAGGTATGTGTATGTGTATTTATGTATTTATGTATGTATGTATGTATGTATGTATGTATGTATGTATGTATGTATGTATGTGAATGTGGGTGTGTATGTAAATGTATGTATGTATATGTATGTATTTGAATGTGTATGTGTATGTGTATGCATGTGTGTGTATTTGAATGTGTATGTAAGTACATATGTGTATGTGTGTGTATTTGAATGTGTATGTTTATGTTTATCTATGTGTGTATGTGTCTACATGTATTCATATCAAAAATCACAAATATTAATAAGTATTACAATATTAAGCCATTAAATGAGTAAGAGATCTCGAAGGTGCACACAACTTTATGAACGATGTTAATAGGTATAAGTTGGTGAAAATATAGATAATCATTCATAAATATATTGTACATGATTATCTATATTTTCACCAACTTATAGCTATTAATATGATTCATAAAGTCGTGTGCACATTCGGGGATCAAGTACTCGTTTCACAGTTTAACAATGTAATGACTATATTTTTCACCAACTTGTGATGGGTTTATGTTTGTATACATGAATGAGTTGTGGTATATATGTATGTGTATATGTGTATGTATACGTGTTTGTGAGTATTTATATATGAATGTAGATCATAAGCATTATAGTTTTTGCGTTTCAAGACAATATATTAAATATTAATTATTTTATCTTATACTCAATTGTTTTTAGTTTGTATTTTTAAATTTACTTTTTATTTTATTACAGACCATGTACAGGTGGCATTTACTAGAAAATAGTAACATATTTGATGCCTTCAAGTCTGTCCTCAAGGATAGATACAAGGATCGAATGAAGCGTATTAGGATTAAATCTGGGGACATGGCACGAAATGATGGGAAACCTGCCCCCCCAGGTCATTGTACCTACTTCGAAGGGATGCATAACTACCGCCACGAGCGCGTATCGGAGAATGTGTGGCTATGTTTGTGTGATGTAACGGATATGATACATTATTATCTATTTTGTTGAGTTTTAATTTCCTATTGTATTAGTATACTTATATATTTTTTTTTTCTTTTCACAACATTGGTCCACATATAAGTGGAGAAAGAATTCAAAAATTGCTCAGCAGAACCGCAAAGTCGCAGATGCTAATGGGTCGACAACAAGGCACACTGTGGGTAGTATAGGATTTGACGAGCACCGAAACAACTTAGTAAGTATCATAATTATAAATTTTATTATCTTATTTTTTTTAACACTAACTACATCAATTATACTTTGTATTTTATGTAGGAAAAGATGATGGGTAAACCACCCACACAATCTGATGTTTTCATGAAGACGCGTGGCATAGCTGAGGTGAAAAAAATATTTTGCAGGAGATCATGACAATCTCGAATATTGCTCACAAACTGCCAAAGAAGAACAAGTAACTTATATTTTATCATTTATGTATATTGATTGTCTCAGTATTTTTGTACATGACAATGATACTGTTTTGGTAACTTGTAGGAGATGTATCTACAGGGGTTGGTCAAAAATATGGAGAAGACTCATCAAACCATAAAGATTATGTGGGTGTATGGGAGCAAACCCAACTTAGGAGAAAAGGAAAGAAGAAGGGTGATATCTATGCAATAGGAGCATCAGATATACATTTTGTGGTTTCTGGAACACCATCTTCCCAATCCATCCAATCGAATAGTACACAGCAAGAGGTATGTTGTTATGGTTTAAAAGTTAAGTAGTATGTTGATAATATTGATTAAGTTGATAATAAACAAAAGTACGTTGCTATTATGGTTAAAAGTTAAGTAGTTTGTTGATAATATTGATTAAATTGATAATAAACAAAAGTACGTTGCTATTATGGTTAAAAGTTAGGTAGCTTGTTGATAATATTGATTAAATTGATAATAAACATAAGTACGTTGTTATTATTGTTAAAATTTAAGTATATTGCTATAAGTATTATAAACAAAAATGTATTGTTATAATAAACTAAAGTACATTGCTAATATTGTTTAACTATTGAATTGTGTTGCCATTTTTTTTGGTTGATAGGTTGCGTGCACAAGTTTCTACCATGGAACAACAACAACAACAAATGAAAGGACAAATGGAAATGGTTATGAGGATGATGAATATGTCTGGAAATCAACCCCGTGCTCCTCCCGATAATCCACTTGAGGACAATTGATAAGTATTTTGGAACAATTGAATTTGTATGCATTTGATATTGTTGTTTTGTTAATTAGTGCTTACTTTTGTAAGATATTTTGGACAATGGAATGGAATGTGTCAAACTTGGTATTAGGGACGTTTTTTGGTGTATTTTATATGGTATTTGGGAAAAATGTGAATTTAATGTGGTATTTGACAAAAAATTGGAAAATTTTAAATTATTTTTTTTTTAAATAAAACGAAGTTAGCTACGGAATAGCTACGGATTTTCGTAGCTATTTCGTAGCTATTTAGATTCGTAGCTATTCCATAGATATTTAGTTCCGTAGCTATTCCGTAACTATTTGGATCCGTAGCTATCTAGTTCGGTAACTATTCCATAGGAAATCCGTAACTATTTATTTTCGTAACTATTCCGTAGCTATAGTAGCTACGGAAAATTCCGTAGCGATTCTGTAGCTAATCTGTAGCTATAATTTAGCCACGAGCCATTATGCTACAGCCAATTTTCCGTAGCTATCCGCTTATAGCTACGGATTATGTTGTAGCTATTGCACCAATTTTCTAGTAGTGAATGTATATGTATTGCTCATCTTTAATCATATTAATCCTTCCCTTTTCCTATATTAAATTATCATTTTGGTTCATTAATGTTGTACAAGAACACTAGAGCATAACAGTGAATAAGAAGTTGTTTTGTGCATACTAATACTATGCTCTAAATTTGAAGACTAATATTACATGGTGTCCATATGACATGTCCCACTTATTTGCAACTTTTAATACCTAAAAAAACTAATCTTTAAGCAAAACCGTGTACAAGATTTGATTCCATGTATCAGGAACGCCAGCAAGACACCAATGGCTGCAATCCATAGGTCCATCAGCATACTTGGCTGGGTGCCCATCTTTTCTCAACTGTGTAAGTAATGTTATATCCAGTAAATAAGCTGGATTCTTCATTTTTTGCAATACATCTTTCACCACTTGTTCTCCTGGATACCTATTCCCTGGATACCTAAATCCTTGTATAGGACCAGTTTGCCCCTCACAATTCTTGATATTTGGTGCCCCCCAATCCTTCCCTCTAATAATATCACAAAACAAAATAATTTCAGTTAAAATAAAATCATCACACTTTAGCCAATAGTAAAACGAAACTTAACTCGTAATGAACAGCAGAAATCCCTTGGAAAAAAACTTGCGTCTTTTTAGGGTTAATGTTGGAGTCAACCCATTTAGCCCATGTTGTCAACGCAATCCTATATGCATCCATTAAAGCCATGTCTTTATATAACATGTCACCAACCCGATAATAGTCCCATCTGCAACCAAAACAACACCTTTACATTTTACAAAACTAATTAAAATATTAAAAGTTGTTCACAAGTCATACGTTTTAAGCTGTCCACCATGAATCCACCAATGATAACTATTAAAAATCAAAATATCAGCTTCTTCCCATTTTGCCCCTCTGCTAATCGAATCCAGCTTCAAGACACGCCCCTTTTCCTCCACCACTATGTCTACAAGAAACCCGTTTTTCAAATACATAACCGAAACTCCATACTCCTTCAATTACAAAAAAAAAAAAAAAAAAAACACAACATTTAGGTCAAGAAACTTTTCATTATTTAATCTTTTTTATATTTTCCAACGAAGTGTGTGGACTTACAGGAAAAGAAACAGTTGAGATTGATCCTCCATGAATGATGCTAGGGATGATGAGTCGTGCATGGTTGTAAAGCATGCATACTAGTGATTGCCATTGATTTGAACTTAAAGAGTCCCCCACAAACATTATCTTCTTTCCTTTGTTTCTCACTAGAAACTCCTCCCCATTGAATCTATACATTTCAAAGCAAATTAGCAACATATTTTTCGTTCATTTGCTTATTATGGCATCTTACTTCCGTTTTCAAATATGAAACAATTTTTTGCTAAAGCATAAATGCTCTAATGATGAGAAAAAAAGTGAAAGTAGAAAGCTATAAAAGAAACATACCTTGGAAGGGAACAAGAGTGAGGCTGCCATCGGTAGTTGAGGTATGTGTTATCGGGTCTACCATTTTTCTGGCAATTCAAACCGTTGTTTATAAACGGGCATTCTAAACCCGTATACATTTGGTTTGATTCTGAATCGTCCCATACCCATCTGCCTTTAAAGAAATCACACTTTTTTTCATCACCATTAACAATACCTTGGAAGCTCAATACATAAACAAGAAGAAAACACACACTCCACACACTCATTTTCAATTGAATACAACCCCACACTCGAAGAGAGTTTTTGTGTGAGTGTATGGGTAGTTGGGGGGTGTACTTTTTGCTTCCTTATTTCCTTGAGTCCTATAACAAGTATAACAACTTTTGTACTATAATAAATACAAAACCTTTTGTTTTTTTTTTTTGATGAAACATTCAATTCAAATTTGACTTTTTTTTTTGTCAATTTGTACGATGTTTTTTTTTTTTATTTTGGTCGGTTAGATTGTTTTATTTTGTAGGGAGGCAAATTTGGATTTAGAATAGTTCAAAATATTAAAATAGGACGTCTATGTTGACTTAAGTTATCTAGTTGAAAATAGATATCGTTAGTTTTTAACGTTTTCAACATAAATATGTAGCCAAAGCCGAAAGCCAACATTCGGGAATGAAAGTACTTCTTTAATTAAACCGACCAACTCGATAAAATAATTTCCACAAATTTAACCCAAGTTGCTTCAAAACATGTCCATCCAGCATAAACTATTCATCAATAGAAAAATAATCTCTAGCATGTGAAAATATGATTTTTTATTTAAATTACCAACACAAAATTTTCATGATTTTCCACTTTATGTTATATATAAAAAATCATAATCAAATCTATAGCTACTTTCTAGAACATAAAGTTGTAGAGCAAAACATTCCAAGTATCAGGAACTCCAGCGAGACACCAATGGCTGCAGTCCATCCCGGTTTTGTGGGGAAGCCCATATTTTGACGGGTGCCCATCTTTTCGCAGCAACGATAGATTTGTTATGTCCAACAATGTCACCGGTTTCTTGATTGTTTTAAGCTCCGTTTCAAGAACCTCCAATGCCATTGGAAGTGCTCCAGGGTACTTTTCGCCAGGAACCGGTTCTTTTTGTCCCAAACAGGCTTGAGCTTTTGGTTCTCCCCAGCTTGCCCCACTGTAAAAATTGTTTTATATTTGGATGACTATTAATAGTTGGATAGTTTATTTAATTAAATATGATTTTGTACATAAAAAAGTGAGAGCTTCATGATATAATAAATAAATTAATGAAAATACATTTCTTTTCTTAGATTTTACCCACAAAAATAACCGAACTTACTTGTAATGAGTAGGTGAAATCCCTTGAAAGAAAACCTTCGATTTAACCGGATCAATGTTGTTATCGACCCATCGACCCCATGTATCAATAGCCTTCCCAAAAGCAACAACACGATCCATATCTTTAGTTATGTTATTCCCGTCTTGTATAAAATCAAATCTGCATAATCATCATATATAGTCATTATACTTGTCTTTGTATATGTGCATGTATGGATGAAGTGAGACATACGGTTGGGTGGGACCTCTACGGGTCCACCAATGCCATGTGTTGAAGACAAGATAATCCACATCCAACCAGAGCTTGCCACTTGTAATTGAATCCAATTTCAACACTCTTCCAATTTTTTCTTCAACGATATCTACCAAGTATAAGCTATGATGATACATCACTTTCACATCATAATCCTACAATCCAACATATAACCTTTTAGATGTAATTCCATTTTAGCAATAAGAAATTGTGCATAATTACACAAGCGAATGACATACCATAAAGGTGTAAGTGGTCATCTCATCGACCATGGATAACTTTACGGAATAACGTGCAGAAGGTACTGATGAATGAAGCATACATAATAAGGACAACCAATGGTTTTTGCTCAACGAGTCTCCCACAAACATTATCGTTTTTCCCTTCATTTTCTCCAAAAAGATTTTACCATCAAATCTATCACAACAAAGAAAGTAATATGATCATAAGTCTTATTAAATTTCAAAGATAATTAAGATGAACAAGAAAAAACAAAAAAAAAAGTTATATAGACAAGTAATTAACATTTGCGAAGGTTTCATGTTGGTAGAACCTACAAAGTTCATGTGGGTAATGAAAATGAAGATTATTAGTTTAGAAATGGACCCAAAACATGTATATGTTGAGACACACGGAAGGAGTTTTCAGACTAATCTTTTTGGCGTTTACTTGAAAAGACAGTTTGATAAAAACTTTACGAATAATGTTCTTATATAATTAAAATTCAAGTAGGTGTCTTTAATACGACTCTATCTGATTTTACCTTTTGACGTCTTACATGATCTTTGTTTATATAGTATTTTTCTACTGTCATACATTTATTTGATCATATCAAATGAAAACGAAACAATGAAATGTGCATTTGAAACACCTTATAAGTAATAAGTAGGTATTTGAATACATATTCATGTACGCATCTATGAATATAGAATAAAGTTAGTAATGAGCAATACATCTACGTTTTCTTGATTTATCTTTATCGACATCTCCATTGTCGGTGGATTGTTTTTCACAAGATGTTATTGCTCATATAACAAAATTAAATGTTTGGATTACAAGTTTTTAAAGGTATTTAAAATAAAATTTTGAATGGAGTTAATTTTTTTAAACATGAATATTAATAAAGAAATTTAATGTGATTCTACAAGTCAACGCAAATCTGCTTTTGACTCTTTAAAAACATAACCTATATAAGAAAACCCAAAACAAAAATTGTAATAAATTCTAAATTTAATAAAAAGATTATTACAATGCAACTACTTTTATTTATTTTCAGTTATATAAACAGGCCTAAGTATATACATGCATACATTATACATGGATATATTGAAAGATTCAAACATGATGCTTTAGAACATGGAATTTCTGAATTTCTGGTGTCCATTAATAAACATACCTAAATACTTATATAAGGATATATGTATGTATGTATAGCAATGCATGTATACCTTGATAAGGAGCAATCATGGGGTTGCCATCGATACTTCAGATAAAGTTGATCAGGGCGTCCATTTTTTACACAGTCGAACTCTTTACCAACAAAAGGGCAGAAAGATGCATTGTAGAGCGGATATGATTGTTCGATGACCCAACTCCCTTTAAATACATCACAACTACTCTTGTTAACTTCTCCATCAACACATACAAGAAGAATATTAACGAGAAGAAGAAGAGAAAAACAAGAACTTTGATGAAACTTAAAACCCATTATTTCAATCTCTCATACAAAGAAACATATATGATGTCTCTTTGTGTTTTTTGCAAATCAATATGGTGGGAGTTAGGTATTTATAGGGTAGTCATTACACACATCTTAATTAACATTTACTATATATATATATATATATATATATATATATATATATATATATATATATATATATATATATATATATATATATATATATATATATATATATAGGTTTATGCAAAAACATAAATATCTTACGCGAAAACAGATTTAATATTATAAAAGTTAAATACATGTACTATAAAAAATAAATTTATTAGCAATAATTTAAAGATAATAAGTTTACATTGGATTGTGTTATGATAATATAAATTTAAAAACGTTTTTAATAATTACTTTTTTTTTCACGTCCTTAACTATTTTTAAATTCATGTTTTCATAATAAAAATGTCAAAAATCATACTTTGCTAATATGACACAATTTCTCATCTATTATCGATTATCATCATGTATTTCAAAGCTTGAATGAATTATTGTCCAAAAAGATAGTGTTGAGGTGGCACAATCACACACACACACACACACACACATATATATATATATATATATATATATATATATACACAAAAAACCCTAAAAATCATAAAAAGCATAAAAAAATAGTTAGAGATCTCATTTTTTTTTAAATCACTGAAAAAAAATTAAAAAATCATTTTTTTTTCAATTTTTTTTCAGCGAAATTGTATAAAAAGCTGCGAATTTTTGGAATATAAAGTAAAAAAATTGTGATCTCTAACCATTTTTTTTATGCATTTTTATGATTTTTAGGGTTTTTTGTTTTCCATAGAACCTAAACCTATATATATATATATATATATATATATATATATATATATATATATATATATAGGGAAAAGTTCAATAGAAAACCATAATTATGGATTCTTCACGAAACCAAATCTTTTTTTCAATTTGTAGAGATTATTCTTTATCGAAAAAAAATATAAAAATATCTAAATTCATATACTAACATTGTGAATGTGAAAAATATTTTTCGGATTCATCGTGTGAATCTGGATTCACGTTATGAATTTTCGAAGATTCACATTGTGAATTTGACGAAAAAAAATCGAATTTTATATCATTAGAAAAAGGATAAAAAGTTATGAATTTCTGTATTTTTAGTTTTTTTTTTATAAAAAATAAGTTCTAAAAGTTGAAAAAAAGATTGGTTCCTTGGTTCCTTGGTTAATTATGGTTCTCTATTAAACCTTACCATATATATATATATATATATATATATATATATATATATATATATATATATATATATATATATATATATATATATATATATATATAGGGCTAGGTTAAAGTGTTTCTTTACATTTATTATGTGTTAGAATGCACCAATAGTAATTTAGTAAAATTATAATATTATTTAATTAAATAATGATAGATATTAAATGGTTTCCATAATTGTATGTATATTAAATGATATCCATAATTATAACTTTATCTTTATGGAAATTAATTAAATTCGTCATTAATGTCAGCAATAACATTCTTTCAGAATGAATTCGTATCTAGGTTTTTATGTCAACAATAACATTATTTGAAGAGTCATTCACTTAAAATACAATAAAGTTGTATGGAATATGAAGAATGAGGGTGTATTCTAGTAGAATATACTCTCGTTCTCCTAGAATACACTCTTATTATTTTATATATGAATTCATTCTGAAAGAATATTATTATTGACATTAATGACGAATTAAATTAATTTTCATAAAAAAGAATTATAAATATTGATATCATTTAATATACATTTAATTTTACTCAATTCTTATTTGTGCATTCTAGCACACAATAGACGTGAAAAACATTTGAACCTACCTCTCTCTATCTCTCTCTCTCTCTCTCTCTCTCTCTATATATATATATATATATATATATATATATATATATATATATATATATATATATATATAGATATGGAAGGGTTATTTGGAAAAAAAAAAAAAACCCTAAAAAACCCTAAAAATCATAAAAATGCATAAAAAAATACCTAGAGATCACATAACATTTTTTTGAATTTTTTTATGTAAAAATCGCAGCTTTTTAAAGAAATTCGCTGAAAATAATTTTGAAAAAAATAAAATTTTTATATAAAAAAAAACTTGATTTTTTATTTTTTTTCAGCGAATTTTAATAAAAAGTTGCGCTTTTTTATTAAAAAAAATTCAAAAAAAAGTTTTGTGATCACTAAGTATTTTATTTATTTATTCATTTTTATGGTTTTTATGGTTTATTGTTTTACATAGAACCTAAACATATATATATATATATATATATATATATATATATATATATATAATAAGGAAAGGGGCGACGATTTGATATATATATATATATATATATATATATATATATATATATATATATATATATATATATATATATGGGAAAAGTGAATATACCCTTAAGGGTATATAAGCTTAGCTACCCAAACACATCATAATACATCGTTTTGTTTGATATATTCATTATAATGTTCTTAAACTTCAACCGTTAACTTGATTTACTTTCAAAATTTTCCAAATTTCACTATTATCTTTCTCTTATATCACCTCTATTTGCCGAACATCTACTAGGCTATACATATTGTACTTGAAAATGAAGATTATGTAAGACAATGATAAATGTGTAATTTATAAAAATTATGAAAATAAATCAAGTTAGAAGTTAAATTATAAGAACATTGGACAATTAAAATGTATTATATGATACAAAACGACGTAGTATAATGACTATGGGTACCTAAGCTTATATACCCTTAAGGGTATATTCACTTTTCCTTATATATATATATATATATATATATATATATATATATATATATATATATATATATATATATATATATATACATACATATATATATATATATATATATATATATATATATATATATATATATATATATATATATATGAGACTCATGTATTACATGGGTTTAATTTAAAAAAATAAATAAATATGAAATTTTAACAATTTGAAAAGTTTGAATTTATAAGAAAAATGAGAAAATTTTTGAATTATTAAATACATTACATATATAAATCATTTCTAATAAATAATTTACATATATATATATATATATATATATATATATATATATATATATATATATATATATATATATATATATATATATATATTACCTTACATATTAAATGTGAAATTTTAATTTAATAAAATGAAAAATACAATAAAATGACAAGTGGAAAATAGAAAATTGAAAAATTCTAGAAAATGTCATGTGTCCAAATGAAGGAGAAAATGACATGTGGCAAAAAAACCTTCATTTATATATATATATATATATATATATATATATATATATATATATATATATATATATATATATATATATATATATATATATATGGGAAAAGTAAATATACCCTTAAGGGTATATAAGCTTAGGTACCCAAAAACATCATAATACATCGTTTTGTTTGATATATTCATTATAATGTTCTTAAACTTTAACCCTTAACTTTGATTTACTTTCAAAATTTTTCAAATTTCACTATTATCTTTCTCTTATATCACCTGTATTTGCCGAACATCTACTCGGCTATACATATTGTACTTGAAAATGAAAATTATGTAAGAGGAAGATAAATATGTAATTTATAAAAATAATGAAAGTAAATCAAGTTAGAAGTTAAATTATAAGAACATTGGACAATTAGAATGTATTATATGATACAAAACGACGTAGTATAATGAGTATGAATACCTAAGCTTATATACCCTTAAGGGTATATTTACTTTTCCCTATATATATATATATATATATATATATATATATATATATATATATATATATATATATATATATATATATATATATATGTGGTTGCGTACAAATGATAAATATATTTAATTGAGAAAAGTAAGATTAAATTATAGTCAACCATTTGTATTTTTCGGATTTAACCAACTAATTAATTTAGTTAATTAAGTAACCGTCTATAATTAATCACGATACATGGAAATTGACATTTTAAAAACCCGTATAATTATGGAAATAGTTTTAATTATTTTGATTTAATTACTTTTCAAAACAAAACTGAATATCCTTCAATGGTTAAATATAAATATAGAATAAACTAATTGATTAAATATAAATAGAGAATACAGATTGTATACAAAGAATTTGATACACAAGTTGAATATAATTTAAGAATATTATACACAGTTTTAATATAATAAAAAATATATAAGCTGAATATAATCAAACACTAAATACACAAGTTAAATATACATAAAGAATTTGACACAAGTTAAATATACATTGAGAATACACAAGTTAAGATATATTTAATAAGGGTGAGCAAAAACCGAATCGTAAACCGAAAAAAAACCGCATAAACCGAAACCGAAATGAAAACCGACGGTGCGGTTTTTAGTTTTGCAAAAACCGAAAATGTTCGGTGCGGTGCGGTTTTTAGTTTTGCAAAACCGCAAAAAACCGAACCGAACCGCACTGAATATATATATATATATATATATATATATATATATATATATATATATATATATATATATTAAGTATTGATATTTGTAAGAACTAAGAACTCATGACAATTAAAAATCTATAAATATAAATATCTATGTTATCGGAAGATGATTGTATATTTTTAAACATACGTATAGTGATATTTACAAGAACAAATAATTTTTATTACATTTTTTAACATTTAAATATGAAGAATACTAGTGACGATAGTATCATTTTTATTAATGCATTAATTGATATTATCGCCTTCATAAATATTATATTTAATTCATATTATATTCAAGCATTAAAAGATGTTGGATGAGTGGTTATGTTCTTTGATTTTAAACTAAGAGGTGGTGGTATCTGTTCATCTTCAATATATCATTTGAGGTTTTATTTTGTTAGCCTTATAAGAGTATCCATGATCGCCTTTGAGATAAAACTTTCATCATTCTCACGTTTCATATAAGAGAGTCAATCTGGCGCTCCTCATCTCTATATAAGGTTTTTCAAGAAATGATTAACACTCCTCATCTGAGTCAAAGTAATTCGTTGAGTTGCTGAGTTTTATTAAAAAAACAAAACAAAAACCAAATAAAATAATTGACAAAAAACCGCAAAAGAAAAATCGAACCGCAAAAACCGAACCGCATAAAACCGAACGGTGTGGTTTCTAAACTTCAAAAAACCGAAGTTGTGGTTTTTGGTTCGGTTTTGGCTAAAAACCGCACCAAACCGCACAATGCTCACCCCTAATATTTAATATATATGTTTTCATGCAGATTTCTTTAATTATAGCGATTTAATAAACTTACTAAATTTGGTAACCGTTTAATATTTTCGGATTGATAATATAAGATTTTAAATGTTGACTGGAGCATAATTGTCGGCGTGTAATTATTTTATTACTTTACTTGCGGACGGGGTCTTATATAATATTTGTCGTTTTTAAAGAAAAAAAAAAGATAAATTCGTTAAATATTTTATTATGAATAAATAACAAATTGGTCTAATTCCATAACTTGGTCATGATAAGTTACCGATGAATTCAATGACCGATGACGATTATAATTAGTTTCAAAATATGATGATATTTAAGATATCACTTGAAGCGAAATGATATAATTTATTAAATCCATATGTACAAGATTGCATATTTCAACAATATAAGATATCAAAAAGGGTTATTGTCACTCTAGCCCAACAAAGTTACGTATAATGGTTTAAATAGTCCTTCGTGATTATTTTTTGCGTTTTAAGGGCTTAAACTTGTTAATGACCGATTGAGAAAGTCACCTTACCCATTTTAGCAGGTTAAACTGCCTCGTCACTTGCCATGTATATGTATGAGGTAACTCACTGAGTCAATACCGAGTTGACTCGATGACACATAAGCTGGCACATGCAGATTAGTAATTATCGCCTTTAATGTCCACTAACACCCCAACAACCTTTCACTGTCGATTCGATTGAGTCCCAGGCACAAGTCTCGAATTATAAGGGGACATACGCATGTGGGGTTTGAAGTAAAACAAATCTGAAACTTGTTTACCATTTTCGGGCAAACAATCTTGTGGAAGAACCCTTAAAAAGCAACAATGTCGGCTCCACCTCCTTCACCCAACTCTATAAATTCTGGTGAAGACATCAACTACAATGTGCTCCACTCAATCTTCTGTGATTGTGGTCCGAAGATTACAGAAAACCAAACTGAAATGAAAAGGTTGAAGGAGCAGCTAGGACAAGAGTATATCGTTTGCAGGATCGACCACATCAGTCTCCAGCACAAGCTGGATGACCATGATCAGAAGTTTAAAGTCGTTGGTGTTGCTCTGGGTGGCATGATGTTGGGGATGCTCTTGTTGCTAGTTGTTGTGCTCCATTTCCTTGTTAAGTTTTGGTGATGGGTTGATCTGCAGCTAAGGTGGTTAATGGTTAAGAAGGTTATTAGTATGTAGTGTTCGTGTGTCTTAATTTTTTTTTCTTTTATTTCTGTTTATTTTGGCGAAATATGTAAAAGTCATGTCTTAATGACAGACATTTTGTAAGTGAAATCGAATGATTAATGAAAGACCTATCAAAATGATAGGTGTTTTGTAAAGTTGTCTGATGTTCTTTGCTGATTGTTTTTTATCTGAATTAGTTCTTAAGTTTGATAAACAGATCCGTTGAAAGTGCAATAGTGGGGGTAATATAGTCTTTTAGACAGTGGGGGTAATATAGTCTTTTTTTGCACTACTCCTTCATATATACCTTCTTGCATTCATTCTAGCACATTGTTTTCTTCTTCAAATACTCTTCACTGTGAAGGTACATAATGAAGAACATGGAATGTGGATGTGGAGTTGAGGCTATAATAAGAACATCTCGTACTACCAATAACCCAGGAAGGCCCTTTTATGCATGCCCGAAAAAGGTAATTTACCAGTTATTCAAATTTTGGTGTTAACCCTACTTTTTTAAGATGTGTTAATTGAAGCAAATACTTGGAATCAGGATGCTCGTTCAGGTTTTATAGCTTGGGTTGATGAAATGGAGTGCAACAATGAAGGTTTGATCATAAATGGGTTGTATAAGTCCAACAAAAAGCTTCAAGCTGGGGTCTTTAAGTTGAAGGTTTACCTAGTATGTAGTTGGGTATTTTTTTTTTCTGTTTAATCATGTACAAGTTGTAATGAAGGTCAATTGGACCAGTTGTCTTGTTATGCATCTTGTAATGCACTTTGATGTCTTTTGAAACTTGTAATGTACTTTATTTCCTTTAAGTTGTTATGTAATATGTAATGTACTTTATTTAATTGAAGTGGTTATATTTGGGGTTTGATGTGTTCTGTATGTACGAAATATGAACAATCAAATTAAACAAAGTTAACACTTAAATCCAACCAAACATAACAACTTGTCCAATTCCAAACTTAATAACCTACTACATCCCAATACCAAACTTAACACTTAAATCCAACCAAACACAACCAAGTTAAAAGATAACAACTAAAACAAAATAAGATCCTAATCATTAAGCTCCAATGGGTTTGCACTTGTTTCTCCTTTCCCATCTTTGCCCTTCACCCTCTTAGCAAGTTTCATCTTTTTGATTCTCTCTGATTTCTTTCTTTTAGATATCCTTCCAGCAGCAACAACTGTTGCTCCTTGACCCTTTTGCCCTTCGTGCACTGATTTTGCTCCTTGACCATTTTGCCCTTCATTGACACCTCCTGCTCCTTCACCTTTCTCTTTTCCATTGACACCTCCTGCTCCTTCACCTTTTTCATTGTCCCCTCCTGCCGCTTCACCTTTTCCATTGACACCTGTTTTCCTTTTTTTTTAACATTTAGTTTAGGCCTCCTGCCAACTTTAGGTTTTTTCACTTGAGGTCTTTCAGCTTGAGGACATGTGACCTTGTTATGCCCCACATTTTTACAAACACTGCATGATATATTTTCCCTGCCTTAGACACAGTGTGCCTTGGTAACTTCTCTGATGCATCTCTTCTTCTGTTAACCTTTGGTCTACCTGGCATCCTTCTCTTCATTGGTGGAAGAGGTGGTATGAAGTCAGTAGGTGACCACATGTTGCTACCATTCATCCCTTGAATTTGATACTTATGGGTGTTCTTGTAGACTGCTCCATAGAACATTATATCAACATAACCACCAACATCTCTATTGAGGAATGATATAGTTGCAACTGAATGCACACATCCATACCCATTAAGTTGCAACACTCTACAAGTGCAAGTCTTCTTGTCCAGGTCAACAACATAGGACTCAGCCATGTTTCTTGTTTCAAATTGGTTAAGACCACTTGGTAAAACCTGCCAATACCTAGTGTAGACATAACATAAGTAATTATATTAATTTATGAGTTTAGAGTTTAGAAAGTACCTTTGTGATTTTTTTAATTGATTCAGAAGGAGTGTAATTACTGGGCAAGGCTTGTAATCAGGCCATGAACTACCTTTAATCTTTAAATTGTATATTCTCTCCATAACATACAATCTAATCTCCTCTAACATGGTGATGATTGGCTTTTTCCTAGCATCTCTTATCACACTGTTGAAGCTCTCAGATAACCCATTCTCCACTGCATCACACATCTTTTCCTCTTGAAAAAAATGCTCTACTCCAAGATTTGGGGTTGGTGTCCATAAGATAAGCAAAGGCTGCAGGGTTAAGCACTTCAATCTCCTTCATGGCAGCATTGAATAAAGGCTCAGTGGATGCCTTGCTTGCCTTCCAAAACATGTTTTCATAATGCACACCACTGAATCTTTTCCTAAAGTTGGCAACAATATGCCTTGCACACTGCCTATGTTCAGCAATAGGCAGTATTTCCTTCACAGCCTCTAACAGCTCCTGTGCAACAATGGTAACAAATTATATAAATGGTATGAAACTAGAATTTATTAAATTAGGAAGTAAAACTACTAACCTTATGCTGATCTGACATTAATGTTATACCAAAACCATCATTCAGTTGCAGGTCATCTCTAAGGTTTTCCAGAAACCATTTCCAACTTTCTTTGTTCTCTACACAGAAAACTGCCCATGCAATTGGAAATATGTGATTATTGGCATCTCTTCCTACAACAAATATGAGCTCACCACTACATAAGTCCTTTAAGAAACATCCATATAAATTTATAACCCTTCTACAAATCCCTCTCCACCCTTGCTTAATCCTATCAAAACACAAATAAAGTTTGCTAAAATAATTCTTACCATCTGGCATAAAATTGACATCAATTTTAACTGTTGATCCTGGATTTGATCTTCTAGTCTCCTCACCATATGACCACAACTTTGCATAATGCTCCACTAATGTTTCTTCAATCAGTTCAATTGCATACTTCTTTGCTCTTTTACACTGTCCCATACTCACATCTATACCAAATTTCTCTTTAACCTCATCCCTAAGTAGCCTCACACTAACCTTTTGTTTCTGTAAGAATTGTGTTGTGTAATGGGTACCTATCCATGAATAATTGACAATTGAACCTAACTTGAAGTTTCTTGCACAATTATGCTCATTTATAAGACTATTTATCTGGAAAAACTTTTCCTCACTCATCCAAGAAGCCCACATCCTAAACTTGCACTGCCCAGAACAACATTTCACTAACAGCCTCCTACTATCATTTTCTTTGTAACACAACTGATAACCATTTGCTACAGCATAGTTACACATCATATGTTTAAGTTGTTTAAGACTCACAAATCTCATACCTAATACAGGTTTTTGCTTTTTCCAATGAACATTCTCATTGTAAATAGCATGGTTAGTAGAAATTACCTCATCTTCATCTGGTGGATCATATGTATCTTCACGAGGTTGACTGTTTGGGGTGACTTGCTCCTTTGGGCACAACTTACTCAGAAACTCATCCTCCTTTGTCTTGTTCATAGGAATGCACTCATCATGATCACCGTCCCATTCCATGTGAATGTCATCATCGTGCTCTCCTTGCAAATCCTCGTTTGGACGTGGGATATCATCTATACCACCATGTAAATCTTGCATGTCGATACCATCATCAATATCCATACGACTGTGAACTTCTTCACGATCTTCATTTGCACCAGATAATTGGTCCAAAGAACTGCCAACTTCTGCTTGCTCTTCAAGAATCCATTGATGTGCATTAACACCAAGATGCTCCATATATACATCGATTACAAAATCAGAAGCATACCCTACTTCGATTAGTTCCATGTAATCCATGTCATTCGCGATTAACCTTAAACCATCAGGAAAAACAATATCAGGCATGCAAAAGTACACATTCACACATATCTCACATGCGAATCTTTCAAGGAACTTGACAAATTCCTTCTTGTCCATTCCAACAAAATCAACATCATCAAAATCGTTGCTCTGCTCCATCTGTGTAAGTAATAGAGGGATACCTGGTAAAAATTCCAACAAAATGTAGATCAATCTTCATCAAAACGACAATAGCAACAACAAAGTTCCCCGATTTGAGTGACTAACACTTGAAGAAAAGGATAGGACTGAAGAACAAATCAACAATGAAGTCCGATGCGAAAGTTATAGACGAAAGTGAAAGAAGGGGACAGTTGAGGGGTTTAAACGTACAGTATCTCTCATTAACTACTGTGCACACGTGGCAATGTAATGGCTTTATTGAATATGACGTGGAATGCCAGGTAGGATGGGGTCACTGGTTAACCCCTTCATTTTTCCAAGATTGCCCTTTTAAACCAACAAATAACAAGTTTATGCCCTTAAAATGCAAAAAATAGTCACGAAGGACCATTTAAACCATTATACGAAACTTTGTTGCGCTAGAGTGACAATAACCCTATCAAAAACCTAATCAAAGAACTTATAACTTACGGGTATTATGTGGTGTTCTTCCTCTTTGAGGTCAGAGGTTCAAGTCTCATTGTGAACATAAGTAAAATTTAGTGTTAACTTAATGTAAATTAGATTTCAATTAAAAAAACATGAAAAACATAATTTAAAGTTGGTCTTCAAATCTAAAAATATATAACTAATAATATATGTTGGATTAATGATATATATTGGATCTAGACAAATTTATATTTTTATTTACTAATCAATTGTTACTATGATAATGCATATTATAATTAATATTACACAACAAAAATATATGAAAGAAAATAAGATTAAATAGTCTTAATTGTTAAAATAAAAAATACTAACAAATATTAAAATTAATCCGTAACAAATTGTTATTTATTTTAATACAATATAATGTAAAATGTCCGTCAAAGTTTCAATAATATATAGTTAAAAGTGTTTTATTTTTTAAAGTGTTACTAATTAATATACAGTTAAAAGCGTTTTATTTTTCCATTAATATATAGTTAAAAGCATTTTATTTGTTTCATTTATTATATATACTATTAATTGTTAAAAACTTGGTGAACAATAATTTTTTTTCTCTTTCATATTTGGACACCACAGTTTATTGACTTTCTTATTTTAACACTGAAACTTCTATTTCTCAGAGGAAGCACAAATCGTCTTATATTTTCTCATCCTTATCTTTTGTTCCTCAAACCCGGTTGCCGCCCTTCTCCTCCAATACTGTTCATTTGCGTTCTTATTAATTTTTTTTTCCGTTCTTCTAACCCTAGAACCAACCAGCGGAGGTACCTTGTCTTCTTTTCATCCGGTAGACCGTTGGGACAGAAGGTAGTCACGAGCAGCAACAACAGCAGGCAAATGGCGGCAATAAGTGGCGTTGAGTGGAAGTGGGTGGCTCCGCTGCTCCCTTCCTTGCATCCGTCTGTCAAGAATGGTAAATCCAGATGAGGTTGAAATTTCACGTGGTGGAATTTTGGAAGTCATCACCACTCTATATGCTAAAATTTCACCGTTCTTTGAAAAAGAAACCCCTGAAGCGTCCGCGAATAACCATGAAGACCAACAAGTCGTCGGTTTCTTCCAATTTTGTTGTCTTTGGAGTTTAGTTATTTGCTTTGAAATTGGTTTAACAAATTTGAAGAAATTTGTTTTGGGTTATCTTTAATTAACTCTATCTATTGGATTTCCATCTGAAATTGGTACTAAGATTAAATTGTTTGTTTGTATTGATTCTCATGATTTCAATTTTTTTTTGGTTCTTCAATGATACAGAGGTTAGCTGATATGAAAATGTTAGCATATATTTTTTTTGGGTTATCTTTAATTAGGTGTGTCAATTGGATTTCCATATGAAATTGGTACTAAGATTAAATTGTTTATTTGTATTGATTCTCATGATTTCAATTTTTTTTTTTGTTCTTCAAGGATACAGGATACAGAGGTTAGCTGATATGAAAAGGTTAGCATATATGAATCAAACGGTAAAACTTGCAAAAATTGGATTGTTTATTTCTCTTTTAAATAATTTGCAAAAATAGCTCATTGTTATACTGTGGAGTCCATTCAGATCATTGTCTGTTGAATTGGAGGCTTTTATACTTATAAAGCTTTTCGTCTCAAATAGAATTCGCTATTTAGAAAATGTAGCAGCAAAACAGCTCCAGTGAGATTTTTTTTTTAGTTTTTTCGGATAAGAAAGTAAAAATAAAATTCCATTGTATCATTTCATCAAACACTTGGCTTTTAATTTTTTTTATAGCAGCCTAACAATGGGAAGAAAGATTACAAGTTTGGGTTTAGGTTCATTGTACATTCTTATAATTATATATTAAAAATGATTTTTAATTTTTTTTATTGATTTATTTATGTATTTTAGATGCTTAATTATTTGTCGATTTCTATGGATGATGATACTTCGTAGGCTTTAATACTGGCTGCACTCTCTGATTCGGTGACCTTCCTACTTCATTTGTATTTTCTTTAACTGATCTTTTTTTTTTTTTTTTTAAATTATGGAGTGTTTATTTAAAACACGTAACGATGGTGAATATATAATTGCAGGAACAATAATTATTTTATCATATTTTGGTTTTTATTTATTCTGCAAAAGAATTGTTTATTTTCTGGAAATTTTTATAAGTTTGCTCTTAAATATGTCAAAAGTTAGATAAGATCTTAAAACACGCTCTTTTTTGTTTGAAATTCTTGCAGGTGTTGTAGATGTGAAAAATTACTGATTTACCCTTTTCACATCTGGATATGAACCCCTGGATGTTGGGACAAGACTTCATGCTATAGAAGGATCATCTTGCTAAGAAATCAAGGATGAGATTTCTCTCTTTCGCGACATGATTTTTTGCTTCTCAAGTTAAAACATCTTTGAAAAAAAAATATAATTGTTTGTGCTTATCTCTTTTGATTCTCAAGTTTTTGTTTTCCTAAACGAATCCGGTGTTAGAGCTTAAAATAAGGAAAAAAAAATGAACACAGCGCCAACGGCGCGCATGATTCCCCTCTAGTTTATATGTAAAGACTAAAAACAATTATTTTCAATAGATAAATTAAATATCCTCCTACTTTTGTTCTTACAAATCCTCATACCCAATTAAATGATGACATGTGTTATTTTAATATACAAAAATATCATTAAATGAACATTAAATATGACACATGTCATCATTTAATTGGGTAGGAAGATTTGTTGAAACAAAAGGTAAGAGGATATTTAATTTCTATCCTCCTACTTTTGTTCGTACAAATCCTCTTATCCAATTAAATGATGACATGTGTTATTTTAATATACAAAAATATCATTAAATGAACATTAAATATTAAATATGACACATGTCAAAATGAACATTAAACATTAAATATTAAATATAACACATGTCATCATTTAATTGAGTAGGAAGATTTGTAAGAACAAAAAGTAGAAGGATATTTAATTTCTCAAAAATTAATGGTTACTTACTTTACTTTGTTTGTTAAATATTCAATCAAACATTAATCCCATTAAATTGATCGGGAAATCAACTTATGATCGACCTCAATTTCCAAATTAAATCTCTCAAAAAAGGAAAATGAGATAGAAATGAAAGCAATAAATACAAGTGGTTAATACTTCTTGACTACTCGACCGTTTAATACATTTAAAACAAACAATACAAAATTTAATTATTTTATTATTAAAATAACACATGTCATCGTTTAATTGGGTAGAACGATTTGTAGGAACAAAAATAGGAGGATATTTAATTTCTCTTAATTTTTTTAATTAGAAAATTTTAAAAGTAAAAGCTTTTCTAATTAATTTGTTTTCTTTTGCTTTTATTAAATAGATTTATGTAAATTTGAAAATCTAAAATCGAAAGCACTTTTTAACATTTATATTTATATTTTTTCTGTTTTAGTAAGTCTATTCTAATAAATAAATATCTTTTTTGTCACGTGTCATATTTTCATTTATTTTTCTATATGTAATTTTATGGTTATTTTAAATTAATTTTTTCCACATAATATTTTATTGTTTTTTTGTATTTTATTAAATTTCACATAATATTAATAAGCAATAATTATAATAAATATCATAATAAATTGATATCAAGTTCATTATGCAGACTTTATTAATTTTAAAATTCTTAAATTAGCTTAATGACATAATTTATTATTCCCTCCGTCTCATATTAATTGTTCATGTTTTCTTTTTAGCTTTCTTAAAATAATAGCATATTTCTAAAAATAAATATCTCTTTTACTAAAATCTCCCTTTAAACTACCATCGAATTAAATGCAACAAAATAGTACAACTGTCATTTCATTTAATAAAGTTAATGATAGTTAATGTATCCTTAATTTGTATCTTTTTTGTCTGTGGACAACAATTTTGGGATGAAATGAGTATAAATTATTAATTAGTACCTATCATATGACTTGGTAAAATTCAATTTTGACTGATTTTATGCTATGTACAAACAAGTTCATGAACAATTAGTTTATTGGTTTTTCTACAGAAAATAACCATAAGAGAGAAAGAAAAGGAGGTGTAACTCCTAGAGTAAGAAGAGTTGGACCCATGAGATGATGTAGACACGTGTCTGTTATGTAACAATTCATTTGTGAGGAACTGTTTGAAAAAAGAAGAGAACTGAACCTTATATGTAATAAGGTACAATTAAATAAAGATTATGAAAGTGCAGAAAAGGATGAGAAGTTAGTGGACTCATGATAAGAGTCTAAGGTCGGGTATAAAGTCGCAGTAGAGAATGTGATGACCAAGTGTCATATAGATGTGAGAAGTTAGTAACAGTGGAAGTATGTGACTCCCCGATGTAAAAGATAAGTATGCTTGGTAAGATACATCTTTTGATGTATGAAGCATAGATTTTGTAAGTAGAAGGGTGGAAGTAAAAGAAGTTGGCTGGTGAGCGGCTAAGAGTTAAAGAAATTCAAAATTACTAATTTTACTACATGAAAATTATGAGAAAAGGGATAGAAAAAACTTATGGATTAAGGAATGGAATGGTGAGATTGAAAATATATAAGTATAGTGTGTATGTAGTGTATGGGAATTGTACACATGTTGCACTTGTTATGATTCAATGGAATCATAAAGTTATCCGAGGATCGAGTGGTTTGGGATGAGAAAGGCTAACATGGTATTTGGAAGAATTTGCCATGTTTAGAAACTAGGAGACTTGAAGAGAGAAGAGAGGGATGATAGAATTTTTGGCTATCTCTTATGAAATAGGAGTGGATGTGTCACACCCCGAATCAGACGACAGAAACGTCAGAGGGCTAGTGTGACTATCAATTGAAATATCATCACAATGAATATACATGAACAACACATACGTCACCAACATTACATAGTACAACTGTCATTGTTCACATCAAGTACATTGTTTAAATATTACAAATCCATAGCATAAATTGTTTGAGAGTCACAAAACATAACATCCTAACACACTTGGTAACTTTCTTCAGCTTATCTGTTACCTGAGAATACAAGTTGTTTTGAAAACGTCAACATATATAATGTTGGTGAGCTCATAAGCATGTTTGACATAAAATGGTTTGTATTGTTTGTAAAACCTAGAAAATCCGATATTTTTTGTAACAAAAGTTGTTTATGAAAAAGAAGTGATGATCCCATAAGTATATATGTATGTGATTTCAAAACATGTAAAAATGAATGACTTTCATAATTGTTCATTGTATTGTAGTTGTTGTATGTAGAAGTGAATAATTTCGTTCCCCGGAAAACCCGATGTTTTCCAATTAAAATAGTATGGTAGTTTTGTATTATTGTATAAATCACTTTGCCTCGTCACAGTGTATGAATATGATTTCCCATGAATGATGATATGGTAATGGATCTCTATGTGAGTCGTTATAACCATGCATAATAATGACTATTTCGCCTGTCTTGGCATTTTTACAAACGCCGGTTTTGAATTAAGATTTTGTCACCCTAGACCGGCCGAGTCTAACTATAGCGAACAACTCAGGTGTGGGGGAGTCACCCCCGTATAGATCTATACACAAACTCTACCCTCCCTCTAGGGGAATCTGGTTATAACTACAGGCTACAACCGACACTTATTGGTGCCAACCGATAATTCTCACTAAATCCCTATTATTACCCCATGAATTTGAATAGCATTGATTACAACCCGTTTGATGTTTACATGAATATGAATAAAGCCTAACAAACACGAAAAAGGACAACTATGGATCACTAATCATGTATGTTGTTACAGACTGACGAGTATGCGACGGACACGTTAGCCCGTTAAGCATATAATTGATTTGGACCATACTAGCAATGCCAATGGGCCACTAAGGCCCAATACCATTTAAAGCCATTAAGGGTCCATTAGACATGTAATTGGGCCATCAGAAGCACAATAAACATGTATCGTTTATGTTGGGCCCTATAGTCATGTTAATGGGTCACGAAGGCCCAATAAGCATGATTAGAAGTATTAAAGCCCAACCGATATAATGTTTACTTGTTTTTTATAGTATTAATGTCGTAAGGTTTGTTTCACACGAATTGTTTAAATAAAAAAGTCACCACATTCGCCAAATTGTTTTATAACGATATTTAGATTTATAAAAAAAAATATAAATATTTTTCTATTTAAATCCATAATTTATTAAAATTATGTATTTTTGACCCAATTATTTTAATATTAACATAATTGACCCAGAAATAATTTTTGACCAATTCAGCCCCTTTTCTAGTAAAAAGGACAAATTTTTACCCCTTTTTATGAAAAATGACATTTTAGGTCCTTAGATTATGTTTCTTGACATTTTCGGCCCAAACACTCATTTAAATCATGTTTTCAGCCCAAAATCAGGTTTTGGACAGTTTCAGCTTTTTAATTAAAAAGATTTACACTTGTAGTCCAAATTTTCGCAATTTTTACAATTTTAGCCCAAAATCCAAAAACTTTGCATTTTTAGTTCTACTTGGTAAGAAAGGCATTTTCAGCCCCTGAAATTTGTTTTTTATGTTTTTAACTCATATTTTGATAAACTTGCAATTTCAGTCCCTTAAGTTTCATATTTTTCGCAAATTGGGCCTAAAAGCCGAAAAGCCCAAACTTTAGCCCATTAGGCTACAATTTACACTTTTAGGCCTTTAAAAACCGTGATTTTCATAATAATTCATATTTTAAGTGATTTGACCCTTTTGACCCTTATAAAAACCGTAAATGATATCATTTCTTCCATTTTTTGCTTATTTGTCAAAAATGGTTCATAAATAGAATTTATGTTTTGTTTTACTTAGTTTGAACTTGTATAATACTTTTGCCTTGATAATAATATGTATAAGATATCTTAGGTCACATATTTCCTTATCAAGGTTAAGAATCTCAAATAGATCAAGTTTCTAACATATATTCATCAAATAAATTTAAGAAATCACACATATCATACAAAAACACATGGATCTACACATTTTACTTGTATTCTCCCCCATAAATCATGTAAAAACCAAAAACAAGGGGTATGAACTCACCTTTGCTTTGTTGTTTCGGTTTTGAAGAAGAAGTGGAAGGGTTTTTGGTCTTAGTACACCTTTGATGTAGATATCGAGTTTAGGAAGATTTCTAGGAGTATAAACACCAAAAAATTTGTTTAAACGAATGATCTAACAAGAGAGTGAAGTCATGAAGCTTGGATGTGTAAAGACTTACCAAAAGTGATGATTATCTTGTAAAAATCCTCTTGAGACACAAGCAAAACCTTGAGAGTTTTTGGAGGAAGAAGGAGGATGATTTAGAGATGTTTGGAGAGAGTTTGGTGTAATGTGTGTGTATGTGTTTGGGGCTCTCGATCAAGTAGAAGAAGAGAGGGAAGAGACAGGTGGTGAAATGACTAACATGGATACATGAAGGATCTTGCATGGATACATTGTGTATAAAATGGAGGTGGCATCTCCAAGTCAACTCCCATCCTCTATTTCCATTTCATTTCTCATTTTTTTTATTTATTGGATGATGGGCCGAGATTTTGGGCCAAGAAGAAAGGATAGAGTAGATTTGGTCCATTTACCTTAGCTAGGATATTTGGATCCTAAAAATAGAATTTTTCGGCCCATTGGGCCCTTGGAAGCATTAACGGCCCAAAAAGAATAAAAGAATGGGTTTATGGCCCATTAGGGCTAATTAGATTTGTTATGGCCCAATAAGGCCCATTGAAGGTAAGCTAATCCATTTTAAGCCCATTATGGCCGAAAATGTTAAGTTTCATGAAAATGGGTCCAATTAGAGCCCATTTAAGAGTTCTAACCCAAAATAGTCAAAATGGAGGCTTATTGGTCCATTAGGCCCAATAAGAAAATCCTAGTCCAAAATGGACTTAAACCGGGATTTTTAGGGTTTCCAATATGAAGTTGACTATTTGAAGTGTTTGCATAGAGTGTTTGATGGAATTTTGTTGTCGTTAAATAAACATCATGTATGTTTTCAAGTTTTAGTCACAAATGTCATCATTGTTAATGTTTACAAAAACATTAGAATTCCTAGCTGTGACAGCCGAAAATCCAAGGTCAATGGTGCCTTTTATAGTGCAACTTGGAAACCCTATATAACACTTAAATGAATAAAATAATATTAATTCAAATTGGTAACTAGCCAGCTTCCTATTTATCTGCAAGGAATATTCCAGATACCCTGGAATACCCTAAAATTGGCCACCCCTTCCAAGGATGATTCTGGAACCTCTCATGTTCAACTATTGAACAATTCCACTTTAACCCTTGCACTTTTAATTAATCCACTTAATCCCAAAATTAACTCTAATTAATTTTTGATTAATTCTTAATTAAATATTGCTATTTCTAATTAATATATTATTTTCATAACATATTAATAAATTCATTTATTGCTATTTATTAATCATATAATAAATCAATAAATCAGTCTCTCTTTTTTTTTCTCTCTCTCTCTCTAAAATTCATCATATCCAGTTACTAAGGTTGAGGGCAATCCAAAAGGACTTTGCTAATAAATCAAGTATATAGTAATTCAGTTATTAGCTTATACACCTAATCCAACAATATCCCACTTGGATAAGTCTATAACTGTAATTACCAGTATAACTTCTAAATTAGACATCAAAGAGTGCTTCCATAGCAACTGCCGAACTCTAAACTAAACAGATATTGGTCCTAAGATAAGTGATCAAATATTCCTCCGTTCTTATAAATATCATATGGACATGAGACATTAACTAGAATCAATCTCATTGTCCAAAATTTTGTTTCCCGATTTCCTGATTTGTGATTACGTCACAAGACTTCTAACTGAACACATCAATTATGTCCTAGTTGGGCCCAACAATATAAGTCAACACCAAATCACTGAGGGGACCAAAGATATTGCTTTTCCCGTTAGGGCAACAAGAACGAATAAACTTTGACTTATATTCTTGTATCATTTACTCACAAATCATACATGACACTATGTTTTATAACATCATGTTACTTATGTGTTTTCACAACAACAATGACCAACTAACTTGTAAATTACAACTCATATATCTTCGTTTTAAGAATATAAGATATTATCGTCTCGCAGTTACTCATGATATAATCCATGAAGTAATTCTTTGAGCGTGAGTTTATTCAACACTTAAATCTCCATTTCTAAGTACGCATGAATGTTGTAGAAATACAATTGCTATGTATAACCTCCTTAGACAATCTACAATCTAATTCATGTCAGTCTTCATTCACCACTTACTTCCCAAAGTATGAGCAAATGTTTAGCTTCGAATAATCAAATTATTCAAGAACTAAAACATGCAAAGTGAAACACAATGATAAACTAATTAACTACGGTCTCAAAACTACTAAATATAAATAATCTCTATTATTTAATCACCATAATTATTACAACTTTATTCATTACAAAATGTTTCAAGTAATCAACTAACTACTTGAATCAAACATCAGTCATGCCATGTTATGAACATACATACTATGTCTCTTTATGGTCCTTTTTTGTGAACAGATCAACTAGAGATTATTCTAATGATGCTCATTTCACAATTTCAAATTCTTGTCACTATCTAAAATGTATTGGAATTCCAACTTTACTTGCACCGACCTTCTGTGATGTCGAGGCTTCTAAGTCACAGAGATTGAGCCAACAATATTATAGAATGTTCCATTGGAATGTAACAGCCCGGAATTCCAGATATTGGAATGTAAGAGGGGACTCGGCGAGTTGGAGCTCAGACTCGCCGAGTAGGATCGCAGATCTGGTCACGGGTTCGCGACTGGACTCGACGAGTCCGGATATGGACTCGGCGAGTCTGTGCTGTTTAGCGAAAACCCTAACCGTTCAGGTTTGGGACGTATAAAAGAGACTTATTGGCCGTCATTGTTCATTTTAGCCTTCTGAGAGGAACCCTAAATCGATTGTGTGCTTCTGGGGCAAGGTTAAAGGCCATTGGTGATTTTGAAGGAGTTGTTGTGCAAGGAAGAGAAGGGCTTGGCTAAGGGGACAACAAGCGAGCCACGTTCTGAGGATTGGGGACACAGAGAGTACATCATCCAGGTAAGAATTCGAGTATACTCTGCTATGTTGATGTGTATATGGATTTAGGGTTTATGGAACCCTTTTGTGACTAGATTGAATGTTACCCTAGTTCCCCAAACAATTGGAACCCTGTATTGGGACCTTGGAGGTCCAGAATGTCCCATGCCTGAGCATTTCGGGAATTGATGGAGGTTTTGGATTGGAATCCTTATGCCTTAGGTCAAAATGTAAATTATGAGTCATGGGGTGTATTATGAGCACCAAAATGAAGACCTTACGTGATGGATCAGTCTAGGAAGGCCAGACCTATGAATGGTCGGAGCAGTTCTGACCTTAGAAGGCAGTTTGAGCGGTTGCATGGCATGGACTCGCCGAGTCCGATGAACAGACTCGGCGAGTAGCTTGAAGATTAACTGGGACTCGTCGAGTTGTTCTTCAGACTCGGCGAGTTGAGTCGGGGTGGCCCCGCGATTCTTCCAGGAGGAACTCGTTGAGTAAAAAGGGGATACTCGACGTGTAGAAAGGGAATCTTAAGGAATCGGTGAGTTAAGGGCGAGTGGACTCAGAGTGGTTGAACTCGGCGAGTCTTGGGGTGACTCGGCGAGTTAGGTCGTGGGTTGAGGGAAGTTCTGAGTATGGGGACTCGGCGAGTCTTAGGGTTGACTCGGCGAGTGGGGTCAGTCAGGGGTTGACTTTGACCTTGTCTTTGACCTAGGATTGACCAGTGGTTCCAGGGGTATTTTGGTAATTGTTGTTTATTGTTTGAGTTCAGTGCATTGGTGGCTATCCAGAGGTGGAGATCGTATCAGTGACCGGAGCAGCTTGAGCTATCTGTTCAGTCGGCAGTTTCGAGGTGAGTTATCCTCACTATATCGCTAGGGTTTATGGCACCAAGGCCGACCCTGTTTATCGGATGGAAATCCGGGTAGTTGCCATTGTTATGATATAGGCCGGAAGGCATTACATGTTATGGGCCGGAAGGCATTGCTATGTGGACCGGAAGGTCATGGCCTGGAAAGGCGTATGTATGCATTTAGTATGTTGACTGATTCGTAGGGTAATGTTATGCTAGTGACCGGCTAGATCGGTATCTTGTTTAGAGTAATGCTATGATATGTGATCTGTTGATCGATTGTTGTCTTTGAACTGCTATATGATTATTTGTTCTGTTATATATGCATTTTATGCTTATGGGCCGGAAGGCAAATGTTATGGGCCGGAAGGCAATATGTTATGGGCCGGAAGGCGATTATGTTGTGTGATGGACCGGAAGGTCGGCGTGGGTAGGACCGGAAGGTTTACCCAGCAGGGACGGAAGTCCCCTGAGACACATGGACCGGAAGGTCAGGGCCTGGAAAGGCGTATATGTGGTTGGTATTCTGGGGGTATCTCACTAAGCTTTCGGGCTTATAGATGTGGTTTTATGTTTCAGGTTCTCAAGAGTCTGTGGCAAGGCAAAGGCGTGATCGTACCGTTCCTCGCGTTGGTGTTTTATGATATGAACCTGGGAAATTACTCTGTTTAATAATGTATTGAAAACCTTTTTGTAACAATGTTAATAAAATGGGTGATTTTGAAAAGTTTTAATTGTTTCGAAATTTTGGATGTTACAAGTTGGTATCAGAGCCTTGGTTTGAGTGAATTGGGGAAACATTCGTGTGACTCCAGTCTCAAATCGAGGAGGATTATAAAAAGAGAAATTAAAATGAGAAATTAAAATGGTTTTCAAATTTGGTAAAAGGAGGACGCGGAGGTACGATCAGCCGGAGCCAGTAAGTAACCCCAAGATACCATACATGATATTTGTTTATTGAGCTTGATAGAACAGCATGCTAGAGTTAGGCTAGGGATCTTCAGGAATTCATGATAATGTTGCCTGATTTGTGATGCCTGTAGCCTAGGGTCCCTTATGGGATATTCTCAGTGTTCCTCTAGTGGTGAGGGTTGATAGTTGTTATGCATGTTCCCTAGGGTATTGTGGTAGTACTTCATACAAATATGGGTAGGTGTGGAAGGTAGTATGGGCCCGTACTACTGAAAGCACAGGACCCATACGCGTATCAGGGAAACCATGGTCTCTAGGGTAGGGTTGCGAGAGTTGGATCCCAGGATTTTGGGAAGTGTCTGAGATTGGTAGGGTGTCTTCAGTATGGAGATTTCGAGGCATGATGATAGTGGATCCGGATCAGGATCGGCAGCTGGAGAGCGAGTTCCGGGTGGATCGGTGCCATCGGAGGTTATCAATCGGACGAGCACGAGCGAGCGGGATGCGAGGATTCGCGAGATCCTGCGTGATGGGGTTGCTGCATTGTTCCGGGCTGAGTTGCCAGAGTTGTTTGGGTCGATCAAGACTGCCATGATTGAGTATTTCGATGAGCGATATACGGCTCTCGCAGAGACGGTTGCCGCGGCGGCTACAGCGGCTGTAGCAGCGGCAAGGGGATGAGCTAGTCGGGGTTTTCAGTATCGGGACTTCTATTATACGAAGCCTCCCACATTCGATGGAGTTCAGGACCCGATTGTTGCTATGAGATGGTTATCAGACGTGGAGGGGTGTTTCTCCACGAGTTTATGCCCTGCTGATCAGAGGGTGAGGTGTGCTCTGAACCTATTGAGGCTCGGAGCGAAGGATTGGTGGAGATTGACTACGGGGTCATTTTCTGATGCGCAGAGGGCTGCGGTTTCATGGGATCAATTCAGAGAGATGTTCAGTACTCGCTATGTTCCGCAGAATGAGAGGGAGAGATTGGCTCGGGAGTTCCTTGAGCTGAAGCAGGATTTGGAGTCGGTGACTGATATCACCAGGATGTTTATTGAGAGGGCGATGTTTTGCCCTGAGTTCGCTTCGGAGCAGGCTCAGATGTCCCGCTATCTGAGTATGCTCAAGGGGGATATCAGACAGTTCGTGTCTGCGCAGAGGTGCGTGACCTTGTTGGTGTTGCAGGAGGCCGCCATGCGGCGTGAGTTAGAGGTTGAGTTGCAGTTGCGTGAGCTGAGGCAGGCTCCGATGCAGTCGTAGCCAGCACCGAAACGGTCCAGTACCGTTGATGTTAGAATGGGGGATCGGAGCGGCCACACTTGTGGGAAGTGTGGGAGGGGTCACATCGGAGTTTGCTGGTCCGGTGGTGCATGCCGTAAGTGTAGAAAGGAGGGGCACTATGCGCGGGGCTGTTGGCAGTCAGTGCCGCTTCGAGATTCGAGGATTTGTTATCATTGTCGGCAGGTTGGACATTTGAGGGTCAACTGTCCACAGCCTTCTGCAGGACCGATGCAGGCTCTAGCATCGGCCACCTTGAGGAGTTCAGGAGGAGGACAGGATGGAGCGGAGCCCCAAGGGCTCAGGGTCGTGCTTATCGGCTTGCGGCAGAGGGAGACGGAGCAGCGCCGGAGGCAGCTGCGGGTATGATGCTTTCTTGATGTCTTGATTGTCTTGCGTTGATTGTGGCGTATTGTTTGTGCTGGTATCTTGTGTGGACTTCGATGCGGTATTCGTTGTTTCGCGGGTTTGGCATGGTTATGGATTGGTGCTTCAGGTTTTCGCTTTGGCATTGGTTGTTCCCTGATGGTTTGGTATGGTTATAGTTTGGTGTTTTGGTGCCGGTATCCTTGTGCGGTTTTCGATGCGGTATTCATCCTTTTGCAGGTTGTGGGTTTGGTTATGAGTTATTGTTTGGGAATTCCGTTGGTTATCATTCGTGAGGGTTGATGGTGGAGATGCGGCACTGGGTTGAATGTCGGGTAGCATCTGCAGTCGTGGAGTGGATAATTGAAAGACCGGATTCTTTTGAGCGGATTAATCAGGGAGGAGATGTGTTTTGCTGAGGGTTGCTTATGCTTGTGGGAAGCAGTCGGTGTGTAAGTGTTCTCTTTGTGCGGGGTTGTTCTGGAAGGTCGTTAATGGCGATCGGTGGCTGTTAGTCAGTGCTTAAGTGGGGGAGAATTGGAGAATTCTCCGGGAGATCGATGAGTATGCGAGGGTGCTTAGCTGTTGGGATTCAGCAGTGTTCTGTCAGCTCAGAGTATAGGCTGACAAGAGCGAGTGTCGGGTATGCGGGGCATGATACAGACCTAGGGCATTTGATTGTGGAGGCCTGGGAGCAGGACGGGATCAAGTTTGAGTACGTAACCGGGGTTATGTGATCAGAGTATTTGTATGCTTGAGGTACGTGATGGGTTGTACTGCATTAATCCCACGAGATTTATGTTGTGCATGTTTCTAGAGTTGGAACCGGAAGGTTGCCAGAGTTAGAACCTGAGGGTTCACAGAGTTTGGGTGTACGGACCCACAGAGATATAGCCCCGAGTGGCTAGTGTGTGTTATGAGAGTCGGTCCAGTCATGCTGGGGACTCTGATGGTATTGTTGGATCGGTTTGAGATTTCGGATTGTGTATGTTGCAGTGTGATTACATTGGAAGGTCTGGCCCCGGGTTAGTGATCTTGTTTAGCTGAGGCAGTGATTTTGATGAGTGGAGAGAGTGCATGAGATTGAGAGCCCCTGCAATGAGAGCCAGAGTATGTGAATAGTGGTTACGCAAAAAGGGTGGCGTCCCTTGGGGCGAGCACCGTGACACTGGTTGGAGTGGCATTATGGCCAAGAGGATTCCTTGGAAAAGGAAAAGAGAAAGGTGTGTAACTCCGAAGGGGAGTGCAAGTTCACGAAAGTGAAAGCTGCAGAGCAGAGTTATGGTTAGAGTATTTCGAGTATGGCTTTGAGCATCGTGTTCGCGGCAGCGAAGTAGGAAACCATCCGGTTTGGGATGTCTGTCGAGGCAGAAGGGATGCAGGGGGAGAGAGAATCTTGAATTCTCAGTGTGATTCCGATCAGGGTATAGGGTGGATATTAGTGGTTCATCCTGGGAGATGTTCGAGGATAACAGCAGTGTATCGGGTCTTCCAACCTGAGGGTGTTGGGGGCTAGTTCAGCAGGTGTATGTGATTGCGAGAGGAGAACTCATGAGAGTTGCTCTGAGAGTGAGAATGGGTCTCTCAGTCGGCCCGGTATGGACAAAGTAGGCTTTGGATCGGGGATCCGGTGGTTTCTGGTTTCCTAACCCTTATGGGTCGAGTGATTGTTGAGATTTAGAGCAGAGTTGCATCTTGGGTAATTCTCGGTTACAGAGAGTGATGGGTAGTACAGAGATCGTGCTTCAGTCGACAAAGCAGATTCAGCAGATGAGACAGAGGTTATTGACCACCCAGAGCCGACAAGAAAAGTTATGCAGACAGACGCCGGTCCAAACTTGAGTTTCAGGTCGGCGACTTCGTACTCCTGAAGGCCTCTCCTTGGAGAGGAGTGATTCGATTCAGGAAGAGGAGCAAGTTGGGGCCCCGGTATATTGGGCCTTTTCATGTGATTGCGGGGGTAGGCCGGGTGGCCTACCGTTTGGAGTTGCCCACGGATTTGAGACAAATCCACGACATTTTCATGTGTCGCAATTGAGAAAGTATATAGCCGATGAGTCGGCAGTGGTCCCATTAGAAGACATTCAGGTGGATGCGAGCCTGAATTATGCCAAGAGACCAGTGGTCATCAGAAATCGGAAGATCGAGGTTCTGAGGTATGAGGAGATACCTCTGGTGTTAGTTCGGTGGCAGCACCGGAGGGGATCGGAAATGACCTATGAGCTGGAACGTGAGATGTGGGAGCAGCATCTGGAGCTATTTTCAGAGTGAGACTTCGAGGGCGAAGTCTAGTCCTAGTGGGGGAGAGTTGTAACAGCCCGGAATTCCAGATATTGCTATAATTATGATTTTCGGTATTTTAAGAGGGGACTCGGCGAGTTGGAGCTCAGACTCGCCGAGTAGGATCGCAGATCTGGTCACGGGTTCGCGACTGGACTCGACGAGT
Source organism: Lactuca sativa (assembly GCF_002870075.4). Taxonomy (NCBI): domain Eukaryota; kingdom Viridiplantae; phylum Streptophyta; class Magnoliopsida; order Asterales; family Asteraceae; genus Lactuca; species Lactuca sativa. The sequence goes on from NC_056627.2 coordinate 278,425,797, forward strand.
CCGGATATGGACTCGGCGAGTCTGTGCTGTTTAGCGAAAACCCTAACCGTTCAGGTTTGGGACGTATAAAAGAGACTTATTGGCCGTCATTGTTCATTTTAGCCTTCTGAGAGGAACCCTAAATCGATTGTGTGCTTCTGGGGCAAGGTTAAAGGCCATTGGTGATTTTGAAGGAGTTGTTGTGCAAGGAAGAGAAGGGCTTGGCTAAGGGGACAACAAGCGAGCCACGTTCTGAGGATTGGGGACACAGAGAGTACATCATCCAGGTAAGAATTCGAGTATACTCTGCTATGTTGATGTGTATATGGATTTAGGGTTTATGGAACCCTTTTGTGACTAGATTGAATGTTACCCTAGTTCCCCAAACAATTGGAACCCTGTATTGGGACCTTGGAGGTCCAGAATGTCCCATGCCTGAGCATTTCGGGAATTGATGGAGGTTTTGGATTGGAATCCTTATGCCTTAGGTCAAAATGTAAATTATGAGTCATGGGGTGTATTATGAGCACCGAAATGAAGACCTTACGTGATGGATCAGTCTAGGAAGGCCAGACCTATGAATGGTCGGAGCAGTTCTGACCTTAGAAGGCAGTTTGAGCGGTTGCATGGCATGGACTCGCCGAGTCCGATGAACAGACTCGGCGAGTAGCTTGAAGATTAACTGGGACTCGTCGAGTTGTTCTTCAGACTCGGCGAGTTGAGTCGGGGTGGCCCCGTGATTCTTCCAGGAGGAACTCGTCGAGTAAAAAGGGGATACTCGACGTGTAGAAAGGGAATCTTAAGGAATTGGTGAGTTAAGGGCGAGTGGACTCAGAGTGGTTGAACTCGGCGAGTCTTGGGGTGACTCGGCGAGTTAGGTCTTGGGTTGAGGGAAGTTCTGAGTATGGGGACTCGGCGAGTCTTAGGGTTGACTCGGCGAGTAGGGTCAGTCAGGGGTTGACCTTGACCTTGTCTTTGACCTAGGATTGACCAGTGGTTCCAGGGGTATTTTGGTAATTGTTGTTTATTGTTTGAGTTCAGTGCATTGGTGGCTATCCAGAGGTGGAGATCGTATCAGTGACCGGAGCAGCTTGAGCTATCTGTTCAGTCGGCAGTTTCGAGGTGAGTTATCCTCACTATATCGCTAGGGTTTATGGCACCAAGGCCGACCCTGTTTATCGGATGGAAATCCGGGTAGTTGCCATTGTTATGATATAGGCCGGAAGGCATTACATGTTATGGGCCGGAAGGCATTGCTATGTGGACCGGAAGGTCATGGCCTGGAAAGGCGTATGTATGCATTTAGTATGTTGACTGATTCGTAGGGTAATGTTATGCTAGTGACCGGCTAGATCGGTATCTTGTTTAGAGTAATGCTATGATATGTGATCTGTTGATCGATTGTTGTCTTTGAACTGCTATATGATTATTTGTTCTGTTATATATGCATTTTATGCTTATGGGCCGGAAGGCAATATGTTATGGGCCGGAAGGCAATATGTTATGGGCCGGAAGGCGATTATGTTGTGTGATGGACCGGAAGGTCGGCGTGGGTAGGACCGGAAGGTTTACCCAGCAGGGACGGAAGTCCCCTGAGACACATGGACCGGAAGGTCAGGGCTTGGAAAGGCGTATATGTGGTTGGTATTTTGGGGGTATCTCACTAAGCTTTCGGGCTTATAGATGTGGTTTTATGTTTCAGGTTCTCAAGAGTCTGTGGCAAGGCAAAGGCGTGATCGTACCGTTCCTCGCGTTGGTGTTTTATGATATGAACCTGGGAAATTACTCTGTTTAATAATGTGTTGAAAACCTTTTTGTAACAATGTTAATAAAATGGGTGATTTTGAAAAGTTTTAATTGTTTCGAAATTTTGGATGTTACATGGAACTTTGTTACTAGAAACAATGCCATGGTAATAAAGTTTCAAATTCAAGGTACACTACTTGAACACTTCTCTTGCATCAAAGTTTCCAACTCACATGTAGATTTAATAATCAACTATCATTATGTAAAAATTTCCGCATTCCCATACGACCATTAGTTTTGACCAGGAATCATCTCAATCTAAAACATGTCACTATGGTCCTCCCAAACAATACCATAGTTCCAACTGTCCACAAGCAACTAGTCTTCAGTATACCTCAAAATGTTCTTAATAGTTGCTTAACAACTCTGGTAACACAAAAATTCTAATCCTTTTTTCTCTCAATGCTAAAGTCATTTGACAAAAAAAATAAATAAATAAGTGAGCATATGTAATTGATTATATATCTGAAGCATATGTGACTCGATTCATTATGTCTCATATAAGGATTTCATATATGTTCAATCTCTTGCTATAATCTTCCTATATATTTAATCTCCTACGTTGAACTGTAACATCCTATTCCGAATTGATTCCTAGTCTGAGGTTGTGGTCCGAAGATCGGTCATCATAAGGATTATGGATTTTCAAAAAAGAAAAATCTAGGATCATTTGGGTGTGGGTGATGTATTAGAAGTGATCTAGGTGTTTGGTTCGTATTTTGGAGCGTAGGGGTACTTCGGTAAAGTGTCAGTTTGGGCTTTTGTGGAAAATGGATTCTTGTTCGAAAGGTATTAAGAAAGATTGGAGTTGTTAGAAGTGTAGGGCTTCTCGTTGCCTTTCCGTTGATATAAGGATCATCGGAATTGGGCTTCTAACAAAGAAGTTATGGTCTTTGGAAGTTTTATGGGTTTCAGGCTTAGCCGAGTACGCAGGGCGTACACAAAGTGTACACGAGGCGTACTAGTGAAATAGGAAGTACGTTGGGCGTACTTACTAGGATGGTCGTGATTGTTCTTCGGAGTACGCTGGGCGTACCAAAATTACGTTGGGCGTACGCCAGTCAGATCAGAACCCTATTTTTGGGTCTTGGATCCTATTTGAGCTCCTTATCTCATAACCTAACCCTAATGTCTTCAGCCTCCACCCTCTAAAACCCTAGAAATCGTCATATATCATTCATGGTGACATTTTGATCTTATGGAGTCCATTTTTGGCATATTTTGCCCATTTTCAAGAAAATGGAACTTGTTGCAAAGATGGGAATCAAGGAGGAGCTTATGGATCTGGCTTTTAGGACTCATTCTCAGCTTGATGAAGTGACAGCTCGGGAAGCTGGAGGGGCAACAACTAAGGATGTCATTCAGGAAACTTCTGCATTCGAGGTGAGTTTCCTCACCATACCAATGGATCTAAGGCACCAAGGCCGGCCCATTTCATGATATGTAGTGTCCTAGCCGTAACATTACTATTTGGTATGATAATTGGTATGAGCTAGGAGGTATGCTTGTATTGTATGTGTTATGTGGTATCGAAGCCCATGGGAGAGCCCATGGATTTCCTACCGAAGACCATGGGGGAGCCCATGACACTTGGATGTAAGACCATGTGGAGAGCCCATGTATTTCCTATCAAAGACCATGGGAGAGCCCATGGCACTTTGGTGTAAGACCATGTGGGGAGCCAATGGCATCTTGGAGTAAGACCTTGGGGACGAGCCTACGACATCCCTATATGTTGTATGCATGGCTTATATGGTTTATGTAGCTTTTATAGCTAATATGGATTATGTGATTATGTGGACTGTGTGTGGGGTATGCTCTGGGGAATTTACTAATCTTCGTGCTTATAATTTTGTTTATTGTTTCAGGTATCATCAGTTTGGAAAGAAAGGGGCCCGACGTGATCGCAACACACACACCCATGTTTTCCGCAATGAATGATTTTGGCATGAACTCTGATAAATGTTTTAACTAACGATGTTTTGGAATGTTTGGAATAAATGTTATGTATGTTTTGGATATATTAAAAATGAATTTTTTACCCTTGATTTTTGGGTCGTTACAAGTTGGTATTAGAGCCTTGGTTTTAGAGATTCAAACATATTTTCGGGTGTGTCTGAACTCAAATTGAGGATCTGTAAAGTTTTTAAAGAAAAAATGTTTTCAAGGAAAAGTTTTCTAAGAAAAGAAAGGGTGTGGTGCATGCAATCAGATGAGCTCAAGTAAGTTTCCCAAAATACCAATATATGTTATCTGTTATGACTTGATGTATGGATCTGTGAATCGCCTGCTAGTTAGGGTTAGGAGAGATGCCATTATATGTTGTATGAGCTGGTAGACTTGCATGCTAGCGATGTGTAGTTAGCAAGACATTGGCCAGATATGTGATGCTTGTAGCCTTGGAGATATTGAATGCCATGCTAGAATGATAATTATTATTGGTACTAGTAACTGCTACGTGTATGCTTTTAAAATTATATACGGTTAGGATCTTATAGGCTTTGAATGATTGACTTGGCCTTATTTCGTGTTCCTTGTCTGGTTGTGGTCCTAGGGTAGGGTCTATTATTCGATAGTCTATTAGATCTTGTTCTGTGTATAATTTGCATGCATAAGGCAGCCGACAGTGAGGGTGGATGTGGGCATCATGGATTGTGGTATGTGGGTCGAATGTTCTATGATAGTTTGTAGGTCGGAGATTTCCCTAGGATGAGCCTAGGATGAGATTAGTGACAGGAGTTGCCTGATTGTGAATTGTATGTATAGATAGAATTGTTTGATTGGAATATGTTGGTTAGTTTTCTGTTGTTTGAATGTTGCTTGCTTTGTGCTTTATGGGACTTCTAGCAATGTGAGCTAGCTACTAAGTGAATATGCTAGGTCACATGTGGCACATGCTCGATAATCTCATAGTGATGGATTTGGCCCTATTGCGCATCTCTTGTTTGAATCTAACCGTTCTAGGATTGAGTCTGTTACTCGAAGGATTATCTGATCTCTGTTACATGTGGCTATATTCATAAGGTAGCTAGTTGACATTACTGGGAATCTTTCAGCAGCTGAGGACTTGGTGGGTTAGGAACCTAGGGAGAGCCTAGGAGGTGCTTCGGTATATATTGTGTTGCTGTTTAGCGGATATTTGGTGCATCAGTGGAGTAGGTGACTTAGAGGATTCGGGAGGATTGCAGAGGAAAGTATGAATAGGTGTGAAAGGTAGTATTGGACCCGTACTACTGAAAGCACAGGATCCATACTCGAATTAGTGAGAATCTTGGAGAATCTAATAAGCTTATGGGAAGGAGAATTCTTGGTTATGCTTCGACCATGGGAATAGCTGCTATGTAGAATGAGGATGCGCACGTAGGGGGAAGACCAGGATTGGACCCTGCTCCGGTGGTGAGCCAGTTAGTTGAAGGACTGGGATTTTGAGTTCGCCTTGGATCTCTTGTATCAGGCAGCAAGGATTGATTGTGCGATCTATTGAACTTTGGGGATTAGAGACTATGTCTTTGGGGTAGTTTGTAGCTCGATTTAGGGCAGATATTGTTTCAGCTACTGCAGTTCAGCCATGGACGACTGAGCTGGTGAGTGTGCCAGGGTGCGAGACCCTGAATGATATGATTTCTAGATCTCGAGAGCAGGGACTGATTTGGAGCACATTTTGAAGAGGGGACCATATGAGGTGTATATATTTAAGGGTCCCGGAAGAGACCCAAGATTTTGAATCAACTTTCGAGAGGCCGACAGGGCCGGATACAGTGCAGTACAAGCGGGAAATCGTACGATGGAGTTACCTCTCCAGGTCTATGGGATGCTACAAGCGTAGCCGGCTTTATCGCATCAGCAGGTGAAATTATGAGTGGGTACTCGATTTAGGGTGTGTCGGATCCGATGGATCGGCGGTGAGGTTTTGCACCGTTGGGATGAGGCAAGAGAGTTGTGAGAATGTGGGGTAGCCCGTAGCATTTGCTTATCCTTAGGCAGCGGTAAGATGGTGGTAAATTTGTATTTTCCTTCAGAATTATTTGGTGGAAGGCAGCCTTAAAGAGGGTGATTAGATCATCCAATTGGTTAAGAATACAAGAGTATTCTTCAGGATTTCCAAAGCTGAGTGGTCATTGTGTTGGGGAAACTATGGGGCGCTTGTGTTTTCGGCACATGATTTGGGCGGGTCATGCTTATTGATGAAAATGGATCGAAGATCTAGGGCTGCAAACGAGCCGAGCCAAGGTTGAGCCTGACCAGGCTTGGGCTCGACTCGTTTAACTATTTATAGGCTTGAGCTCGAGCTTGGCTCGTTCGAGCCTTACGGTACAAAGCTCGAGATCGGCTCGTTAAGAATTGTATGGGCTCGGGCTCGGTTTGGGATCGGCTCGTATATGGTATACTCTAATTTCCTAAAATGGTATTTATTAAATTATTATTTATTTTAATATATAAAAATAAAAATAATTTTTTATTATATATATGTAGGCTCGTTTAGGCTCGTGAGCCTAATCGAGCCAAGTAACAGAGGCTTGAGCTCGAGCTCGTTTAATAAACAAGCCTAATATTAAACTCGAGCTCGGCTCGGGCTCATTCAAAATCGATCTTGAGTCGAGCTTTTAACGATTCGATCTCGAGTAGCTTGGCTTGTTTGCACCCCTACGAAGATCCGTATGGAATAAGAGGTGAAAGAGCATCTTCGAGTCCAAGTAAGGGAGAATCAAGTGGCTGTTTAGGCTTAGGTTGTGATGATGGGAGTTCAGGATACTCCCAATCGCCGGTTGACATCACCTTGATTACGCATAGTGAGCAGTGGGAATCCATAGGTGCGACCCGAACTCCTAATGGGATACAGGATTCGACTCGAGAGGTGTGACGATGTGATAGTGGAGTGTGGAAGGTCCATGAGTGGTAAGCATGATTGGAGGGAAGTAGTGCTAGGATGTGATAGGTTCATAGCATTCATTGGTCCGAATCAGACTATTTATGTGATGGTCATAGGTACGAAAGGAAAGTAGCATGTGCTTTGGGCACGCCGGTCAGGGTCGTTAGGGAATTATTCTTTATTTTGGGATTGAGGATCTTCGGTGTCCGTGGGCGAGCTTGGGTGATTATGGAAATTCGGGATAGAACCAGTAGACACTGTGGGGTCAAGGGTTTGGATCATGAGTTGCAGTGGATGAGTAGTGTGTGTCCAAGTAGGGCTACGATAGGGTAGCCTCGATATTTGATCTCTTGGGAACCTAGTGGTTGGACCAGATTCGAGACTGTTAGTCTCGGGGATTGGCTTAAGGGTAGTTATTTATCGGTCAAGTAAGGGACGTTGGGAAGTTGTGGTGCATTATGCAAATGTAGATTCAGGGATCTTGGGGTAGGAGCAGAGTATCGATTTGGTTTTGGCTAAAGATCTCGAATCAGAGTTTGTGCGTGTCCAGTGTGAGTTTTTCATCCCAGTAGAATAAGGATTAAGATATTTATGCGTTGAGGGCATCAATCGCAGGGTTCGAGAGTAATGAATGGGTTGGTTTGATGGTAGTATAAGCTGTTGTGATGTGTCTTGGGTGGCTCTATCCGTAATAGATCCACGACATGTTTGAATCAAGAAACAGATCTATCAAAGGAAACCGAGTATGATGTAAGGCTACAGTTGTCCTGGTTGCATTCACCTTCTTGCGTCAGATTCAGTGGCGACAGGTTGTCAACCTATCATGATCGGATGGATCACATGGATTGAAGGAGCCAAGAGCGGCGGTATGGATATGGCAGTTATTGTTAGACGGTGTACCCTTCAGAGGTCGCATGGGACTGCTGCGTGTGTTTTTGGCTCAACAATCGGGTAAGTGTCCTATGTTTCGGACAGTTAGCAGACAAGTTAGGACCAGGGAGGTCCCATATTTTTTTTTCCAGGAAAGCAGCTATGTGACAGCAAGAGGGGTTGGAGCGACTTCAGTAATTTGGGGTCTATGTGTGGAATTGCTTGTTTTCGGTAGCCGCAGTTGACCAGTGATTTTGTTCTTTTGGAAGCCTCAAGGTATTACTGGTGAAAAGTATTATGTTTAGGCTGGTTTTCTTATGCAATAAATTCAATGATGGTTCGTGCGGGTGGTTGTCGGGAAGCTAGGTCAATTTGAAGTTTCGAGTTTCGGAAGGATAGAGGTGGATTTATTCTAGAAGGTTTCAAGATTCGTTCCTTTTCGGGTTGGTAAGTCCTTTTAGGGTTGGTATCAGGTTGCATTGGGATATATTTAGTTATTCCAAATTGTGGAGGTATGGACCAGATTGTTGGATGTGCTGGGAAGGTAAGGATGGATTTTGAGGAAGAAATCTAATTCAAGTAGGGGAGAATTGTAACATCCTGTTCTGAATTGATTCCTAGTCTGAGGCTGTGGTTCAAAGATCGGTCATCATAAGGATTATGGCTTTTCAAAAAGGTAAGATCTAGGATCATTTGGGTGCAGGTGATGTATTAGAAGTGATCCGGGTGTTCGATTCGTATTTTGGAGCGTAGGGGTATTTCGGTAAAGTGTCAGTTCGGGATTTTGTGGAAAGTGGATTCTTGTTCGGAAGGTCTTAAGAAATATTTGAGTTATTAGAAGTGTAGGGCTTCTCGTTACCTTTCCGTTGATATAAGGATCGTCGAAGTCGGGCTTATAACGAAGAAGTTATGGTCTTCGGAAGTGTTGTGGGTTTCAGGATTAGCCGAGTACGCGGGGTGTACACAAAGTGTACACAGGGCGTACTCGTGAAAAAGTAAGTACACTGGGTGTACTGACTAGGATGGTCGCGAATGTTCTTCGGAGTATGTTGGGCGTACCAAAATTACATTTGGCGTACGCCAGTCGAATCAGAACCCTATTTTAGGTATCAGGTTGCATTGGGACGGATTTAGTTATTCCAAATTGTGGAAGTATGGACCAGATTGTTGGATGTGCTAGGAAGGTAAGAACGGATTTCGAGGACGAAATCTAATTCAAGTGGGGGAGAATTGTAACATCCTGTTCTGAATTGATTCCTAGTCTGAGGCTGTGGTCAGAAGATCGGTCGTCATAAGGATTATGGATTTTCAAAAAGGTAAGATCTAGGATCATTTGGGTGCAGGTGATGTATTAGAAGTGATCCGGGTGTTCGGTTCGTATTTTGGAGCGTAGGGGTATTTCGGTAAAGTGTCAGTTTGGGATTTTGTGAAAAATGGATTCTTGTTTGGAAGGTCTTAAGAAAGATTTGAGTTTTTAGAAGTGTAGGGCTTCTCGTTACCTTTCCGTTGATATAAGGATCGCCAAAATCGGGCTTATAACGAAGAAGTTATGGTCTTCGGAAGTTTTATGGGTTTTCGGCTTAGCCAAGTACGCGGGGTGTACACAAAGTGTACACGGGGAATACTAGTGAAAAAGGAAGTACGATGGGCGTACTGACTAGGATGGTTGCGAATGTTTTTCGGAGTACGCTGGGCGTACCAGAATTACATTAGGCATACGCCAGTCGGATCAGAACCCTATTTTAGGGTCTTGGAACCTATTTAAGCTCCTTATCTCATAACCTAACCCTAATATCTTCAGCCTCCACCCTCTAAAACCCTAGAAATCGTCATATATCATTCATGGTGAGATTTTGAGCTTATGGAGTCCATTTTTGGGATATTTGGCCGATTTTCAAGAAGATGGAACTTGTTGCAAAGATAGGAATCAAGGAGGAGCTTATAGATCTGGATTTTAGGACACATTATCAGCTTGATGAAGTCACAGCTCGGGAAGCTGGAGGGGTAGTAGCTAAGGATGTCATTCGGGAAGCTTCTACATTCAAGGTGAGTTTCCTCACCATACAAATGGTTCTATGGCACCAAGGTCGGCCCATTTCATGATATGTATTGTCCTAGCCGTAACGTTGCTATTTGGTATGATAGTTGGTATAAGCTAGGAGGTATGTTTGTATTATATGTGTTATGTGGTATTGAAGCCCACGGGAGACCCCATGGCATTTGGATGTAAGACCAAGTGGAGAGCCCATGGCTTTTCTACCGAAGACAATGGGGGAGCCCATGATACTTGGATGTAAGACCATGTGGAGAGCCTATGGCTTTCCTATCAATGACCTTGGGAGAGCCCATGGCACTTATATGGTTTATGTAGCTTTTATAGCTGATATGGATTATGTGATTATGTGCATTGTGTGTGGGGTATGCTCTGGGGAACTCACTAAGCTTCGTGCTTACAGTTTTGTTTATTGTTTCAGGTATCATCAGTTTGGAAAGAAAGGGGTCTGGCTTGATCGCAATGCACACACCCATGTGTTCCGCATTGAATGATTTTGGGATGAACTCTGATAAATGTTTTAACTAACGATGTTTTGGAATGTTTGGAATAAATGTTATCTATTTTTTGGATATATTAAAAATTAAATTTTTACCCTTGATTTTTGGGTCGTTACAAGTACCATTTCAACACGATATTCACATACGTCTATGACTAAGTTCCATTAAACTATATGATCTAAACCTTTAAATTTGAAACAAAGTATGAGTGCCCTCTCCCTTAAGTCTATCATAGTGAAACAATTTCCAAACTTTGCAACTTGCAAATTGAAAACTTTTGCTCCTTACAAACAATATCGTTAACTAGCATAACAATTATGCTCCCACTAGCTTTGACATGTACCCAAAAATCAACCGGACTTCTAGAAATCAATACTCTTGACTTTCTTACTGAAGTGTAGATTTCTGTTATGCGATGCTTCGATAAGTCTCCAACTAGACTTCTTAAGTGTATACACCTTCATTATATAGCTTATGTGGGTGTTTAAACCCTTATAAAACTTATAGATATATGTGTTGAAAGTTCAAACAATTCCTTGCCATTCCTCTCTATTTAAAATATGAAGAGGGATGTCATAATCATATTGCGAATTTGAGAATGAAAGTAACACAACCAACATCCATACTGATCTTTATCAGATCTTTTAAAATCTACTAGCAAAAATATTTCCTCACAATCATTTTCATGAATTAGAGTGAAACCTTTTCCTACTAGATTTTATGGTGTATACGTTCCCATCCATATGAATCTATCATTTTCAACCTACAATCACAATACAAGGTTTAGGAAAAAATGAAATTCAAATTTAGCTTTCCTTCATGAACTGAATTTTGTAATTCCAAATTTCTTGCCATCTGGTAGCACAAAGGCCTACTAGTGCTTCTGTGTTGTAAGCAGCTCACCCATACTGATCAATGTATTTTCACTGACCAACGCACTATGCTTTTATAGTTAAATGAAAAACATATAACTCATAAGAATTTCCAACTAAACTTGAAGTGCACAAAAATAAGAATGTGTTAATCAAACACGACTAGTCATCAACCTCAGGTCGTGTGCTAGTGATAACTAAAAGGCTTATTGTCGATTGACTCCTGAAATTCTAAAGATCAATAAGACTCCCACTGACTTCTTGACATAAGAGTTTTTTTCTCAAGGTAAATTCCTTGACGAGCTAAAACAAATATTCAAAAGTTCATGTGGATTCCTGACAGGAAAACACTTCATAGAATTGGTCTTAGTTTATCTTTTGTTTTAACGAAAACATTACAACTCCAATTCAAAATATGCTAGAGTAAGAAAGCATTATCACTCCAAATTTCACGAGGTGTTATAAACCTTTTTAGTTTGAAATGAGTTTCAAGATACAATTTTTAGTAACTAGAGCATGGCTCTAAAACTTGATTGGAAACGAAATATGACTCACCTCTTGATTGAACCATTCCAACAATATTTAATTTGTCTTCTTAGTCATACAATTGTACTAATATGTTCTTCGAGGATCAAGTATGATATAGTTCCACGATCATTAAGATGATCACAAAACATGATACTAAAGTACTATCCTTTCCTTTCAGATTGGAGAGTCTTTTATCTTTCTACCTAATTGATTCTTCTTATTCATTCTTCCACTCTTTGAATCTTTTCAAAGTATTAGAATTATGTTTAATCTTATAAACACAACCATATTTGATGAAACATCAGAAAATCATGACGAATAGAGTTATCATCCTTTTTGGTGGATCTAAATAGTCCATATCAACATGTACTAGATCCATTAGTCCTTCACTTGACTCACATCTTACAACGCATAAAATAAAAACTATGTTTCTAGATATCTCATAAGACTAATAACAATCTATTAAATTATCCTAACTCCTAAATAGTAGCTCCAAATTATGATCGTCGAACTATGTGAAGTCCAACTCACTCTACATAAGCTTCCTTATTTCTTTTAGATCCTGCAATAACATCAAAATGTGATCATCACATCGCGTATAAAGAGGCTATGAATAGGGCCTTGTTAAAATAATGGAGTTAGATAATTGATGTACCTGAAGTAGAGTCACACAACTTGACTTCACTATCTTTGAGATCTTTCAGGTACTTTGGGAAACTTCACAACCAATGTCCCTTCAAATGAAAATAGAAACATATGGACTCTTTGGGGTTAACTGATGGAACTATCTCAGAACTAGTTTTTCTCTTTACCATACGATCAAATTGTTTGACTTTGGTTGAACCCTTTCCATTAGGAAGAGAAATATGTTCTGGACCACCATTGTCATCATTGTTAATTTCCATGGAAACTTTGGAATCAGACCCTTTAAGCACCTCTGCTTCAAATGTGCTCTTAAGCATTTCTACTTTAGCAAAAATCAACATTTGGGTCAAATCAGTTAGGGTCACGTCGATCTTCAACATATGAATGTTCTCAATGAATTGGTCGTATGACTTTAGAAACGAAAGAAGAACCAAATCAATGGCTTGCTCCCTTGGGAAAACGACACCCATTCTATCCAACTTGTCAATGTACGACTTCGTTTTCAGAACATGCGCACACACATAATTTTCATCTTGATGTTTACATCCCAATAGTGCTTAATTAGTTTTTTTATCTTTTAACTCAAGAAAAATGCGATGTTAGGAGAGTCACCGGAGGAGGTGGTGGAAGAGTTGAAAAAGCATGATGTCCAGTTTCACCGTTTCCCGAAGATGAGAAAACATTTTCACCTTGATTAGAATGTGGAAGATCATCTTCTAAAGGAAGAGGAAAACCATTTCCAAAAGAACGAGGAAGACCATTTCTATCTTCATAAGACATCTAAAATTAGGAGAAAGGAGAATTCTAGTTAGTTGATTTTAGTCCCTAATTATTAACCCATAAATTTAAATTAAGGCTAGGATCCACATTTTCGATTTGAACTTTGAAGAAGGATGCCATAATCAAATTCGAATCTATTTTAGGTAGGTAAGAATTTTACCAATTCTAGTCTTATGAAACTCCTAGATCTTTTGAGATTCATTGATTCTTATCAATGACATGTTTAATCTCAGATTGTGTTCTTACTTTTGTGACTGGGATGTTGAGGATCACAAACGAGATGTGATTAACTATGCAAACCCACTTGACAACCTTATTGGCATTTACCATCTTACATTGATGTGCCGGTTAACCTCACACGCACCATCAAATTTGATAATTTTCAAGATGTCCATCATATCTATTTATAGTCCCTATTAACGTGTCAGTTAACTACACACGCTCCACTAACGACATATAAAGCATGCTGTACGTTTTTCATGGATTAGCATACCTTTCATATTTTTCCTAAAGTAACTAAGAGTGAGATTTTATAAAAGGTTTAGTTAATTATATAGCATTATACTTATTAATGAGATTATGTCCTATCAAATCCGTTTGACTAACGACCATCCACCATACAAGAGAGCGGCGGGTAAGAATGGATACCGAATGACGGTCATTTTATAGGTCGATTCCTTAAAATCTCCTTATAATATGACATCGTGAATAAGGCGTACTAGCGATTTGACTAACTTATTCTTATACACACACATGCACACACACACACACACACACACACACACACATATATATATATATATATATATATAACAATTAATCATATTTATAGTATAAGGTGTATTTTATACATTTTAGAACACTAGGTATTCGACATTATTTATTAAAATTAATTAATATCTAAATTAATCATTTACACATTTAAAAAATTTATGATATTAATAATTAAAATAATTAATCAAGTCAAAGATTTATCTCCTAATTTTTAGGCTATTATTTAATTATCAAATATGTAGGCAAATTCAGATGTGGCAGATATAAAACAAATAATTACCAAATAATAAGCATGCAAAACAGATTAGGCAGATAAACTCAAAAAATCAAAATTTTCAAATCTCACGTCGTAAGCATCAATTCCCACATCGTGAGATGCAAAAAACCAAAAAATTTGTTTGTTCAATTCACTAATGTGCAATTAAATGAAAGATAGCCATAGGCTCTGATACCACTGATGGAAAACATAGGTTACAGCAACATTGCATTAAACGGAAAAACATTTAATAGTTAAATGATTATGGCACATGTAACCTAAAGGGATCTATGTCTTTCACATATAGACAACATACTATGAATTATCAATCTAAAAAATTCTAATGAAATCAAAATTCGTAAAGGAAGATTACATACCTTTTAATTTGTTATAGTAAACAAATGTAAACCATTCTTCAAAGCTTTTCGAAGCAAGCACCATAAATCTCGTGCCTCTGATGGTTCACACCCAATCCTAGTAACTATGAGACTTGAAGAGATAAGAGAAGGATGATAGAATTTTCGGCTATCTCCAGTGAAATAGGAGTGGCCAAAAATCCAACCAAGGGTGCCTTTTATAGTGCAACTTGGAAACCCTAGATAACCCTTAAATGAATAAAATAATATTAATTCAAATTGGTAATTAGCCAACTTCTTATTTATCTGCAAGGAATATTCCAAATGCCCTGGAATACCCTAAAACTGTCCACCCCTTCCAATGAAGATTCTTGAACCTCTCTTGTTCAACTTTTGAACAATTGTACTTTAACCCTTACACTTTTAATTAGTCCAATTAATCCTAAATTTAACTCTAATTAATTCTTAGTTAAATATTATTATTTCTAATTAATATTTTATTTTCATAACATATTAATAAATTCATTTATTTCTATTTATTAATAATATAATAAATCAATAAATCAATCTCTCTCTCTAAAAGTTATCATATTTAGTTACTAGGTTTGAGGGCAACCCAAAACAACTTTGCAAATAATTCAAGTATATACTAATTCAGTTATTTGCTTAGACACCTAATCCAACAGAAACAATATAATAGAGTTCTTCAGAACTAACTTAGATATAATTTGTGAGGGATTAAGAGTAATGAATCCTTGTGGGATTTAATATAATTAAAATTTTTAAGGATCAAAGAGGGATCAAAGGAAAAGAGATTAAGTCTGGATGAGTGCACTCGGTAATGATAGGGGATGTCATTCCCCCATATGATAAATGAAGTTATCATATGAGATTGAACCGTTGGGTCTGATAAGAATAAAATGCTAAGGTATGAGATGTTGAGAACAGAGATGTAAGTGTAACAAGAGTAAGAAAATGCATGCTAAGTGTAAGAATATGAGAAAAGCATGCATAAAGTATGATAGGAACAAATAGATGAGATAATATTAGAGTAAGGGACAAGAAAAAAGATGATGTGAGAAGAACATAGGAGAGATAAATGTGGAGAATAATAAAGCAAGAGAAGGATGGGGTTTATAATTTTATTTTAAACCTGAAGAGAAAATAATGATAGAATATGTAAAGAGAGAAAAATAAAGAAGAAGAATATGATTACATGAAAACAGATAGAATATAAATCACCAGCCTTGTGATCTGATGTTGTAGATATTTTACATGATTTGCATGTTCAGGTGTTAGCCGTTATACGAGAGGATGTAGAAGCATAGGAACGCGAAATAGAAGTGGATTATTATTTTAGTTATATTTACTCGTTGCTTAAATTTATGTTTATAATTTTATTTTAAACCTGAATATTTCATGAGGTTTAAAGTATATAACAAATTAGAATTCCGAATTTGTTTACTAAATTCTGATAATCCCTAGGATGTCTAGTGAGAAAATTACGGATTGTTACAGGATATCGGAAGGGATGTTTGTTGCCTACCATCGAACAGACTTGTGCATCTGCCTGTGAAGCATTGTCTCTCTATTTGGGGTGAGTATGCTAGTCAACCTCCCTAAAAAATGGACATTATAACTTATGGTATTTTTACAAGTAAATAATAATTCAAGATTATATAGTATTTTACCTCAAATGAGATTGCATTGAACAAAAATACATTGAATGTACTCACAAATTACCTCAATAACCGTTATTATAGGTACATTGCGTTCATTAACCGATAACAGCAGGTGGAATTCCGGAATATCAATGTTGAGTATCTTGCAACAGATGTTAGGGAAATAAGGTATTCCCTATTTCGCATTACCAATATTGGGAAGTGTTAGTTTATAGTATGATTTCATATTTTGAATACTATAGGGAGTTTATGTAACATTATTGTGTGTGTGTATACATATATATATATATATATATATATATATATATATATATATATATATATATATATATATATGTGTGTGTGTGTGTGTGTGTGTGTGTGTGTATACATGCAATACAATACCCTAATCAATACGGATTTTTACCACATTTAAGATTTCTTTTAGTCTCTTTAATGCGTTCCTTCTCAGTATTTGTGCTTGTGAGTTCTTTTTTCGTAGCTGGTCCTCCTTGCTCGATTAACTTGCATGTTACACACGATCAACCACTGTGATTGACTCCCTCGATCGTTTTGATTTCTTTTCCTTTTCCTAGTTGTGTTAATTCTTGTCTAACATGTCTACTACACCCAACTTGTCATCTACCATCGTTCCATCCACACTGAGTCTGGTTTGTTTTCTTACTAATGTCTACAACCAATTTAGTTTCAAACTAAATGATGATGGTTCTCGATACAAATTTTGGCGTCAAATTTTTTTAGACATGTGTTGAGGAACGATGAGTTATGATCATATATCAAGTAAGTCAACCCTGATCAGTGATGATGATGAATGGTATTTCGTTGATGTGCGTATAAAGTCTTAGTTTTATATCACTTGTGATGTTAATACGTAGAGTCCTAGTAGTATGATAGTTTCTGGTGGTCTTCTTTCCTAATTCACAAACAAGATGACATGTTGAAAATATAGAGAAATGATAGGCTAGAAAGTGATACCGAGGGATGGACCCCGATATTGCTCTTTGATGCCTAAATTGTAACACCCACGTATTCGGGCTAGATGATTAAGATATAAAAAATGATAAAAATGATTTTTAGAGAATATTATTTAGGATAATTAATATTAACCAAAGCTATAGTATATGTGACAAGGATTATGTACATGTAAAGAACTCTGAAATCCAACTTAGTATGAAGAAGTTATCATTCTTCGAAGTTTCAAAATCAAACCGATACGAAACTGCGTATCATATAAAGAGAAATTGTGATTAATTACTTTTTAGCTCAAGTGAACTAAACAGAAGTCGTAGTAGGCGTAAAACCAATAACATGCATATAGAGAATGTCCAAATATGAATTCGTGAGAGGAGGTTATGATTTTTCAAAGTTTCAACGCATGTGTTTTAGCACAGAAATCAAATTTTAGATCTGTTGATTTTTAGCTGAAGAAATCCAAACGTGAATTGATGATCTCGTGATAAGGAGTCCATCAATATAAAGATAGTCAAAAACGGAGTTTGTATGTAAAAGTTATGAATTTTACACGGTCGTTAATAGTGTAATCTTCATAGACTGTTAAACATAAGATCGGATGAGCATTAGCCGACTGGATCTAAATGAAAGTTGTAGTACTCAGAAATACCTATGCATGGATCTAGAGAATGTCGAAGATAGAGTTTGTATGGATGAGATATGAATTTTTGAAGTTTCTAGTCGTGCCTACCCCCTGCCACACTACTCCAGCCAAAATCAAACACATGTAAGCATCTAAGAGGTCCGACCAGGCTAGAGTACGACATGCATCTGGTCTAGGCGCGATGCGTTCTCATATTTTTATGCTAAATAGAGCTTCATCCCTTCATTCGATCTCGACATCTCCTCAGCTCATTCTCTTGAGTTTTCTCGGTTTTTGTAAAAAATTCCTTTTGTTTTTAATATTTTGGCAAAGCGATGAGGTCCCTGAGAGCCTGACATCTAGTAGGTAGCAGGGCGGAGTTCTGCCAGTGTAGTTTTCAGACTTTTGTCTAGGAAATCTTTGTAAGTTAAATTACACTCAACTTTATCTTAGTGTATTTTATATTTATATTCACAATCGTTATTATGAATCTATAAATAATATTTATTAGTGATTCCAAACCGTTATACTGACCGATCTACTTATGGGGATGATGTCTAGGTTGGATTTAGTGAGGTGTTTAAAGTGAGATTTCCAAACAGTATACTCTGTATACCAAAAAAACCCTACCTCCGATATGATCCTACCTGGTTGTTCCTTACTTGATAGATATTGATGTAGACATTAGGATTAGTGAGAAATCTATACTATCATTATTCGCCAGGAATGTAACAGTAAGACTTGGTAATATGAATCTAGGTCGCGTCAGAGGAAAAGCTAAAGTACCAAGGAGAAGTTCTACCTAAATTCTGAGGCATCCACGTTTATCAAGTGAGTGGATAGTTATTTTCATCTTACACATAGATATGAAGTATATAGATAATTAAGTGCTATATGTGGTTATGTACAAAGATGTTATGTGTTAGATGAAATATTATAAAGATAGATTTTATATGATATAAATCATATATGTATAAATATAATGCATGGGGTAACGAAGGGTAATGAAAGATGCCATAGTATGATGAAAGGTAAGATTCAATAGTATGATGTAAGATGTAGCAACGATATGATGCCATGACTTTAGAAATGGTACTAGTTTACTAACGATGTAGTCATCTAACATAATATAGGTGACGACTATCGGATTATTTAATAATGGTCCCATGGAACACAGACAAGTTTATAACCTATAGGTGATGCACTTTGTACCCATGTGATGTACTCTTTACTACCAACTGACATGTATTGCGAAGAAATCCATGTAACAATATTGTCAGCAACGATGACTATGATGAAGGACCCTTAGGATAGATTCTTAAGGAAGAATAAAGAAGAAAATAGGGATTAGTAGTCATGTTAATTGCTTGATAACCAAGAATATTAAGTACATTCATGTGAGTTGAAAATCCTATGTACTCACCTGGTTTCCCAACCTGAACCACTCAACTTCTTTGTATCACAGATAGCAGTACAAAGGTACGCTAATTATGAGAGATTCGAGCAGATGTAGACTGATAGTCTAAGATATTGTAAGGCCTATTTATGATTATGTTTTGTATCATTTATGACATCCGAAGCTTTTGTAAATCAATGAAAAAAATTCTTTGGAAATACTTTACAGGACCGAATTCTGCATTTATAAATAAACTATGTTTTAAATAAGCATAAATAAAAGTTTAAAAATGTTCGTAAAAATGGTATGTCACAATTGGTATCAGAGCATTAGTTTAAGTGAACAACGAATTTTAGAGGATTTATACAATTAAATGTAGAAACTAAGCGATGATCGTGAGATGTGTGACTATTATATTTTTGGTAATACACTTGAGTTAACATAAGCACTAGCTTACCTTAGGATAAAATGCATAATTTTCTTTTATATGCTAAATGGTTTGTATTATAGCATGCCTTAGGTTGCCTATCTAAATTGCTATTATTAGGTTTAAGGTCTGTTGACGACCTAGAAATAGGAAATTTTGTGTATGCGGGTTTCTAAATGTTTAATTACGGTATTAGAACTGACATATAACTTTTCAGAGTGATAAGGAGAACTATGCGTTTGTCACACCCCAAAACCAAGAACGGCGGAAACGTTCAGGGGTGGAGGACGTCATGTGAAGTATCATACAATGTAAAGTAGTAAACAAGGAACAACATCATCCATTGCATTAAAATTAAAGTTTTAATACATGTGTGTTCTTTCATCGTAATAAGACACCAAAATATGTAATCAAAATAAAAGACGAGTCTTGTCTGTGCTTCGTCTTCTCAAAACTTGGTCATTGTACCTGTCTACTGGTGACCTGAGAATACAAGTTATTTTGAAAGAGTAGATCAGCATAAAGCTGGTGACTTCATAAGTATTTAAGTGTCATTACTCTGTTTTGGAAAGCTGTTATGAATGTCATGTAAATATTTCGATGCAACAATTGATATAAGTGTGAAAACCCTAGAAAATCCCATATTTCCTACTACTATTAAGAATATATAGTCTACCTCATTGTTTATGTGAACGTATCACAAAATAAAAGTAATAGGGAAAATATAGCCATATAAGTATTATCGTTTTGTATTACGATAAACACGACATTGTGACTACCGAAAAGTATTAACCTTGAACCTCCATAGATGTTCATTTTCCTCTGTAGCTAACAGCAGGTCGAAGGAATGGTTAGTCCCGTAAAGGTACCCCTAGTATAAGTATTAACCATAGGCATCCGTAGATGTTCATTACCTCTTTTGCTAACAGGTGGGTGCCGGAATGGTTAGTCCCGTATAGTATCCTTTTGTACTAGGATAGACAGAGCTAATCTACACGTATAGTATGTAATAGTATCTCATCATATAGTATCTAAGTACGAGTATCCATGTAATAGGATCCAGGTAGGTGTATCTCTTCATATAGCATTTATTATAGACTCATGAATGAACTGACTCTGGTGTGATTCCTTGTAATAGGAGTAATGTTTTGTATCCCCTAAACTATCCCCATAATAGTTTACTGGAATGTATTTGTGGTCCAAGAAGGTTTATACACCCTTGCTACTCAAGTGTGTAGGAACTGAATGAAGAATGAAAGCTGTCATATCAATATATATATATATATATATATATATATATATATATATATATATATGAACATAAGTGTATAGATATAGATTTGATCAAGGACAGAAAAGAGGTTTTGTAAAACATTTAAGAGTTTTGAACAATAAATAACAATGACTTGATGTCATTTGATAAAACATTTCAAAAGTAATTCATTTGATAACAAAATATTTTAAGACAAAAAACCATTTCATGTATCACATTTTGAAGTATGTGAGATCAGTTGGTTGAAAACACAGTTATAAATCACATGTGATTGATACTATAACATATTGTTTTCTACTTGTATTCCCCCCCCCCCCATTAAAGCATTTAAAATCATTTAAAACATTGATTAAGGGGTATGAACTCACCTATAGATGGTGGTTTAGATGAACTGAACGATGTAGGAGTGCTAAGTGTCAAGTGAAGACTTGTACACACTCAAAGATCCTAGTTAACATATAATCACAAATATATGTATCCAATTAGTCTTTAAACTACTAATTGACAATGTAAGACATCCTAGGACATGCTAAAGACCTTATATAAGTGTTATAAGTCCCAAGGATTGCATCTAAGTTGTTGTAGGACAAAGTTATTGGGTTTAGGGTTCCAAAGGACCCCTTTCTTGAGTTTACTCCCCAAGGACCATAACCCAATGAGTTTACGGTCGTAAACCCTTGAGTTTACGGCCGTAATCTCCAAAGCTTTTGATCATTTGATGGTTTGAAGCCTTACATGTCCCTTAGAAGTATTTCTACTTGATGGTTTAGTCCTTGGAAGAGATTAGGGCACCATTTCCCTCCTTTGAGGAGTTCACGGCCCTAAGACCAATTCCCTTTGTGTTTGCGGATGTAATCTCATATGGACCATGGTATTTTTGTGCTATCAAGTCCCATACACATTAAGGTATGAGTCTAGGCTAGTTTCACAAGGAAAGGAAGGGACTAGGGCACAATTTTGGCCCTTAAATAAGGGTTTACGGTCCAAGGTGTTCTTGGGCCGTAAACTCTTTGAACTTGTTGATTCCTTATGATTTCTTGATGTATAGACATATAACAAGCCCTATTATACTCTAAGATAGAAGCACTTACAATTTGGGACGAAAGACTGAAGATCCTTGAGAGAGAATCAGGTTTTTCTCTAGTTGAAAATGGAACAAATGAATAAAAATGGCTAAGGGCCATATATATACCCCATGGGGTTTACGACCGCAAACTCCATGTTTGGGTCGTAAATTCCAATTTCTTGGATTATGAAATGTTATTGTTGCACAATAAACCCTAGGGCATCCCCTCTCCTGGCATCTCCTAAAGTGTTAATCATAGAATACTCAAACTTATCCCAAATAGTCTGAAAATTAACAGTAACTGTTCTGACTTCTATTGACTTGGTATGTTGTATAGAATGGAAATTTCGAGTTGTCACATCATCCCCCCGTTAGAAGGAATTTCGTCCCGAATTTAGAATTTAAGCAAATAAGTAGTTATAAATAACTGAGCAAAAAGATGAGGATATTTCAGTTTCATCTGATCCTCTCGCTCCCAAGTGAACTCCGGTCCTCGCTTGGCGTTCCAGCGAAACTTCACTATCGGGATGCGGCTTTGCTTCGTTTGCTTGACCTCTCTGTCCATGATCTCTACTGGTTCTTCCACGAAGTTGAGGCTCTCGTTGATCTCGATCTCGTTGAGTGGGATTACAAGTTCGAGACGTGGAAGGTAGAATGTACGTTACTAAGTTCGCGCGGTAGATTGAGTTTGTAAGCTACGGGGCCGATTTGGGCAAGAATCTAGAAAGGCCCTATGTATCTTGGATTGAGCTTCGTACGCTTTACGAAGCGTATCAAGCCCTTCCAGGGTGAGACCTTCCGTAGAACACGGTCGCCCACCTGGAATTCCAATGGTTTCCTTCGCTTGTCAGCGTAGCTTTTATGTCGGTCTCTAGAGGCTTTCAATCATTCACGAATTTGAACGATCTTCTCTGTCGTTTCCTGAATGATCTCCAAACCCGTGAGAGTGCTTTCGGGAACTCGTCCCTTAGCTAACTTGGTATCACCCACCTCAGCCCAGCACAGAGGGGATCTGCACTTTTGGCCATAGAGGGCTTCAAAAGGAGCTGCCTTTATGCTCGTGGGATAACTGTTGTTGTAGGAAAATTCGACAAGGGGTAAATGAGTATCCCAAGCTTTCCCAAAGTCAATCACACGGGCTCGCAAAATATCTTCTAAGGTTTGGATAGTTCTCTCACTTTGTCTGTCGGTTAGTGGATGGTAGGCTGTACTCATGTCCATCCTAGTTCCTAGGGAACATTGTAGCGGCTGCATGAACCTAGAAGTGAATCTACTATCTCTATCTGAGATAATGGATATGGGAACACCGTGTAGTCGTACAATCTCCCTAATGTAGGTTCTCGTAAGTTTCTGCATTTTTTCAGTTTCTTTGATGGGTAGGAAGTGTGCAGACTTGGTCAATCTGTCGACGATGACCCATATGGTATCAAGTCCACCCGTTGCCTTGAGAAAATTGGTTATGAAGTCCATAGTGATCCGCTCCCACTTCCATTCTGGTATCTCTGGTTGCTGCAGAAGACCGGAGGGTTTCTGGTATTCGACCTTTACCTTCGCGCAAGTAAGGCATTTACTTACGAAGGTAGCAATATCTGCTTTCATGTTAGGCCACCAGTATAACTTTTTAAGATCCAGATACATCTTATCTGAACCTGGGTGGACGGAATAACGAGTGTTGTGTGCCTCGGTCATGACCAAGTCTCTGAAGCCACTGTGTTTCGGTGTCTAGATCCGATTCATGAGGTATAAGGCTTCGCCACCCTTGACTTCCAAAGTTCTTATCCACCCCTCTCAGGGATTCACCCGCCACATTTTCAGGTTTCAAAGCGTCGAGCTGAGCCTCCTTAATTTGCGTGGACAAGTGTGAATGGATAGTTAGAGTCAAAGATTTGACTCTACGACCAGAGTATTCTTTCCGACTTAGGGCATCAGCTACTACGTTGGCTTTACCCGGATGATAACGAATTTCGCATTCGTAATCACTGAGTAGCTCGACCCACCGTCGTTGTCTCATGTTGAGCTCCTTCTGGTCGAAAATATGTTGTAGACCTTTGTGGTCTGTAAAGATCGTGCTTTTTGTACCATACAGCTAGTGTCTCCAGATCTTCAGAGCAAACACAACTGCTCCTAGTTCAAGATCGTGGGTGGTGTAGTTAACCTCATGTGTCTTCAGCTGTCTCGAGTCATAGGCGATGACCTTACCTCGCTGCATCAGAACACATCCGAGTCCTTGATTTGACGCATCGCAATAGACAACGAAGTCTTCTATCCCTTCGGGGAGGGATAGTATTGGTGCGGTGCACAAGGCTTGCTTGAGCGTTTGAAATGCTCTTTTTAGTTTCTCTTCCCAGTCAAAGGCCACGCCCTTCTGGGTCAATACCGTAAGAGGTTTCGCTATGCGGGAGAAGTTCTGAATGAACCTGCGATAGTAGCAAGCGAGACCTAGAAATTGACGAATTTCTGTAGGTGTCTTTGGTGCTGACCAATTCTCAATGGCCTTGATTTTGGAAGAGTCCACGTGTATTCCTTCTTCGCTAACAACGTGTCCCAAGAATTCGACTCTTCGAATCCAAAATTCGCACTTAGAGAACTTCGCGTAGAGCTTCTCCGATCGTAATGTTTCTAAGACTCTACGGAGATGTTGACTATGCTCTTCCTTACTTCGAGAGTAGATGAGTATGTCATCGATGAAGACGATGACGAACCGATCCAAGTAAGGACGACACACCCTATTCATCAGATCCATGAATACTGCGGGCGCGTTAGATAATCCGAACGGCATCACTACGAATTCGTAGAGCCCAGAACGAGTTCAGAAGGCTGTCTTAGGAACATCCTCCTCTAACACTCGTAGTTGGTGATATCCGGATCGTAGATCTATGTCCGAGAAGTAGTTGGATCCTTGAAGTTGATCAAATAAATTGTCTATGCGAGGAAAGGGATAACGATTTTTAATTGTAAGCTTGTTGAGTTCCTTGTAGTTGATGCACATACGAAACGATCCATCTTTCTTCTTGATGAAGAAGACCGGTGCTCCACATGGTGAGAAGTTCGTTAAGCTGACTGGAAAGTTCCTACACTCTGCCGGTGCCAGACGGTAAGGAGATTTGGCTACGGGAGTAGCCCCTGGCACTAAGTCGATTCTGAACTCGACTTGGCATTGTGGTGGTAATCCGGGAAGTTCTTCTGGGAAGATATCGGGAAAGTCGCGTACCTCGGGCATGTTCTGAATGTCTTTTACTTCTTGACTCGTATCGACGATGTGTGCGAGGAATGCATGATATTCCTTTCGCAAGCACTTCTGGGCTTGAATGCACGAAATGATGCGAAGGCTCGTACTAGTTTTGTCGCCATAGATAACTAAGGTTTCGTTGTTAGGAAGGTTAAGACGAACTGCTTTTTCAAAGCACATGATGTCGGTGCGAAGAAGACTCAACCCATCCATGCCGATAATAACGTCGAAACATTTAATTGGGACCGACATGAGGTCTATCTTGAAAGTACGACCATCTAAAGTTAAAGTACAACCTACGTATATGCAATTAGTACTTTCCGTTTTCCCGTTTGCCATTTCTACCGTGAATGATTTATCTAATGCACATGGTTTTTGTTTAAGTAGGTGTGCAAATTTATGACTTACGAAACTTTTCTCTGCTCCACTGTCGAAAAGTATGCAAGCATATGAGTTATCGAGGAGAAACGTACCAGTAACTATCATAGGATCAGCTACGGCTTCCTCGTGGCCTATGTCCATAACTCTTCCTACTCCGCCAGCCATCCCCGTTTTAGGTCAGTTCCTCTTATAGTGGCCTACCTCGCCACAACCATAGCAAGCTTGGTCCACACTGGCGTTAGGAACTTGGGCGGTCGGCCCTACTGGAGTCTTGCAGAAACGAGCTGTATGCCCCTTCCTGTTGTAGTTAGAGCACTGCATTTCCTTGCAAGGTCCGTGGTGATGGAAGTTTCATTTGTTGCACCTCAGAAGATTCCCAACATAAGTTTTTGCTGGTAAGGGGTTTGCAAGGACAACAGGGGTTACCGTGGCAGCATTGATTGCCACAAGTTGTTGTCTCTTTGAGGATTCTTGCGAAGACCCGCTTTTCCTCTTGTTCCACCCCTTCTTCTTGTTGTCGTTGTTGTTTCCCTTTTGTGGCTGGGATGTAGGGATTGTTAGGTTTTGGTGTTTCCCGTGATCTATGAGAGATTGTGCCAGCTCCTTGGCGCTGTCAAAAGTGACAGGCTGGATGCTAACACACTTGAATGGATATGGGGAGACAGTTCGCAGATATATCTCTCTATTTTCTTGCTCTCGAGAGCAACCATATCAGGGCATAGAATTGCCAGATCACAGAATTTATTCATATAGGTTGATATGTTGGAACCATCCATTTCTAGAACCCAGAGTTCCTGTTCGAGTTTTTGTATTTCCCCTCGAGGACAGTACTCTCTCATCAGCATAGCTTTCAAGTTTTCCCAGCTGATAGAATTTGCCACCACAATAGTCAGAGACTTAACATGGCCATTCCACCAGGTTAGTGCTCTGTCAGAAATGGTACAAGTAGCAAACTTGACCTTGTTGCCCTCCGGGCAGGCGCAGATTTCAAAGACCTCTTCCGTCTTTTCAATTCATTGCCTTAATACCATAACCCCACTATTTCCATTGAAGTTCCGGGGTTTAGCATTTGTAAAGTCCTTGTAGGTGCATTCCCTGGGATGCCCATGGCTCTCTCCATGGTTGGAAGGATGTGCACCTGTTCCCGATCCACTAGGGGCAGGATTATTGATGGCTGACACAACAGCTGCTACGGCTGCTGTGAAGGCTGCCTGGAACATAGTGACATCGAAAGGAGGAGGTGGTTGAGGAGGTTGAGGTGGTGGAGGAGGTGGTGGTATCGGCGTTTCGTTATTAGGGTTACGCCTTGGGTTTCTACGAGGCGGCATCTTTTAACTATATGTTTAAAAAGATGACAACATGGATAAGAATAAATGAATAATGAGAGTGACTCATGGACTAACTCTCCATAGTCCAACAGCACAATGAATAGTATGCTTGAATGAAGATGATATCATTTGGATAATAATTTCCATATGATTAACTATCTGTCAACAATACTGGAATTACAGATGTAACAAGTTTGGGAAAAGTGGCCTAGAAGTAGGCCTTACATCAACCAAGATAGGAAAATTTTGACAGAACTTTGACTGGATCAAGACTTAACGGGTCTAAGATTTACAAGGATAGGAAATTAGACCAAAGTTTTTACATAAACTAGGTTATATCCAAAAGATGAGTCGATGAGATTCTATCGGCGACGAGAACTGCTAGCATGATCTCTTGATCCCGACAGTAGGCGTTCTACGTCCCTTATACGCCTGTCAGCTCTCACTTGCTGAGCTCGAAGTTCCCTAACTTCAGCTTGGGTTTTAGCAAGTTCTCTCTGTAGAGCTGCATTGCGGACCAGAGTCCTTTCATGAGCATAATCTAGTTGGTGAATGTGGACTGTGTTAACGCCAGAGTTGGCGTCAATCTCAAAGACTCGATTGATAGCTGATTGACCCAGTATCGTGTTTCGAGAAATCCTACCAACCATGATGGGTAAGACCCTGTCAGCAGAACCTCCCTCAGTGAGGTTGTAGAAGCTTCTGTCTCCATTAAGGGGATAGGTTGACCCTGTTCCTGACTCCACCTATTCAAGTTTGTGGCCTACAGAGGTGTGGGTCCTTGAAATGCGGGACGGGGGTTCAGGTTCGGGTTTTGAGCAACTGGAGGTAGGTTGTTGACTTCAGGCTCCGAGTCAGAACTATCAAAAAAACCCTCAGCATGGTGATCATCCAAAGGGATTGGGTGATCACCTTCTGGTTCTTCCTCTAGCCATCAAGTGTTGCCTTGGTTTGGGAAGTACGGGTCATCGTGGTGAAATCCAGCCATTAAAATCTACGCGAGAAAAGGGATATAAGAAATAACTAAATAGACGAACTAACTAAGATAATTATAAGATGATCTTTACGTTGCTTCAATACTTGTTTAGTGTATACCGGTTATATGTAGTTAGGATAGGATACACCTTCGAATAAGTGACCCTAACCCTAAGCCCCTAACCCAACGAGGATAGGACATAAGGCAAAGATTCACAAATTCTAAGTCTATGACATCCTAGTACATATAACCTTAGTGTATCCACTAAACAACTATTGACATATTAATAAAAATCTATTTAGTTCTCAAATAAGTAATTACAGTAAGACCAAATACCCCTATGGTATTTCTTCGTCGTTGTGTTGGTAAGTTTTTAGACTTGTTGCCATATCACAACCATTCTTGGGCATATGCTAATCACTCCTCGGATCAGCATAATTGATCAGGCTATGCCACTCCCAAGACTGACCATATATCCCAGGCTCACTTGTGATATTCAACAATCATAATACTTTTGTTCTTGTCGTTGTGACACCGATTTTAGTATGAATGCAGGCACTTATACTTACTTAAATATTTTATTATTTAAAAGTATAAACTCTTAGTCAGAGTGTTTTAATCCCAATTTATTTATAGCTAGTATATCTTTTATGGGTTGATATACTATACTCACTATAGACACTGCTCTGATACCAATCTGTCACACCTTAAAACCAAGAACGGCGGAAACGTTCAGGGGTGGAGGATGTCATGTGAAGTATCATAACAGTGTAAAGTAGTAAACAAGCAACAACTTCATCCATTGCATTAAAAGTAAAGTTTTAATACATGTGTGTTCTTTCATTGTAATAAGACACCAAAATATGTAATCAAAATAAAATACGAGTCTTGTCTGTGCTCATTCTTCTCAAAACCTGGTCATCGTACCTGTCTACTGGTGACCTGAGAATACAAGTTATTTTGAAAGAGTAGATCAGCATAAAGCTGGTGAATTCATAAGTATTTAAGTGTCATTACTCTGTTTTGGAAAGCTGTTATGAATGTCATGTAAATCTTTGGATGAAACAATTGATATAAGTGTGAAAACCCTAGAAAATCCCATATTTCCTACAAGTTATAAAAGTAGTCTTCTACCAAGACCCGAATGTTTTGAAAGTAGTCTTCTACCAAGACTTGAATGTTTTGCTGTAACAAAGATGGTTTTTTCCCTGTATGACTACTATTAAGAATATATAGTCTACCTCATCGTTTATGCGAACGTATCACAAAATAAAAGTAATAAGGAAAATATAGCCATATAAGTATTATCCTTTTGTATTAGGATAAACACGACATCGTGACTGCCGAAAAGTATTAACCTTGAACCTCCATAGATGTTCATTTTCCTCTATAGCCAACAATAGGTCGAATGCATGGTTTGTCCCGTAAAGGTACCCCTAGTATAAGTATTAACCGTAGGCATCCGTAGATGTTCATTACCTCTGTTGCTAACAGGTGGGTGCCGGAATGGTTAGTCCCGTATAGTATCCTTTTGTACTAGGATAGACAGAGCTAATCTACACGTATAGTATGTAATAGTAATTCATCATATAGTATCTAAGTACGAGTATCCATGTAAGAGGATCCAGGTAAGTGTATCTCTTCATATAGCATTTAGCATAGACTCATGAATGAACTAACTCTGGTGTGATTCCTTGTAATAGGAGTAATGTTTTGTATCCCCTAAACTATCCCTATAATAGTTTACTGGAATGTATTTGTTGTCCAAGAAGGTTTATACACCCTTGCTAATCAAGAGTGTGGGAACTGAATGAAGAATGAAAGTTTTCATATATATATATATATATATATATATATATATATATATATATATATATATATATATATATATGAACATAAGTGTATAGATATAGATTTGATCAAGGACACGAAAGAGGTTTTGTAAAACATTTAAGAGTTTTGAACAATAAATAACAATGACTTGATGTCATTTAATAAAACATTTCAAAAGTAATTCATTTGATAACAAAGTATTTTAAGACAGAAAACCATTTCATGTATCACATTTTGAAGTATGTGAGATCAGTTGGTTGAAACCACAGTTATAAATCACATGTGATTAATACTATAACATACTATTTTCTACTTGTATCCCCCCCATTAAAGAATTTAAAATCATTTAAAACATTGATTAAAGGGTATGAACTCACCTATAGATGGTAGTTTGGATGAACTGAACAATGTAGGATTGCTAAGTGTCAAGTGAAGACTTGTACACACTCAAAGATCCTAGTTAACATATAATCACAAATATATGTATCCAGTTAGTCTTTAAACTACTAATTGACAATGTTAAGACATCCTAGGACATGCTAAAGACCTTATATAAGTGTTATAAGTCCTAAGGATTGCATCTAATTTGTTGTAGGACAAAGTTATTGGGTTTAGGGTTCCAAAGGACCCCTTTCTTAAGTTTACTCCCCAAGGACCATAACCCAATGAGTTTACGGTCGTAAACCCTTGAGTTTACGGCCGTGATCTCCTAAGCTTTTGATCATTTGATGGTTTGAAGCCTTACATGTCCCTTAGAAGTATTTCTACTTGATGGTTTAGTCCTTGGAAGAGATTAGGGCACCATTTCCCTCCTTTGAGGAGTTCACGGCCCTAAGACCAATTCCCTTTGTGTTTGTGGATGTAATCTCATATGGACCATGGTATTTTTGTGCTTTCAAGTCCCATACACATTAAGGTATGAGTCTAGGCTAGTTTCACAAGGAAAGTAAGGGACTAGGGGACACTTTTGGCCATTAAATAAGGGTTTACGGTTCAAGGTGTTCTTGGGCCGTAAACTCTTTGAACTTGTTGATTCCTTATGATTTCTTAATGTATAGACATATAACAAACCCTATTATACTCTAAGATAGAAGCACTTACGATTTGGGACGAAAGACTGAAGATCCTTGAGAGAGAATTAGGTTTTTCTCTAGTTGAAAATGGAACAAATGAATAAAAATGGCTAAGGGCCATATATATACCCCATGGGGTTTACGACTGCAAACTCCATGTTTGGGTCGTAAATTCCAATTTCTTGGATTTTGAAATGTTATTGTTGCACAATAAACCCTAGGGCATCCCCTCTCCTGGCATCTCCTAAAGTGTTAATCATAGAATACTCAAACTTATCCCAAATAGTCTGAAAATTAACAGTAACTGCTCTGACTTCTATTGACTTGGTATGTTGTACAAAATGGAAATCTCGGGTTGTCACAGCGTCTAAATCTTCCATATCTGCATTCTCGTCTTGGTACATTAAATGTCGCTTTGGTGTATAGAATGTCATGGTAAGAACTCACAGCGGATAAGGAAACAGTAACATGAATCAATAGCCTGAGCCCCCTGTGATTGAACGCGCACCTGAAATAGTGCTGATAGCTGAACCTGTCACGATGGTATGATTAGGGTTCTATTAGCCGAACAGAGGGAAGAAATGAGACTGCCCATTCTAGAAAATGGAAGAGAGCCTATTGCACCCGTCTTGCAACATAAGCTAGAAGAGGAACAGTAAGAGGAATGAAATTGCAGTAGGAAAGTGAGTCGTATGGAGCCCCACGTGGTTAGGAGGAATAACCCGAAAGTGGTATAAAGTAGATGGATGCAAGTAAAAGGACTTTATGGCTACCAAACCACCACGTCTTTCTAGTAGCCCGACACTAGTAGAAGTTATAGACTGGATCTCCAAGATTAAAATGGTGTTTGAAAGCTGCAACTGCAGCAACTGACAAAAGACCATCTTAGTAGTTAGACAACTGAAGATTGGAGTGCTAAGCTGGTGGAAGTTATTGGTTGACTCCATGCCGAAGGGAGAAGAAGGAAAGATGTCTTCGGAAAACTTTCTAGAAGAGATGAAGAAGCAATACTACTCTGAACAAGATCTTTTGGAGATCAAGAATGAATTCCAAAACCTGAAGAAGAGAAGGTTGAATGTCAACAAGTATGTTGCATACTTTACCGAGAAGATGAAGTTTGTTCGTTACTTAGTTCCTACCGAACTTTCCAAGGTCAATATGTTTTGTAACGCTCGCAAATTCGGGCTAGTCAATTTAGAGACAATAAGCGTCAAAAATGTCTTTTTGATAGAAGATTATTTAGAATAAATAATATTAACCAAGTTATAGTATATTTCACAAGCGTCCCGTACATATAAAGAACGCTGAAATCCAAGTTATAACAAAGAAGTTATGACCCATCGAAGTTTTACGGCTAAACCAACATGACACCACGTAACGTAAAAAGTGAATTTTTGGATAAATTAATTTTTAGCCTTAAAAATCTAAACAAAAGTTGTAATATACGTTAAACTGAGAACGTGCAAAAAAAGAACGTCCAAATCTGACTTCGTATGCGGAAGTTATGATTTTTCTAAGATTTGGCATAACAGTGCACAGCCCGAAAATCAAAGTTTAGATCGATCAAAATTTGGCCGACGCAACCTATATGAGAATTTAAGATCTAATTAATAAGAGTTCAACGATAAAAAGACAGAAGAAAATGGAGTCCGTATGTAAAAGTTATGAATTTTACATGGTCGTTTAACAATATAATCTTCTCATACTGTTAAATTTAAAATCGGTCAAGAATTAGCTGACGGAGTCAAAAGGAGAGCTATAGAGCTTTTCAATACCTACGTGTGGATATAAAGAACATTGAAAATGGAGCTCGTATGCAAAATTTAAGGGGTTTAGAAGTAGGCAGGGTGCTGCTGCGAAGAGGGTGACGTGGTTGAATCTGGGTCATTGCTTTCTCCCCAAGCCTTGCCACCAGAGGGTGACATGTGGCACCAACTCGACGAGTTGGAGGCCCCAAATTGATGAGTTGAGCAATATTTTAGCCTATAAATACCTTGTGAAGGTCCCTTCATTTCTCAGACCTTCCACTCTTTCTTTCTCACTCTAAACTTTCTCTAAACCTCCCAAAACCCCTCTAAAGCCCTAGTAACCTCAAGGTGCTAGATGAAACCCCCAAGTGCCCGAAGGCTCTGAGGAAAAGAGATTTTCGGCTTGGAAGTTTATGCTTGCCGTACTTTAAGTATAACTTATGTTTAAGTTCATTATCGTTATTATGAACCTATAAACAAGATTTATCAGTGATTCCAAGTCATTATACTGATTGATCTACTTACATGGATGATGTCTAGGATGTGATTTAGTGAGGTGTTTAAAGTGGGATTTCCAAACAGGATACTTCGTATACCAAACAGACCCTACCTCCAATGATCATGAAAGTAGACTTTTGAGTTAATGATGAATCTGGACTAATAATTAATCACAATAAAGATTAGACTAAAACTTAGTGATAATAACGCTAGGTTTCGTCGAAGGAAAATAGAATCGTTAGAAGCGAAGCGCTTCCCGAGTTTGGAATCATCACTTTGACAAGTGCATTACTTTCATCTTACACATAGATATGAAGTATTTAAAATAAGTTGCATGCTATGTGTGCATATTATCTGTGCACTTAATATTTATGCTGGATGAACAAAAATATACATGTTTTAATTGTTTTAAACTGTATATGTATTTTATACCTATAATTATGATGGGTAAGACAGGTAGATGAAAGATGAGTTGGATGAAGAGATGAAAGGTGATAAAGATCATGATATGAGGGTGAGAGGTGAAAAATGAGAGGAGCCTTTACCCAAGCATTGGCCCCGTCATCTAGCACAATATGGATGACAACCACAGACGATTCTAGACAGTCCGGTAGAACACTAGCAAGCTCGAAACATGTAGGTGTTGTGAACGAGACATTCACCCAGTGTAATCTAAAAACCCATTGATACGTATTGCAGATGGACTCCCGAAAATAATATTGTCAATAAATGAGATAACCCTGGCAGCTATGGACTTAGCGCCCGTTAGATGAACCCTAAAAATTATGGACTTAGTGCCTGTTGAATAAACCCTGGCAACGATGGACTTCGTGCCTATTCCTTAGGAAAATCCTTGAGGAATAAATAATGAGGAATAGATGATTCTTAGGGAAGATACTTAAGAATAAAGAAGATAATGGGGATGGGTAATTGGGTTTATTGTTTGATGATTAAACATAATAAATTTATTATTGTGGGTTGAAAACCCTATGTACTCACCAGGTTTCCCAACCTGACCCACTCAGTTTATTTGTATCACAGGTGTCGATACATGTCACACCCCCGGACTAAACTGCGGAAACGTCCGGAGGCGGGTGACTTCATTGTGCAATATCATAATAATTGAATATAAATGAAACAGAGCAATCCAAACATCATACATTGAGATAACAAACATATATAGTTTACATATTGTATTTGTTCTTCAAGTTACACAAAAGATGCATAAGTAGAAAACTTCAAACTACAGCTAAATGGTCTTGCGTCAGCGTCCCTTGTTACTTGCTTAATAGATCCCTGAGAATAAAAGTCGTTTTGAAAAGCGTCAACTAAAAAGTTGGTGAGTTCATAAGCATTTTTGTATAAAATCCTTTACACTTGTTTAGAATCGTTCTCATTGTAATTTCCTAAAATTCGATATTTTCTATGAAATCGTTTGAAGTCTTGCCTTGAAAATCTTGGTTATATGTGTGTGTGTCATTACTTTTGTTCATCCTTATAAGGAGTGATTTTGAAAAGTATTGTAATTTGTAAAAGCAAGTTATGTCCGAGGATAATTCTTTTGAATAGTAATAGTCAACCGTATCCAGAAAAATCCCTTATTTTCAAAAAGAGAATATGGTTGAAAATCTTGTTCCTCTTATCGAGTAAAATTGAGTGTGCGTTCTAGTTTATCGTATCGAAACCGTAGAAAAATCGTTTTCTCCAAAAAAATCCTATATTTTATGCTATAAAATATTCATAAGTTCTAGGTTATTGTTATCGAAATCGTAAAGAATTGTTTTCTCCAGAAAATCCTATATTTTCTGCTATATAGTATTTATAAGTTCTAGTTTCCAACTATGTATATGTGTGGGTTAGTTTATCGTTATCAAAACCGTTTACAAACGTTTTCCATAGAGCCTTGCTTTTTAATTTGTAAAAATAGCAGTATTACGACTCTATACTTGTTAGGAGAAAGAATCAACCTAGATATTGTGGATATTCTACACGATGAAGAAGGGCAGTCAACACAACAAATGCGGACCATCACCTATCACGTGTAGGACAGTCAACACAACGTGCCAAAATTTATTTATGAGGTTTTCCTTACATAAATTACTAGTTAATAGAACATATTCTAGTGATTCATTTAACCATACTAATCTGACGGAATGCCTTTTTGGCGTTTCTCAGGCGCCCTCGGTTTGAAAAGACATTTGTCACCCTAGACTACCTTGTCTAGCTGTAGCGAACAACGAAGGTGTGGGGTGTCAACCCCGTATAGATCTATACATAAATTCCCGCTCTCCCTTCAGGAAACTCTGACTATAACTCCTTAGATGACTTAGACATACACTAATATTTTTCAATCTAGGTACTTTTGAGATTTGTTTGACTAGAATATTAACAACCTTTTGAACAATCGTTAGAGATCCATTATTTGTTAGATAAATAATGAAATTCGTACTCATTGAATAGAAATATGGTTCTCGTTCCATATCGTTGATTGTTCTCGTTAACTGGGTGCTCGTGTTCGTTCCTTTTCGTTTAATGAAAAATAAGTCATTTTATTCAAGAGAAAAAGTGTCAAGCTATAATTTGTATAAATTTATAACTATCGGTTATGACACGCATTTTCTGTTTTTTGACATATAGAACATCACTTATGTTCTTGGAGGTTTTACGACAGCAGCATATGCCATGCAAATATTTCTGTCATAAAGGCTCTATTTGTATATTTTCTTGACGCAAACTTTTATATCGAATATTTATAAAATAACCCCTGATAGTTTGCAAATAGTCACAAAGTTTCCATTTTCGAAAATTACTAGAAATGGTGTCCACTTATCAAGATCCCATTTTATAACTTTTATCTCTAGACATGAAAGCATAGATAAAGGGTTTAACTTGGACACACCCAATAGTTGGGAGGCTCTTTTGTACACAAAGTATCCTTTGTTCTTTATGAAGCTGTGAAACCTTACGTTTGTGAGGATATTGCTAAAATAATAATTTACTAATTTTTCACACACACATGCAAACATACGTATACATGCAATTATTCAAGTATTTAGACAAAATTTGACTTGTACTCTCCCCCAAAAACATTAAAACATTGAAAAAGGTGGGGTATGAAGGCTCATCTTAAGTTGGTTGAGGAGTTGTTTGGAGTTATGGAGTGGAGATTCCAAGCCTAAACTTTGACTGAGATGAGGAACTTCCCTGGGAGGGATGCTTTCCTAAGGATGATCATCACATATTATTATGAATAAAATAATATGGATTCATCTTGAAATATAATAAAATATTAGGTGAGTGGAGGAATTTACCTTACAACTCAAGGGAGAAATTAAGAATATGTTCCCTTCCAGCAGGATCATTGTTCTTGCCTTGAAGATGAGTTTTGAAGGAAAATGGGAAAAGTGAGAGAGAAGGTGGAGTCTAAACCCCTTTATCGTCATTGCTTTGGAGTATAAGAAAAGGGAGGGAATCTTTGGTGCATGG
Organism: Lactuca sativa; assembly: GCF_002870075.4. NCBI lineage: Eukaryota > Viridiplantae > Streptophyta > Magnoliopsida > Asterales > Asteraceae > Lactuca > Lactuca sativa. The sequence goes on from NC_056627.2 coordinate 278,462,076, forward strand.
GGATCTGTTGGTCCGTGCATGGATATTTGGTGGATAAAGCATGGGATACTATGATTTGCATGGGAAATGAGGATTTCATCAAATCACAAAGTCAACCTCTTTGTCCTTATCTTGATTTAGGATAAGATCTTCTTAAATTCCAAACATTTTTTTGTGTAAATATCCTTAAAATAATTAATTTTAGTATAACACTACAAGAAAAATACCCTTTAATGACACGCAAACAATGACACTCGCAGATTTACGATTCGCATTTGTGGGTGTCCCTAAAAATAATGTCAGGTTTCCAAAAACTGAAGGATAGAGGAAACGTATTTTCTGTGTGCCCTTAAATTAGTGTTTCAAGAAAAAAAAAATTAAAAACACAGAGGGCACCTAACGAAAAGAGCGTGTCTTCTAAAGGTTTCGTTGTATATTTTTTTTAGGAAGGCTCACGTTCTCCGTTTTTTTAATAGCCGGGAAATGAAATCCCAAAAAATTAAACACCGCGCCATGTATCTCCTTCTTCTCCTTCTACAATCCTCTACCAATGAACCCTAATAGAATTGTGAGGCTGTCAATCCTTTTGAAGCTGCCCGTCTTCCTCTACCTCTACACTCTCTATCCCATCCCTTTGGAAGCCCTAACCGCCACCACCAGCATCGAACCCCATCATCTTTAAGAGTTCGGAGTGCATCTGATGAAATCGACAGCTGGGCCATCGAACCCCATCAAACCTAATAGAATTTTGTGGAAGGAAGTTAGATTAACTCCTTACTTTACTAGGCCAACTTCGACAACACAACCGCGCCAGAGATTCTCCTCAACCGCCACTCCGACAACATCAACTTCAAAAAATGGAAGTCCGACTACGTCCAATGCCTCACCGCGCCGACAATATTTTCAAAATCCAATATTCCATCGGGTGGAGCGACCCTGATCCCGCACTTGAAAGAAACTACTTGAATCAAACAAGGGTTACGCACGATTTCATGACAACATTCGTATCAAAGAATCCAAGTGGTGTGTTCTTGAACTACAGAGATCTTGACATCGGCGTGATGACCAGAGACAATTACAGAGAGGGTAAAGTTTACGGGCAGTATCATCAGGTAGGTTGCAACTACTCTTCCCCTCTATTTCTCTCTTTCTCTCTCGCTCTAATAAACTCTCCTGTTTTCAGCTTAATTTTGATTGTTGTCCTGAGGTTCACAGTGATTTATTCCTTTGATTAGTTCTGGGAATGCTTCAATTTTGTTGATGTTTATATCTATAGTTTACCAAAAGATTTGATTGTATATGAGTACATACATGCCTAATAAAAGTTTGGACTCCTTTCTATTTGGTAAGATCTAATCAACATTTACTTCATCTTGTCTGGCTATCTTTCTCATTTAATTTTGAATAGATTCTAGGAAGAAAGGATTACTTTATTGGAATACACGATTTGTAATCTTGATAGCATTTAATGGCTCAATGACTCCTATATCTCCATAGGTTTTCAAGGATGAAGATTATCCATAGAGATCTGAAAGCAAGTAACATCTTGCTAGATGACTACCTGAAGCCAAAAATATTAGGTTTTAAGTTATTTAGGATGGATGAGTCTAATCCAGAGCATTCCTGTGATTGTGTGGGAGTATGGGCAAGAGCATATATGAGAGATCCAATCCAAAGCATGCCTATCATTCGGTAGACCTATTTCACTACATTTCATCTTTCAATATTGCTAATTTACAGACCCCATATTCTTTTTCCTACATTTCAATCACTAATATAAAATTTTATAAATGATTTCTATTTAGAATTTAGGTTTTATCTTGTCACTTATCCTATAGCTTTTGCTTATAGACCAGGGTGACCATTGTATTGGGATCTACATCTGCCACACCTCCTTTATCAGTAAAACTCAAGCAAGTTTTTACCTCTAGATCACAGGACACTTCAATAATTAACCAGGTACACCTTGAAAAATCTTTTCTTACATTACTGCTGTAGTTATATATTGTTTTATGCATAGTTTTTAATTATTTTATAATCTTCACTTGTCCATTTTCAAGAACTCAGATTTGACCCTAAAGAAGAGGTCCACACCCTTGATGCTTTTCCAGTAGGTGTTGATGTTGGGAAGTATATTTTTGCTTTCGAGGTATTTTATATTGTGTAAAAAAACATATCCATAATTACTTATTTGCCTTATTATATTAAGTTATTAACAAACCACCTATAATCTTTGGTTATATTTTGTACCTTGTTGATTGTGCTTTCAGATCCAGAACATAAAAAAATATATGCAACTGTAGGACGAATAAAGGTGCCAGTTTATGTCACAGGAGTCATCAAAATTGATAATGCCAAAATTGAAGTACTCGAGAGCGACAGTGTAGAGACTGAAAACAAGTATGTTTACTTTAATTGTCTTTTCAATTTCACTTTTTTGGGTGATTATGATTTTTAAAAAATATGATTTATTATTAGGCTTGATTTATCTAGAAAGAATGACATGGTGTTGTCAGCAAACCATCTTGAAAAGTTGCGGTTGTCTTTTTAGTTGACAACTCCACTTCAAAAGCCGTTCAACCCTCACCAAGCATTGTTGAAGTCGAGACACGAATTTGGAGTTGAACATATTTTTGTTGTGGGGATCTCTCGCGTACATTTTAAGGTAACACTGGTCATTATCTTTCACCATTTCCATTTTCATGTTTCTTGCTAAAATAATTAGTAAGAAAAACAGAAAAACACTTGTACTATCACCACTTTATCAATTTAGACCCTTCACTGGTTAAATTGATAGAAATGTAAAAAAGTAGTTTGTACTTTATGTATTTTTTTTTAAAATAGTTTTGACACTATATGATACTTTCCTTGTTGCAGGATTTTCTTGGCCTTGTTGAAAAATTATTTTATCTCTCTGGTAAATACGACATTGAGTTGACAGTTGCTGATGTTGTCATGGTAATAAAGGCTTCAACCTTGTATTTTATTTTTACCACATATATTTATCAGTCATTTTCTTAAGCTAAATTTCTATGTTCCAGGAAAACTCTTTCTTACAAGCTCTTGGCCATATCGATTTGGATCTACCTGAAGTACCCGAAAAGGCAACCCACCCGCCTCCGCAAGCTGTTGACCCATATTCAAGATTTGGCCCAATGCCAGAAATATGTAACGCCCGTAGATCAGGGCTAGTCAATTTAAAGACGATAAACGTAAAAAAAAATGAGTTTCTGATAGAAGATTATTTAGAATGAATAATCTTAACTAGGTTATAGTATATGTTACAAGGATTCCGTACATATAAAGAACGTCGAAATCCGAATTATAATGAAGAAGTTATGACCTGTCGAAGTTTCGCGACAGAACCGACAAGACGCTGAATGACGTAAAAAGTGAATTTATGTTAGAGCGATATTTAGCCTTAGTGATCTAAACGAAAGTTGTAGAGTTCGTTAAACTGTGAGCGTGCATAAAAAGAACGTCCAAATCTGACTTCGTATGAGGAAGTTATGATTTTTCTAAGTTTCAGCTTAGCAGTATGCAGCCCGAATACTCGATTTGAGATCGAGCGGTTTTTAGCCAAAACAATCTAAACAAGAATCGAAGATCTCGTCAATTGTAGTGAAACGATAAAAAGATAGGCGAAAACGGACGTCGGATGAAGAAGCTATGAATTTATAATGGAGTTTTCCAGTCTCGGCCTACTAAAAATAATATAATAAAAATAAATTCAAAATTAGCCAATGGAGTCTAAACGAAAGTTGTAGAGCGTAGTCTCACCTACGCGTGGACATAAAGAACGTCGAAAACGGAGCTCGTATGCGAAAGTTACGCAATTTAGAAGTTCGACGAGTCAAATTACGCCCTGCGTAATTTGAGTACGCCCAACGTACTCAAAGGGGTGCAACTTGTCTGACCAATACTCGAGTGCCACTAGTCGACACATGCAATGACGTCAAAGTATGCCCTGCGTAACTCGAGTACGCCCCGCGTACTGAGTATGCCCTGCATAATTTGAGATTACGCCCCGCATAATCCCAGACCCTCAGCCTATAAATAGAACTCGAAATCAGCCATTTTCTCTTGTTCAAACTCTTTCTTCTCTCTAGTTTTTGCCTCGTTTTGCGTGCCGTTTATACCCCGAAGCCCCGATAATATTTCCGAGCCCCGAAGCAAGATCCGAAGCCCCGAGGATCCCGAAGAGCGTTATTCCCAAGCCGAAGCGTTGCCCGCGAGGAGCCGGTTTTTGTGAAGATCTTCCAGATCTACAGAGAAACACTACTTCTGCAAGCCGTAGTGCTGCCCGATCATCTTCTGATCAAGTGAGTGTATAGTCACTTTCATCTTACACATAAATATGAAGTATTTTATAAAATACGTGCTATGTGTTATATATTAATTATCTATTTGAGATGGATTTGGAATTGATGTTTTTATACGGGTGTTAAATAATTTAAATTGTGTTTGTATTTATACCTACAAAAATGTTGGGTAGAACATGGGTAGATGGAATAGTTGGTGACGATGCGACTTCGTACCTATTGAGTAAGCCTTGGTGACGATGCGACTTCGTTCCTATTTGATAAACCTTGGTGACGATGTGACTTCGTGCCTTTGGTGTAAACCCAGGTGACTATGAGACGTAGTGCCTATTGTGTAAACCCTGGTGACTATGAGACGTAGTGCCATTTGTATGAACCCTGGTGACTATGCGACGTAGTGCCTGTTGTATAAACCGTGGTAGCAAATGGACTGTGTGCCAGTTCCTTAGGTAAACCCTTAGGAATGAATGAAGAAAGTATAATCGATTCTTAGGGTAAAACCTTAATAAATAAAGAAGATAATGGGGATGGGTATTTGGGTTGATTGTTGATACTTGAATATAATAAATGTATTATTGTGGGTTGAAAACCCTATATGCTCACCAGGCTCCCAAGCCTGACCCACTCAGTTTTCTTTGTATCACAAGTATCAATACGAAGACATAATTCACTGAGACAATAAAGGAGATGTAAACCATTAGTGTAAATAAATGTAAGTTTTGTTTATGCTTATGTGTCTGTATCGGAACATGACATCCCGAGATTTTGTTATATAATGAAAATACTTTTCTTTAAGAAATGCTTTGATAAATTCTTATCATATTTTTTTATTTTGGGGACAAATTCCGCAACAATTTTCTTTAAATGGTTACTCTGATTTTAAAAACAAAGCATAAACAAATCGGTCTTTTCTCGCCATGAAATTGGGGATGTCACAAAATAAGTCACATATTCAGACCTCAGGAGACACTTCCTTCTCAACAACTCTCTTACGCTTTCTTGGGTCTCATTTTTGTTCAATTTATTGCATTTTTGGTCGGGGTAAGTCCTTTGTTCAATGACTGAATCATCTTTACATTGATTCCCTTCTACGTGATACTCACATAGAATGGAATACCTACTGATGTTTCGATATCCTGTTTTTAAAATGGAACATGATACATGTTTTGTTTGGTGTGTTCCTTCCTCACTCAGTTTAACATGCAAGAAGGTTTGGATGGTAACCCTGCTACTGCCACAATGAAAAATGTTTCAAGGGGTTTTGTTGCTCTTACAGTCCCCCTCACTGCAAGTTTCCCAAAGGCTGATTCACTACTCTTTCTCTTTCTTAATTACTAAACTACCCCTCCCTCAAATTCAAATACCATTTTCACATTTGTGCAGGCCCTCTTCTGTTATTAGATCACCTCCAACTTGTTCTCCCTAGTATATGGATTAAGTAAGTTGATAGAAGTTGTTAACTGGCTTAGATCATGTTGTTTGAATTAACATCTGATTTTTTTATGCTATTCTTGTTTCAGTAATAAAGAAACCCTAAGTGAAGAACTTTCTCAACATACCCATAATCATACCTCCACCACCATCTCCCGCTAGTCAATCAAAGCCAGCTTTCTCCTTCTTTGAGGGTTTGAAAAAGTATGCAGCTGCTCAAGCAATGCAATGTCATTCAATCATATGATAATTTTCATTGCTAAAATTGGTGGATGTTTCTTAGTATGTAAAAAAAAAAAAGAAAAGTAGAATTTTGTAAACTGATTGATAACTACAACACCGTACTCAAGTTTGTTTGCTCTCTATTTTTTTTCTTTTTAATTTTTTATATATATTAACCGTTGAGACTTCTAACTATAATCTTTCCTACACCACAGAAAAAGGGGGACAACTTGGGACATGCAATTGGATTTCTAAACAGGAAACTTGGATGCTGGTAAGAATTTTCAGAAAAATACAATTTTTTTTTAAATATTGGATTATGATACTTATATTTTTGAATTGGAAAACTTAGAGTGTTTTAATTCAATTTTTTTTACTCCATGTTTGGTTATCTCTATAGGGCCATGAAATGGCATACAATGCAAATGGAATAAGGTTTAAAAATTTAAAGTCTTTTTTCCCATTTTATCTATTGGTTTCGTTTAATTTGATACTACAAAAAACCATTTTCTTGGTATTTCAGCTACAACATCAATGGAAGTTGTTTCCATTTTCTAGTAGTAAGATTTAGAAGATGATCTTGATCATAGTTGTTTCCTCGAAGAATGCAGGTACTTTCAACTCCCTCAATCCTAATCTCATTTTATGAGGGTATTAAACTTCATGTGATATTTTGATGGTTTCATTTTATTTTGTGTTCTTGAAGGAGAAAGAGGTTAGATGAGATGAAGCAAACAGTGGAAGTTTGAGCTCTGTAAGTTCGGGCAGCATCTATGGTGGTCCGGGCAGCATCTATTTCAATATTGATTGTGTGAAAGTCATCTACTAAAGCAAGGTTGGTGTAAGAGTTGATGATGAGAGCATTGTTCCAAGACCTTCAGTGAGTTATGATGATGTCCCTTAATAGCAATGTAATATTAGGTTATATAGTTGGTGATGATTATTTGTATTTGACATTTTAGTGCAATGAATTATCTTTCTTATTTATTGTATTTTATTTTGTATTTTGTATGACATTAACTTTTGTGCAAATTTAATTTGAAAATTAGTAAATCTATAAATAATTTTAAAAAAAATAAATAAAAATAAAAATTACGATACGCAAAAATGTGTGTCATCTTCATTTATGACATGGCCTTTCTTGACAGCGGTTTTAATGACACGCATTGTGTGTCATAAACACGCGTCGTAAATGCGCGTCGTCTCTCGTTATGACAGGGCCTTCCTTGACGCGCATTTGCACGTCATCTGAGCATTTTACGACGCCCAATGAGCGTCGTAAAAGGCCTTTTTTCTAGTAGTGTAAAATGGGGGGTTTGAGGGGTTTAGGATAGGAAAAATACGAGTTTGGGGTGATTTCCGGCGTCAAAATGCCTTAAAATGGTGAAAAGGATCGAAAATGACCAAAATTTGGAGTGGAGGGTTGTTCATGCTAGGGTCCGAAGTCAGCTCCATATTTTCGAAGTCACTAAGCAAATTCCAGAGTCATCTACTAATTTCTGGAGTGACCTTCTCGGATCCGAAGTCATGCGAAGTCCGGAGCGAAGGGGCAGTCCGGACCGAAGGGTTCCGAAGCCGGCTGGAATTTCCAAAGAGGGGCGAATCAAGGAGCATCAAGAGCCGCAAGATTATCCGGATGAGAGGCTTCTGAGATGCAAGGTTCTGAAGCAAGACTTCACCATTCCGGAGCAGGCTAGATCCGAAGCAAAAAGGGGAGTTCCGAAGGTGTGCTTCCTCTAGGCTCCTAAGAAGGCATTCCGGACCAAGAGGGTTCCGAACTAAGAGGGTTCCGGACCAAGAGGGTTCCGTACCAAGAGGGTCGTTTTGGGGTTTCCTCTTCCAGTTTTGAGCTGTTTTCGACTGAGGAAGGTACTTACAGAGATTTGAGAGAGATATGAAATACGTGGAGAGATTTGGGAGAGATTTCACATACTTGGAGAGATTTGGGAGAGATTCACTATTCTTGGAGAGATTTCGCATACTTAGAGAGATTTAGGAGAGATTTCACATACTTGGAGAGATTTGGGAGAGATTTCACATACTTGGAGAGATTTGGGAGGGATTCACTATATTTGGAGAGATTTCGCATACTTAGAGATTTAGGAGAGATTTCGCATACTTGAAGAGAGTTGGGAGAGATTCACTATACTTGGAGAGATTTCGCATACTTAGAGAGATTTAGGAGAGATTTCACATACTTGGAGAGATTTGGGAGATATTTCACAAACTTGGAGAGATTCACTATACTTGGAGAGATTTCACATACTTAGAGAGATTTGGGAGAGATTTCACATACTTGGAGAGATTTGGTAGAGATTTCACATACTTGGAGAGATTTGGGAGAGATTCACTATACTTGGCGAGATTTCGCATACTTAGAGAGATTTGGGAGAGATTTGTATTCTAACACTATATGGCTCCTTAGGAACTCATATTGTACACTTAGGTGTGTTAGCACAAGTCTCATAATAGTCCTTACTTACTTGAGGATGAAATTTCCTAGCAAAAAGGCTAGTTGTGACATCATCCCCCCCGTTAGAGGGAATTCCGTCCCAAAACTCTTTCGAAAGATAAGGGTACGAATGCAGAAATAGGTGAGGGTACCTTTGAGTTATTTGGTCTTTGTATTCCTAGATGAATACCGGCTCACGCCTAGCGTTTCCTTGAACCTTCACCATCGGGATGTGGCTTTGTTTTGTATGCTTTGGTTTTCTATCCATAGTCTCGATAGGTTGATAAATTTTTAGGAGGTTCTAGTCCACTAAACCTTGTCTAGTGGGACTGGAAGGGTTTTTGACTGACAGACCCTTTCTAGGTTCGACACATGGAATATAGAATGTACGTTACTAAGCTTGGAGGGTAGTTGGAGTTTGTAGGTTATCGGACTGATCCGTGCGAGGATCTTGAATGGTCTGGTGCATCGGGAATTTAGTTTACCTTGCCTTTCAAATCGATTCGTCCTTCCCTGAGGAAAGATCTTTAAGAATACCCTGATCCCCTACTTGGTATTCTAAGGCTTTACGCTACTATATGCACAACTCTCTTGTCGACTTATACGATGTTTGGGGTCGTGTTCGGGTTTTGACTATCTTTTTTGTGGTTTATCGAATAATCTTGGGTCTAGGGAGTGTGCTATTGAGTGTTTTTCCTCTTGTCAGTTGGGTGTCTCTCACCTCAGCCCAACAGAGGATGATCTGCATTTCTGTTCACGCGGGGCCTCAAAGAGTACAACTCCCATGCTCGGGTGGCAGTTGTTGGTATATGAGTACTCGAGTAGAGGTAGGTGGGTATCCCAACTCTTTCAATGTCCATTACACATGTTTATCTTTGGGGTGCGGATTCTTGTTTACCTCGTTCTTTTCAAGTGGGATTTCTAGAGCTTCGGTGGTTCGACACTTATGAGTGTTGAATACATGGAATGTAATATGTCTAAACTGATCTCTTGAGTTAATCGGAGACTACGAGTTATCGGGCCTTTTCTTGGCGAAGCGTTTTAAATGGTCTTCGAGGGATCGGGATCCTCGTGTCCTAGAAGTAGAGTTTTCTAGGCCTTAAGAGTTGGTACTATGGTCACCAAGGTTGAGTTTGTGTGATATAGTTAACTTTATGAGTCTTTGATTATCTTGGGAGTTTTCTCCCTAGGGTCTTTCCAAGCTAATGGTAGGTCGGCCTTTTCCAGTTCCTTGCTGGTGGTTGAACATGTCTCCAATTCGGGGTAGGGAGTATCGATCCTTGAGGATGGGTTTTCCTTGGCTTAATCATAGATGGTAGTGCCTTTGACAATTTTGTCTTTCTCCCCTTATGAGTTAGACAGGTGCTTCTTGTGGTTAAGGATTGGGTCTGATGTTTCCTTTACATAATACGCCGGTCTTATGATCAGACACTATTTGTTCTTGTGACCGTGCTAAGTGGTATCGGGTGTTTGGTCATTGAGGTGTTTCCAGGAGTCAAGGTGATTTTATCTCTGCTTAGCACATGGTTGAGGTCTTCTAAGAGATTTTAGGAATCTCTGGAGGAATGTTGGAAGCCTTTTGGATTCCTTTTTATGCCCTTTGCTCCATGATTTTCAATCTTTGCTGGGGCTAGGGAAGGTCGTCGTATTTCTTACGCCAGAACTTAGGCGTCTGGTTGATAGGGATTTCGTCGTTATCGACTGAAAGAGTTTTGTTATTCTTTTAAGTAAGATGAAAGTCTATTTGCAGAGCTCGAGGTTTGTAAGGTGAGAATCAAGCCTATCCGTGTCAACTGATTACATTGGACTCCTTGTTGTTACATCGATTTGAGGAGTATTGGTTGTTAGGAATGACAGGGTGTTTTATGTTCATGTTCCTATCATTACTAGTTTTGTTTTCGTTGTTTCCATTAGGTCTATCTCGTTTCTGCTTGTTAGGTGTTCTTGTGTTCGTGTTCTTATCGTTACTAGTTTCGTTTTCGTTGTCACCATTAGGTCTATCTCGTTTCTGCTTGTTAGGTGTTCTAATGTTCATGTTCTTATCGTTGTTAGTTTCATTTTCATTGTTACCATTGGATCTATCGTGTTTCTGCTTGTTAGGTGTTTTAGCAACACAAAAGTGCTACTATAAGTCAAGGTAATTTGTAATCCGACTTCTTCCAGGTTTTTCCACTATAGATGGATGTGACCCGACTACACATACTTAGGATTTTAAAAAGGTACTTGATTGTGGGGTCCTGTCCTATTCAAACTAGGGACAGGAAAAATAATGCGGGATCGCACATTCTTTGTTTATGGAATCCTAACTATATATGATACTAATGTTCATATGAAACCATCATGGTCCGTTCGTAAGGATTCTCTAGCTTCTTAGTGATTTACGGATTTACTCGAATGGGGAAATAGTTTTTGATTATGTTTTCAAATTGCAAGACCTTTCTGTGAAAAGTCATTACATAAAGTTGATCGTTCGAAACGTACCAAAAATCTCGGTAGGGTTTCTTGTCATCTCTTCCTGTCTAGTTGTCAACTCCCTTTTCAGTCATCTCTTTTGGACAATTTCTCTTGAAATGTCCTGTTTCACCACACTTGTGAGAAACTGGACTTACTTCTGGGTTGAGGGTCGGAGTGACGCATGGAGTCGGGGCCCTACAGTAGCGGGAGGTGTGTCCCATCTTGTTGCACCTTTTACAACAAAATGTCTGGCAGGCTCCCTAATGGTGGTATTTGCACTTGTTGCAGGGTGGATTGTTACCAAGGTATGATTGTCTTGATGTGGGAGGAGTAGGGTTAGTAGGGGTACGGACTGGTCCCGCTTGTTGCCTTTTAGTAAGCCTCTGAGTCAAACTACCTCCTTTTTCTTTCCCGAACTTTCGTTTCTTGTTCTTAGGTTTAGGTTTTTGAGTGCATGGGTGAGTTGTTCTTTGTTGGTTTCCTTGGTTGTTGTTGTGGTTGAAGTTACCGAAACTGCCTCCAACTTTCCTTGTATCATTGGCATTGAAGTATGCCATGACGTCTGTCACAACCGCTATTACAGTGGCATGGAGAGTGGCAGGGTCTATTCGTAGGATCAGGGCATGGTTGGGGTACTGATTACCTTCATGAGAATACATAACTCTGTTGCACACAAAAAGTGAGTTTGTGAGTACTCGTAGTTAGTTTCAAGTGAGTTTACTCGTATAATATTAACGTACTGGTGTTAATCGAGTCAACCTACATTCCCATGATGCACTTATGGTAGAGGGTGGGAACATGTATTATCTGACGTAAGGTCCGTCAAAATAGCACATAACTAGCAATATGGTTAACAGATTCTGTTGTATGGATTCTTGGAGGATGTACTCCTCTTGGTTTACTACTACTGGCTGTGATTAAGGGCATTATGAACCTAAGGCGAGTAGTGTGGTGATCCTCTTTAGGCGCACAAAGAGCTTGGCCAGTTCACTTATATTAAGGGTGCCCTTTTTGTGTTCCTTACGTTGCTAAGGCTGTCCTAGCCTTGATTGCTATGAGTTGTGGTCTCCAAATGACCATTTCCTCTTTTAAAGAGTGTACATGGTCTGCATGGTTTTTTGGTCCTACTTGTGGGTTTCATAGGGCATTTGGAATGGTGTTCTGGTTACTTGTGGGGGATCGGATTTACATTGTTGCACACTGGGCTTTACTTATGGTCTCTATTACTCTATGACGGAGAGTTGGAAACTGGGAGTCAATCTAGGTTACTTGTGGTCTAGACAGAGATGATGCCTGATTCGTGAGGGTGTTGGCTATCAGAGTTCGGTGTACGTCGATTGTGGATCAGATTGTCTTTCATGGAGGTACGCCCTAAATTGGATAGGAGCTAATTCCTCAACTTGTTTATGCGTGGGTATCATTTTTTCTTCTAGGTAGGTCTGTTCCAGGGGAATTTATATCGGGTGGTTACGTATCTGGGAAGAGAAAGGTGAAAGGGTCTCGGGTCTACTCTCAGTTGGGTAAAGTTCGTCAAGGGTTTCGTTGGCGCTTTCATCCTTGCTGGTTTCTTAGTCAGAATTCTCCCTTTCGCAATTCATCTTTGGGTATCCCTTAGGATCCATTTTTGGATTTTCCTCTTGGGCTTCTTTCGGTCTCTCCTTGCCCCATCCGCAAATCGTCGTGATAGGGTAGTAGAAGTCTTGGTGGGGGAATTTCAATTACATCGTTAGGGCAAGATTCGTGGCACGAGATATACATGGATAGTTTAGGTGTGAGGGGGATTATAGTATCCTAAAATACTCCTATAGTATTTTAAACTTGATGTTCGAATTCTAGCATTCTCTTGTACACATAGTTGTTAGGTTTTAGGTTTGTTGCAACACCACCATCACTCCCAAGCACATGTTGGTCATATCTCAAAGAAATATAGTTGATCAGGCTATATTGATCACATATATGATTACATAACTGCCCAAGTTTGACTGTAGTGTTCAACCTTTAGTTACTTTTGGTTTCTTCTCGTTATGATATTGGGTTAGTAATTATGTATACTTTTATAAAATACTTATCTTCTTAAAGTATACTTTTAGTCAGAGTTTGTTTTAGTCTCATTGTATTTATAGTTGTATATCTCATATGGCTAGATATACCAGTTCACTATAAACAATGCTATGATACCAATCTGTCACACCCCCGGACCAGACGACGAAAACATCCGGAGGCGGGTGACTTCATTGTGTAGTATCATAACAATTGGATATAAATGAAACAGAGCAATCCAAACATCATACGTTGAGATAACAGACTTACATAGTTTACATATTGTATTTGTTCTTCAAGTTACACAAAAGATGCATAAGTAGAAAACTTCAAACTACAACTAAATGGTCTTGCATCAGCGTCCCTTGTTACCTGCTTACTAAATCTCTGAGAATACAAGTCATTTTGAAAAGTGTCAACTAAAAAGTTGGTGAGTTCATAAGCATTTTTGTATAAAATCGTTTACACTTGTTTAGAATCGTTCTCATTGTACTTTCAGAAAATCCGATATTTTCTATAAAATTGATTGAAGTCTTGCCTTGAAAATCATGGTTATATGTGTGTGTATGTCATTACTTTTGTTCATCCTTATAAGGAGTGATTTTGAAAAGTATTGTAATTTGTGAAAGCGAGTTGTGTACGAGGATAGTTCTTTTGAATAGTAATAGTCAACCGTTTCCAGAAAAATCCCTTATTTTCAAAAAGAGAATATGGTCGAAAATCATGTTCCTCTTATCGAGTAAAATTGAGTGTGCGTTCTAGTTTATTGTTATCAAAATCGTATAAAAATCGTTTTCTCCAGAAAATCCTATATTTTCTGCAATAAAATATTCGTAAGTTCTAGGCTATCGTTATTGAAATCGTAGAAAATCATTTTCTCCATAAAATCCTATATTTCCTGCTATAAAGTATTTGTAAGTTCTAGTTTCCAACTATGTATATGTGTGGGTTAGTTTATCGTTATCAATACCGTTTATAAACATTTTCCATAGAGTCTTATGCTTTCTAATTTGTAAAAATAGCAGTATTACGACTCTATACTTGTTAGGAGAAAGAATCAACCGCGCTATTGTGGACATTCAACGCGATGAAGAAGGACAGTCAACACAACAAATGCGGACCATCACCTATCACGTGTAGGACAGTCAACACAACGTGCCAAAATTTATTTATGAGGTTTTCCTTACATAAATTTCTAGTTCATAGAACATATTCTAGTGAGTCGTTATAACCATACTAATATGATGGAGTGCCTTTTTGGCGTTTCTCAGGCACCCTCAGTTTGAAAAAGACATTTATCACCCTAGACTGGACTGTCTAGCTGTATCGAACAACGAAGGTGCGGGGTGTCAACTCCGTATAGATCTATACACAAATTCCCGCTCTCCCTCAAGGAGAATCTGGCTATAACTCCTTACAGGACTTAGACGTACACTAATATTTTTATATCTAGGTACTTTTTAGATTTGTCTGACTAGAATACTAACAACCTTTTGAGCAATCGTTAGAGATCCATTATTTGTTAGATAAATAATGAAATTCGTACTCATTGAATAGAAATATCGTTCTCATTCCATATCGTTGATTGTGCTCGTTAGCTCGTTAGCTGGGTGCTCGTGTTCGTTCCTTTTCATTTATTGAAAAATAAGTCATTTTAGTCAAGAGAAAAAGTGTCAAGTTATAATTTTTATACATTTATAATTGCTGCTTATGACACGCATTTTCTGTTTTATGAATTATAGAACATTACTTATGTTCTTGGATGTTTACGACAACGGCTTATGACATGCAAATATTTCTATCATAAAGGCTCTATTTTTATCGTTTCTTGACACAAACTTTTATATCGAATATTTATATAATAACCCCTGATAGTTTGCAAATAGTCACAAAGTTTCCATTTTCGAAAATTACTAGAAATGGTGTCCATTTATCAAGATCCCTTTTTATAACTTTTATCTCTAGACATGAAAGCATAGATAAAGGGTTTATGTTGAACACACCCAATAGTTGGGAGGCTCTTTTGTACACAAAGTATCATCTGTTCTTTATGAAGTTGTGAAATCTTAGGTTAATGCAGATATTGCTAACATAATAATTTACTAATATTTCACACACACATGCAAACATACGTATACATGCAATTATTCAAGTATTTAGACAAAATTTGACTTGTACTCTCCCCTAAAAACATTAAAACATTGAAAAAGGTGGGGTATGAAGGCTCATCTTGAGTTGGTTGAGGAGTTGTTTGGAGTTATGGAGTGGAGATTCCAAGCCTAAACTTTAGCTGAGATGAGGAACTTCCCTGGGAGGGATGTTTTCCTAAGGATGATCATCACATATTATTATGAATAAAATAATATGGATTCATCTTGAAATATAATAAAATATTAGGTGAGTGGAGGAATTTACCTTAGAACTCTAGGGATAAATTGAGAATAATTTCCCTTCCAGCAAGATCATTGTTCTTGCCTTGAAGATGATTTTTGAGGGAAAATGGGAATAGTGAGAGAGAAGGTGGAGTCTAAAACCCTTTACTGTCGTTGCTTTGGAGTATAAGAAAAGGGAGGGAATCTTTGGTGCACGGGATCTGCTGGTCCGTGTATGGATATTTGGTGGATAAATCATGGGATACTGTGATTTGCATGGGAAATGAGGATTTCATCAAATCACAAAGTCGACCTCTTTGTCCTTATCTTGATTTAGGATAAGATCTTCGTAAATCCCAAACATTTATTTTGTGTAAATATGCTTAAAATAATTTATTTTAGCATAAAATAGGGGTTTAGGATAGGAAAAATATGAGTTTGGGGTGATTTCCGGCGTCAGAATGCCTTAAAATGGTGAAAAGGATCGAAAATGACCAAAATTCGGAGTGGAGGGTTGTTCATGCGAAGGTCCGAAGTCTGCTCCATATTTCTGGAGTCACTAAGCAATTTACGGAGTCATCTACTAATTTCCGTACTGACCTTCTCGGATCCGAAGTCATGCGAAGTCCGGAGCGAAGGGGCAATCGGGACCGAAGGGTTCCGAAGCCGGCTGGAATTTCCGAAGCGGGGCGAATCAAGGAGCATCAGGAGCTGCGAGATTATACGGATGAGAGGCTTCCGAGATGCAAGGTTCTAAAGCAAGACTTCACCATTCCGGAGCAGGCTAGATCCGAAGCAAATAAGGGAGTTCCGAAGGTGTGCTTCCTCTAGGCTCCTAAGAAGGCATTCCGGACCAAGAGGGTCCTTTTCGGGTTTCCTCTTCCGGTTTTGAGCTGTTTTCGACTACGGAAGGTACTTAGAGAGATTTGAGATACGTGGAGAGATTTGGGAGAGATTTCACATACTTGGAGAGACTTGAGAGAGATTCACTATTCTTGGAGAGATTTCACATACTTGGAGAGATTTGGGAGAGATTCACTATACTTGGAGAGATTTCGCAAACTTAGCGAGATTTGGGAGATATTTCACATACTTGGAGAGATTTGGGAGAGATTTCACGTACTTGGAAGATTTGGAAGAGATTCATTATACTTTGAGAGATTTTGCAAACTTAGAGAGATTCGGGAGAGATTTCACATACTTGGAGAGAATTAGGAGAGATTTGACATACTTGGAGAGATCTGGGAGAGATTCACTATAGTTGGCGAGATTTCGCATACTTAGAGAGATTTGGGAGAGATTTGTATTCTAACAATATATGGCTCCTTAGGAACTCATATTTTACACTTAGGTGTGTTAGCACAAGTCACATAATAGTCCTTGCTTACTTGAGGATGAAATTTCCTAGCCAAAAAGGGTAGTTGTGAAAGTACGAAGCTACATTACAATGAGAGATTATAGGAGATGTAAATCACTAATGTAAAAGAATGTAAGGTCTGTTTATGCTTATGTTTCTATATTGATGATGACATCCCAAAATTTTAAAATGAATAAAATACATTTCTTCGGAAATGATTTGATAACATATTTATCATGTTTTTCTAGGAACAAATTCCGCAACACTTTTCTTTAAAAAGATACTCTGGTTTTAAAATAAAGAATAAATAAATCGATCTTTTATGGTCATGTAAATGGGGATGTCACACGTTTGATAGTGGACTACTGGCGGATTTTGGTCCAACGATGAAGTTAGCAATGACTCTAAAAGCGGACAGCTGGGTGTAACATCCCAAAATTCAAGGCCAAAAATTTTGTTTTGATTAAGTTATAATATAAAACCATCAGTAATAAAACATTCATATTCATATCTCATGTTAAAAACAAAGTGTCAATAATCAAAGCACTTATCATAAAACCATATCAGAGTGTAATCCCAAAGATCTCATGTGCGGAAAACATAGTGTGATGCGCTGCGATCAAGCCGACTCCTTTCCTTTGAAAACGAGTACCTAAAACCAAAACTGTAAACTGTAAGCACGAAGCTTAATGAGTTCCCCCATCAGACCACATACCACATAATACCATCGGTATCTTTCAACCGGTAACTGCTATCGGTATCTTTCAACCGGTAACCATGAAGTATTTCACCCCCACCACTATCACATAGTAATATATCATAAACATACTGATTACGTACTAACATCATAAACATGTTGATCACATACTAACATCATAAACATGTTGATCATATACTAAAATCATAAACAGACATATAAGCATTGCATGAGTTCTGTATACCCCTTTGGTATCTTTCAACCGATAACTGCCATCGGTATCTTCCAATCGGTATCCGACATCGGTATCTTTCAACCAGTGTCCGTCATCGGTATCTTTCAACCGGTAACCGGGGACTATTTCACCCCCTACAACTATCATATAATAACAGGATATAATCATACACTCAGGCATACCTGGGGTACTGACCTACCCTTCAATCCTAACGATCGATTCAGGGAAAAACTATTCCCTGCTACTACCATTAACACACATAGCATATCACATAAGCATATCTCACAAACATATCATACCAAGATAATTATCACAAAGACAATTATCTACCAACTACCCCTGTTGGTGGGCCGACATTGTGGCCTTAGACCCACCCTTACTGGAAGGTAACTCACCTCGCATTCCTGAAGTCCCGTAGACTCAACCCCACACCGCTGAAGTCCCACAGACTCAACCCCAACTGCTGGATGACAGATTCCTGATATGTCCATATCAAAGCATTACCCAATTAATAATTAGGTTCCATTACATAACCATAAATACATGCTTTGGGTAATTACTACATTACCCCTAGCTTGGCTTATTCCAGTCCAAGGCCCAATTTATAGGCCCAAAGTCGAATAGGACTCAAAGCCCAACATATAGCCCAATTTTCCAAATTGGGCCCAAGCCTATACATAACCTTATCCTAAGGCCCAACATCATATGTAATCATTAAGCTCCAGATTATGGCCCATCTATGGCCTAATTTTCCAAATTGGGCCTAACTCCTCAAAGCCCATTAATTATTCTAGTCCAATTGCTTGACTTTGG
Organism: Lactuca sativa; assembly: GCF_002870075.4. Taxonomy (NCBI): domain Eukaryota; kingdom Viridiplantae; phylum Streptophyta; class Magnoliopsida; order Asterales; family Asteraceae; genus Lactuca; species Lactuca sativa. The sequence goes on from NC_056627.2 coordinate 278,480,450, forward strand.
ATGGCCCAATAATAATCCAATCATCAAGGCCCAATAGAAAGGCCCAACAATAAACCCAAGTGAAATTAGGTTTTCACATAAAATGATGATTAAGGTTAAGTGTTTCTCACTTAACCCATTAGGGACTTAATCAATTAAGTCCAATATTGCTTATATTAAATTTTTGCCAATGATTATTATTTAATATTCCAAATTATTAAATAATTCTCTAATGCTCCGATTAATTCTCCAAATTAGGGTTTCATGGCATTAGGGTTTTCCAAACCCTAATTAGGGTTTCCAACCCAAAGACTATCCCATTTATTAACTTGTTGGGCTTCTAGATCATTTAGGGCTTTATTGGGCCTATCAAGCCCATAAAAATGCCATCATGCCCATTAGGGTTTTATTAGGGTCCATTAGAGTCCATTAAGTTTTATTGGGCCCATTTGAGCTTCCTTGGGCCCACTTGGGTTTCAAGCACCACAAACGAACCAACATAACGAGGCAAGCACACCACCACCCAACACGGAGGCCGGTGGCGCCAGCCACCACCCTAAGGTGGTGATTTTCGGTTTTTCTTTCATTAATCTAATTTTTTACAGTTACAATGAATATCCCAAGAAAATAACTGCACACACACTAAACTACACCCACCCATGGTGGCAGCCACCACCTCACGGTGGTGGTGGGGCTTTTCATGGCTTTTTCGGTCTAGCATCGCCCCTATAACATCATGCCACCACACACACGTAATTACACCATATTGCACACTCACCTGCAAGAAGTAAACATAAACAGCCACCCCACGGCGGCGACAGGTGGTGATTCGGGATGACATAAGCGAAAATGGCAGCAACCCTTCAGTCTCTCGTTCCCCCGTCAAGCAGCAACTACACACATGCGAACATTCAATCCCACGTCGGGGAACGAGCCAACTTCGACGGAAACAGCAACATCAATGTCATCAGGAGGTGATGGCGGTGGCAGGTCTTGGTCGCGTCATCTTGGAGTGGTGCGTCGGCAACAAGGAATGGAGGAAAGGGTAGCGGTCCATCTCCGAACCACCATAGTTTCCTGAAGTCGCCTGTGATGGAACAATCGTGGCGGTGGCGTCATTTGCGCATCGTAATGGTGGCGGTGGTCCAGTTGCAAGATGACGGTGGTGGGCGATACCCCTCATGGCAGCGAACAAAAGGGGAAATAAGGAGTGGAGTGGAGGTTTGATGGGTTCTTTTCTTCCCCGACGCGATGATCGTGGCTCTGCCGGGGATGGAGAGCGGCACCGATGAGGGAGGTATAAGGTGGGGTGACGGCTGCACATGGTCTCTAGGGTTTCTGCGTATAATCGGGTTTATATACCCCGTGCCTTACAAACTTACTCCCATGTTCACACATACAATCCCTCCTTCTCCCTTTTCTTTCAAAACAAGGCCAATATTTACCATATGAACCCTGCCCCTTGAACTCCTTACAAAATAAGTCCAAATTTTACTAAACAACCCCTTTCTCAACAAATCCTTTTCAAAATCAGTCCAGAATTTATCTTTTTAACCCTTAATTCTCAGTTATGACATTTTCAGCCCTTCCACCTCATTTCCTTTTAAAATAAATCCCAAATAATTACCATGGAGTCCCTAACTCCAAAAATTCTTTATAATAAATTCGGAAATCATATTTTTAAGCCCCTAAACTTTCAATTATTTATTTTAGGGTTATGATTCATTCATTAATTTATTTATTGTAAGTCCCCAAAATTTGCTTGTGTATCAATCAGATCCAATTGATGGTGCGGAATCCCAATCAATTGGATGATGTCAGATCAAATAGAAGAGAAGGAGAAGAAGAATAACTTGAATCTAATGTAATGATGATATGATTGATGCTCCTTACAATAGATTCTCTCTCTCTCACACACACACACTTCTTCTCTCTAACTTTCTCTCTCTTCTCTATCCGTCTCGACCATACACTCTCACATGCACTCCTCTATTTATATGGACCTCCAGCCATACACATGTGTACAACCGTACACCCTATGTACGGCCGTACACACAAACCGCAAACACATACATTACATAAAAATATATTTTCCTAGAAAAACAAAGTATAAACCATATTTTTGACCCAACAATCTCCCCCTTGGTTTATAACTTTCTTTTCTAATTGACCCAACAAGCTCCCCCTAAAAAGTAGCTAGCTTTTTCTTGTTAATCTTCATTGGGAGCTTGGCTTCAGCATTAATCTTTGATTTCTTCACAGCTTCAAGATGAACTTGATGAATCTTCGTGAATGACTTCATCTCAAGCGGTTGGGCTTTTCTTCAAGATTTGACTCTGAACGCACATTGGGTGAGGAGGCTTGATGTACAGATTCTTGAAAGATAGCGCTTCAGCTTGAGAATCTACAGAGAGAACAAATCTTCTGGATCACTTCAGCAGGTACAAAGATAGCAACAGATTGATTGAGGAGGCTTCAATGCAATCTGTCACATAATCTTCAATTTCAGTTTCACCTTGCTTCTGGGGTTGACAAATTAAATGTCGAAAGAATAATCTTCATTTCTTGCTCCTTCGAATGCGAATTCTTCGATGCTCACGAATGAAGCCTTGGCTCAGAAGATCTTCAATACAGTCTCCATCAGTCTTATCTATACCTGAAATCACTTTTCAACACAAAAGAAAACTTAGCACACAAATGAAAACAGAAACAAAAAATATTTCTGGATTTTTGATTTTTCTGAACAAGAAATAAAACAGAAATAACACTATTTTTGGATTTTTAAAATTTTCTGATTTTTCTTTGATTTTTTTTTATTTTTGAATTTTTTTGATTTTTTTTTAATTTTTAATTCTTCCCTAATATTTAAATTAGAAGAAACTATGACAAATTTAACAAAAATAAAAATGATATCTAACTTTAAGAGAGATTTGGGATCAAAGTTTTTAGACAACCTTTATCCACTTATCGGTACCTTTCATATTCACATCTTTGTCTGGTCGATCGTTGGTATTGTTGTCCACTTAAACACGAAAAAATGTGACAAATTTAGGACATACTACTTGTTACAAGACAAAGTGAACTTAAAAAACCTAAAATTTATATCTAATCCTAATTCCTTAAATACTATATCTTAAGGACCTTTCATCTGACGACGACCAGGGATATTGTTGTCCACCTAAATTGAGCAGCGAGATCTATAGACAATCTGTATGTGTTCAATTTTAAGTGTACTAGAACGTGTTTCCTTACATCTTATATCCTTATATGCTTGTTCCTAAGAACTTTTCCTAAGGATCATCGCCTGTATCATATAGATAATGCTAATTCGGGGATCACTCCCTCAATATATGTCTAGTAAGGGTTAGGGTATCATCGCATGATTTCACAGCCACAACATCGCCTGGACTCGTAAATCATAATAAGGGTTCGCATGAATACGCAGCCACAACATTGCCTGGACTCGTAATTCATAATAAGGGATAGAATATCATCGGATGAATACGTAGCCACAACATCGCCTGGACTCGTAATTCATCACATAATTATCATCACCATTATATCCTCACCTTTCTCTTATCACATTCTTTCAACACACATCAACTATTTCATCTACCCATGTTCTACCCAACATGTTTGTAGATATAAATTACATATACAACTTATTTAAAAACTCGTATAAAACATGGATTCAACATCCATCTCAAGTAAACAAACAATGTATAAACACATAGCATGTATTTCATAGCAAATACTTAATATCTATGTGTAAGATGAAAGTGACTATACACTCACACATATAAACAACTTTATATTATACACATAACATGTATTTCGTATAAGATACTTCATAATTATGCGTTAGAAGAAAGTAACTACATACTCACTTGATCAAAAGATGATCGGACAGCACTACGGCTTGTAGAAGTAGTATTCTTCGGTAGATCTGGAAGATCTTCACAAAAACCGGACTTCTCACGGACAGAGCTTCGGCTTGGGAATTGCACTTCTCGCGGACGATGCAAAAACGCGAGAGAAAGGGAAGAAATGAGCAAAGAATTCAGTTGCCCTCGACACCCTTTAATAGGGGGCTGGAAACCCATTTTACGCTGGGCGTAAATCTACATTACGCTGGGCGTAATGTGGATCAGATCGCTGACTCCCCCCATAGATAATATCGGTTAATTTATAATTAAATTAAATATCGAAAATATTTAATAATCTTCAAAAATTAATATCTTCCTCATACGAACCCCGTTTTTGACGTTCTTTATATCCCCGCGTAGGTGAGACTATGCTCTACAACTTTCGTTTAGAATCCGTCGGCTAATTTTGACTTTATTTTTATTATTTATTTTTAGTAGGCCGGGACAAGAAAACTTCGTTATAAAATCATAACTTCTTCATCCGACGTCCGTTTTTGCCTATCTTTTTATCGTTTTACTACAATTAATGAGTTCTTCAATTCTCATATAGATTGTTTCGACTAAAAACCGCTCGGTCTCAAATCGAGTATTCGCGCTGCATACCGCTAAGTCGAAACTTCGAAAAATCATAACTTCCTCATACGAAGTCAGATTTGGGCGCTCTTTTTATACACGCTCACGGTTTAACGTATTCTACGACTTTCATTTAGATTGCTAAGGCTAAATATCGCTCTAACGTAAATTCACTTTTTACACCGCACCGTGTCGTGTCGGTTCTGTCGCGAAACTTCGACAGGTCATAACTTCTTCGTTATAACACGAATTTCGGCGTTCTTTATATGTATGGAATCCTTGTAAGGTATACTACAACTTAGTTAAGATTATTCATTCTAAATAATCTTTCATCAAAAATTCATTTTTGACGACTATCGTCTCTAAATTGACTAGCCCTGATCTACGGGCGTTACACCAGCCATCAAGAACTTCCAGAGTACTCCTTACACCGGGTGAGCAGACAACCATTCAGAGAGAAGATAGATTCAGAATTCTATTACTTATTACTTATTACTTCAGAGGGGTTGAGAAGTAGAAGGTTGCATATGCTGTGTACCAGGTCGGATTAGAAGTCGCAGAGAGGAGACAGCATATGGCTAACAAATAAGAAGTCTTTCACATATATAACCTGCAGAGAAATAGAGTTACATATGTTGTGTACCAGGTCGGATTGGAATTCACGAAAAGGAGACAACATATGACTAACAGACGGAAAGAAAGAAAATGATATTTTACAGACATAATTTATCGGAATTTACCAGTCGCCCTATCCAACCGGAATTAAGGACAGAATCCGCACATCGAGGAAAAGTTAAGCCACGGTTCCAAGTACGGGTTCAATTATTATGACAAGTAGATTCCCATATATATATATATATATATATATATATATATATATATATATATATATATATATCCCTGCTCAACCTATCCGAGCGTCGTATTGTCAGGCTGAACGGATCTAACTAGGTCAAGATTTGTCAAGTCTATAAATTTCCTAAGTTCAACTCTCCCTAGTCAAGTCCATTTAAAAAAATTTCGTGCCTACCAACGCATCAAACCAGAGCATAGACCCTTCAACTTCGGGTACGTTACGCAGACTCAGGTTGCTTGTTATCACTTTATCATATCACTTCCCAGAACATCTCCCTCAAGCAGCACATTTCATAACCAATAATTTTTTTTTTTGATTATCTGATTTTCTAATGTTTTTGGATTTTTAAAATTTTCTAATTTTTGTTTTGTTTTTATTTCTCCCCCTAAATTTGTGCATAAGAGAGAAACGAAAGTAAATGTGCAAATTTAAACTATCCTAAAACAAAAATTAGTCTTTAAAGCGAATCAGGTTAAGAAAAACTCAGGAGTATACAGAAGAAAACGCAAACTGTAAGTCACCGATTGAATTTGCATCCGGAAGGTCTGAGAACAGCACGCGTAAACTCAGAACAGATCCGAAAATTCTTCATGTCTTTAAGCACAAACCCTTTTTGTGATCTCTTCCTTTCTTCCTTTCCCGCCAAGGACACATACTCTCAAATAATGTTCTGAGTACTGTACAATTAAGAGCTCTCTCCTATCATGTGCCTGGAACAGCTACTACCAACAAACCGAAGTCTGATGATATGCCTACATAGCTGCTCTAGCACAGAGCGGGATCAGTTGGTCTTTGGAACCTAGTCCATTTTGAAACTGGGTCGACCTTTGTCATCGACACACGATACTTTCTCCCATGACATGTCCAGTTTATCAAAAATAGAAGACATAGAAATATTAGAATCGTTAGTTGATTTGGGAGATTGAGCCTTTGGAACCCATTTGTAGTTGGGTTTAACCCATTTGTTTTTTGATCTGATGGGTGGCTCAGCACTTGATTTTGAAGTTGATGTCGGCCGTTGAGATGACTTTGATTTTGACTTTATGGGAGCATCTCTTGGATTTGGCTTCTTGGCCGACATTACCTTCTTGCCCTTGGAATTTTGATTCTTGGCCTTGTGGGATTGATTCTTGGCCTTCTGCGCGTTCCAGTCATCATGGTCTGAACGTGATCTCGAGGGGTATCTTTTGGAGTATCTCCCTCTTGGCGCGTTCTGCCAGCCTTATGCATAATAAGGAACGTATGCGCGATTTGGACAATTTCGGGCAATATGACCAGGTGTTCCACAGTGAAAACAAATCTTTTTCTTCACTGGGAAATTGTTTCTTCCTGCCCCTGGTGGCGTGTCCTTGCCTTGTTTCTGATTGTTCCCACACGCACAGTTGCAAAAGGTCGGCTGTTTCACTTGACTTGGTGGCCTGTACTTCTCAACAGCAGGTTGATCAGAAGCAACTAAGTTCGAAGCAACGAAGTTCGAAGCAACAGATTCAGAATTCAAGGAGATGTTGGTTTGTTCAATGGTGTTCTCCTTGTTCTCATCCTCTGCTACTTTACCTGCACATGAAGTAGAAGCATTAGTATCGTTCAGCTCAGCACCCTCAGTTGGCCCTGATTGTTCAGTCTTAAGTGAATCTGGAGCAGGGGTTTGGCCATACTGAGTAGGCATTTCTTCCTCATTGGTCTTAAAGGGTGGGTTATAATTGTGATTAAAAGGAGGTGGCACACTATGATATCCTAGACCCTTGGTTTGATTATCTTTAAAACTCAATTGATTTTCTACTAAGGACTCGACTGTCTTACTTGATGCAGTATAATTTTTGAAACTAACGTCTGTTTTTCCACATTTTATTTTCAAAGCATCAAGTTCTTCAGTTACAACAGCAAGTTTGCGTTTAATGTGATCATAATTTTCACACTTGTTGCTGTAATATTCTTGTAATTTTCTAAAGTCCTTAGTCTTGGCCTCTAATTGTGCTTTTACAGGTTTCTGAACTTTCCTTAGAGTATAGCCTTCATATTTAAGGTCCTCATTTTCCCTTTTTAGCAAATCAATTTGTTCATGAAGAAATTTAATCGTAGCTTTACAAGATGAAGTACATGAAACTTCATTTACCGGAATTGATGTGGAACTCATTTTTTTATTTTTTAAATTTTTTATATATATATTTTTTATTTTTTGTTTTTTTAATTGCCCTTTGACTTAAAAGAGAAAGTCAACCTTAAAAGTCAAATTTAAAAAAAAAGTCAAACTCAAAAGTCAAACTTAAAAGTCAAACCGAAAAGCCAAATTTGAAAAATTAAAAGTCAAATGAGCAAGTCAAAATTTAAAGTCAAAGGTCAACTTTTAAAAGTCAAAGTCAAAATTTTAAGTAAAAAATGAAAAATAAAAGTTAAAATTTAAAAACTAAAATTTTTGGGTTGAAAAAGGATTTTAAAAATAAAATTTTGAACTTTTGGGGTTGAAAATGTCAATTTGTGAAATTATATGCGAAAACGATGAGTTATATTCTAAATTTCGGATTTAGGAAACAAGAAGCCTCCTAGACGAGTTGGTAAGGCGGTGGGTTGCTCAACTAGAGGTCCCTGGTTCGATCCCCGGCAACTTCAAACCCGTTTCCTTTTTTATGCGAAGGCTGCTAAGCGAGGATGGCTGCGAAGCGAGGACTAGAGTTGCAAAGCGAGGACGAAGCCGCAAAGCCGAGACCGATGCTGCTGAGCCGTGAACCAGATGCGAGACCGAGGTGAAAGAGCTGGACCGTACACGAGATCGCACACGTCCGAGCCGCACACCGAGGCTGATGAGCCGCACACACCGAGCCGTATACTCCTGAGCCACACACCGAGGCTGCTGAGCCGCACACCTTCAACCAGCAGCACTCCTTCAACTGGGCCGCACACTTGAATCTAATGATGTATTGATGGTGCCACACATCAAAATACTCAAAACCTGGTTCCCCAAGTTCAACCTCATGCAATTCATCAAAACACACCATACATCATACCTAAAATACAACAAACTCAAATCCCTCAAACCATATCTCAAGTTGGTTCTAGTGTTTTTCCCTCCACAGATTTTTCAGTTCAATCTCATGGAATTGGTTCCCAAAATTTACTTTCAAAGGAAAAGGAGGAAAATATGGCTCTAGCTACTGGATTGGTGAGCTGCTACAATGCTTTTGTTGCTGGAGACCTCTCTCCACAACTCTCATTCACTGACCTTGATCAAATTCATCCTGAAGATGTGGAAGAGATGGATATCACTTGGCAAATGGCAATGGCTGTATTCAGGGCTAAACAATTCTCCAAAAAGACTGGAAAGAACAACTGGGGTGTAAATTCAGATAAAAAGATGGGTTTTAGCAAAGGAAAGTTATGTTGTTATAATTGTCACGAACCAGGACACTTTGCAAGGGAATGTCCAAAACCCAATCAGCGAGAAAACTCCGAAAGAACCATGGTGCCAGTAACTTACGTTCACAGCAACAAAAAATGATCATCTTCAAACAATCAGTCTGCAAACATGGCAATGGTAGCTCAATCGTTCAACTGGGAAGATCAAGTTCAGGCCTTAAACATTTCCGGACCTGAAAAGGCAAATCTTGCTCAAGTCAAGGATGCAAGTAAAGAAATGGAAGCAGATCCAGAGGAGGAGATGATGAATTTGCAGTTTGCATTCATGGTACAGATTACTCCTGAAGCAGTCAAATCTGAGGTTAGTGAATTCGGCTGTTCTCAATCTTGTATTAAAACTGTTAAGTTTTTGAGAGATCAAATTGAGTTAATCAAAAGAGAGAACAAGGACTTGAACTATGAGGGATATACTCTTAGGAAAAATCAAAAGCCCTTAAAAACTCAATTAGAAAATAAAACAAAAGACTTTAAAAAATTGCAAGAGGATTACAGCAACAAATGCGAGAACTATGATCATCTCAAAAGAAAACTTGCTACTGTAACCATGGAACTTGACACATTGAAAAATTGTTTTGAAAAAGCTGAATTTAATTTCAAAAAATATGATAGTTCAAGTGAAAAGGTTGCAAAATTAATCGAATGTCAATCTCACTGGAGAGATATGACTCATGGTAATCAAATAAAAGTCGGATTAGGTTTTGAAAGTGTCCCTTCTCCTTTCAATCACAATTATACTGCTATTCCCCAGTCTCAAGAAGAAATTGACAGAGAACCTTGCATGGTGTATGGAAAGTCAGCTTCTGAACAGGAACTACAGTCTAGTTGTGAGACTTTTCATACTAACGTTTTTACTTCAAGTGCAGATATATCAATAGTTCAGGGGGAGCATGCAGCTGAAACTTTTGAGTCAAATAATGTTGTGATTAAGTCGGGTGTTAATTACAGTAATGAGTCTGTGTCAAAATCAAACACAAATGTTTTTGTGTCGGGTGGTATTTTATTTCAGTCTGACAATGTTGTTTCTAATAGTGTTGTTTCTAATAAAACTGCTAAACCCGATTTACATGTCTCTGCATCTAACACATCTGTTACTAAATTCTATGATGGATCTTTCAAGTGTAGAAGTGTTAGAAATGGAAAAGCAAAGAATAACACTGTCAACAGTAGTGCCAAAGCTACTGATAACAAACAAATTTGTTTTAACTATGGCACTGTTGGACACATTGCAAGAAATTGCATGAACCGGATGTTTGTATCTCATACAACAAAAAGAGGGGAGAATGAATTTCGGGGACGATCTTTAACTAGAAAAATTCCCAAAACTCGTTCTAGAAATGGAGATTTGAATACAACATTGAACAAAAAATTCGAAAGATTTCAAAAGAATAAACAGGTTTTTCGTAAAAACAACAGAAGTTTGCCAAAATCAACTCAGACCAAGCCTAAGTCGAATTTGTCAAAGAGCAGGAAAGGATCTTCTAACTCTTCAAGTAGAAAATCCACCGGTTCAAAGCAAACTAACAAATTTTTGAAACCTAACCTTCAGTGGATTCCAAAATCTTTTTCAGATCAATATCCATTACTCTCTAATTCAAAAGCAAAGAAATAGTCAAATGAAAAAATTGTGAAAAGAAAGAGTCAACCCAGGATTGTGATGACCTGGGTTCCCAAAACTAAATAATTCCATTCATTGTGCAGGGACAGTTGCGGAGGAATGTCGCTAGACCTTGGTATGTCGACAGCGGCTGCTCCCGGCACATGACTGGAGACATATCCCAATTGCACGACATTCAAACTTTTAATGGGGGATATGTTTCTTTTGCGGGCGGAGAGGGTGGAAAAATTACTCAAAGAGGAACTGTTTCCAATGGAGTGTTGAATTTTGAGAATGTTAACTTTGCTACGGAACTGAAGCACAGCTTGCTGAGTGTATCCCAGATATGCGACAAGGGCTACTCTACTCACTTCACAGATAAGGAATGTCTGATCTTAAAACCTGGCATTGTTATCCCTGAAGATTGGATTCTTGTAAGATCTAAGCGGGATGGAAATGCCTACATTATAAACATGAATAGCAACTTCCCTGACAATGTCACTTGTCTCGTCTCCAAAACTTCTGAACAAAATGCGATGTTGTGGCATCGTCGTCTCGGTCATGCGAATGCAAAGAACCTGAATCGGCTTGCGAAGAACGAATTTGTCCGCGGGCTACCCATCAAAGATTTCATTACTTTTGAAAAATGTGTTTCATGTGCTCAGGGAAAACATCATCAAAAACCACACTTTCCAAAGCAGATAAACTCCATAAGTCAAGTGCTCGAGTTATTACATATGGATTTATTTGGTTCGGTTAATGTTCTAAGCATTAATCGCAACTCTTTCTGCCTTGTTGTGATAGATGATTACTCTCGTTTCACTTGGGTTTTCTTTCTGTCTAACAAAGCTGAAATTCCTAACCTTATCAAAAGATTCATTGTGATGATCGAAAATCAGACTAACAATCGGGTGAAAGCGCTGCGTACCGATAATGGAACAGAGTTCAAGAACGCTGTTCTTGATCATTTTTGCGCTGAGAAAGGGATTGTGCGTCAATTCAGTTCTGTTCAAACACCTCAACAAAATGGGGTTACTGAACGTCGGAATCGAACTCTAAAAGATGCCGCAAGGACGATGCTCTGTGATTCCAAGCTTCCTGTATTTTTCTGGGCAGAGGCGATTAACACCGCGTGTTATGTTCAAAATCGTGTGCTAATCAACAAAGCCATAATGAAGACGCCGTATGAGATTTTATTTGGACACAAGTCATCTGTTAGTCATTTCCGAGTATTTGGCTGCCCTTGCACCCTTCTCCACTTGGAATCCAATCCCAAATTCAATGCCAAATCCGATGACTGTTACTTTGTTGGATATGCTGCTCGAACTGCGTACATGGTTTACAATAAGAAGACAAAACAGATTGTAGAATCCTTTGATGTTCGTTGGCTTGAGGAAAATGAGACAGATGCAAGAGTGGGTCCTGATTGGTTATTTGACTACACATCTCTTTTCAAATCATTCAATGTGTCTTCAGATAATCAAGAAGGATCTACTTCCAATTCGAAGATTCCTAGTGAAGACGAAGAAGATGAAGTTGTTTATCGACCTCCATTGATTTCCTCTGATCCTCCATTGGTACCCTCTACTCATTTTGAATCTTCTGAGTCTCCTCAACAACCTTCTCCTGATGCTATTGCTACTCCTTTAACTCCGATGGAAAGAGAGTTCATGAACCACGAGACTTCCGCTGTAACTTCAAATTTGATGGAGCTTCTCTTTCTAGAAAGTATTGCAGAAGAGTTTGTAGCGGATTCTTCAAACGATCCTTGTTCATCCTCTACAGACCATACAACAAATGATGGAGCGATTAATATTCATAATCTTCATGTTTCTGTCAATGATATTAGTTATCAGATCCCTACACGCATTCAGCGAGATCATCCGATAGAGAACGTCATTGGCCAGTTGGGCGACGGTGTTCAAACGAGAAGTAAAAGTGGGAATGTTAATACATGTCTCTACTCTTGCTTCATCTCTCAAATAGAACCTAAATCTATCGAAATGGCTCTGAATGAGCCCAGCTGGGTTGAAGCCATGCATGATGAATTAAATCAATTTGAAAAACTCGGAGTCTGAAAATTGGTGGAGCTACCAAAAGGAAAGAAATCTCTTGATACTCGTTGGGTATTTCGAAATAAACAAGACGATTCAGGTGTCATTGTGCGCAACAAGGCAAGATTGGTGGTTTGAGGGTTTCGGCAAATTGAGGGTCTTGATTATACAGAAGTTTATGCTCCAGTTGCTCGTTTGGAAGCCATTCGCATCTTCCTTGCTTATGCTTCCTACATGAACTTTACTGTATACCAAATGGACGTTAAGACGGCTTTCTTCTACGACAAGGTCAAGGAGGAGATTTACGTTGACCAGCCACCTGGTTTTGTTAATTCATCTCTTCCAAACCATGTCTACAAGTTAGACAAAGCTTTGTATGGATTGCATCAAGCTCCTCGAGCTTGGTATGCTACTCTTACTCAGCATTTGCTCAATCACGGCTATTTCTCAAGCATGTCGGTCTAGATCAAATTCTCGTTCAAATTTACGTGGACGACATTATTTTCGGGTCGACAAGCCAACAACTTTGCAAGGAGTTTGAAACAGTGATGAAGAAGCGTTTTGAGATGAGTTCTCTTGGGGAAATGACCATGTTTTTGGGGCTTCAGGTCAAACAATCTTCAACCGGAATCCTTATTCATCAAGCTAAATATGTGGAAGATGTACTGAAGAAGTTCGGGTTTCGAGACGCAAAACCTGCTCTTACGCCCATGGCGGAATGGCCTCTTCTGACTCCTGATCTTGAGGGTGAATCCGTAGATCAAACTCATTATCGATCAATGATCGGATCACTCATGTATCTTACTACTAGTCGCCCAGACGTCATGTTTGCGGTCTATCAGTGTGCTCGCTATCAGGCTAATCCTAAACTCTCTCATTTAATTGTTGTTAAAAGGATTTTTCGGTATCTCAAAGGGTGCCCAAAACTGGGTCTTTGGTATCCGAAAAATCCCGAATTTGATCTTTATGCTTTTGCAGACAGCAATTATGGTGGATGTGAGCTTGATAGAAAATCGACTTCAGGAGGATGCCAATTTTTGGGAGATAGATTGGTGTCATGGCAGTGCAAGAAGCAGCACACAGTCTCAACCTCAACAGCAGAAGCGGAATATGGTGTTGCATCTGCTTGTTGTTCTCAAGTCATATGGATCCAACATCAATTGTTGGACTACGGATAGAAAGGTAAGAAGGCTAGAGAGGAGAGAGAAAGTTAGAGAGAAGAAGTGTGTGTGAGAGAGAATCTATTGTAAGGAGCATCAATGATATCATCAATACATTAGATTCATCATAATTCTTTTCTCCTTCTCTTTTATATTGATCTGACATCATCCAATTGATTGGGATTCCGCACCATCAATTGGATCTGATTGATACACAAGCAATTTTGGGGACTTACAATTGGTATCAGAGCTTGGTTTGTATCAGTCAATTTTGTCAGATCTGGAGCTTATTTGATCTTATTTTGAAAAGAAAATAGCGTTTTTGGATAGATCTCGGAAAATTAGGGGGGGTTACTTTTTTGCATTTTTCATAAAAACGAGTTTTTGATCGAGTTTTGGAGCAAAAAAGGGTGAAAAACATCGTTTTTTTCGCGAATCTGTTGAAGGTGTGCGGCCCGGTTGAAGGAGTGCGGCTCGGACGTGTACGACCGGCTCGGAGTGTGCGGCTCGGTTCAGTGTGTGCGGCTCAACAGCCTTGGTGTGCGGCCTCGGAGTGTGCGGCTCGGACGTGTATGGTCTCGGTGTGCGGTCCGGGTTTGCGGTCTGCAGCTTCGCGTGTTCCGCTCGCGTCCTTGCACGTGGAATCTTCGCATCGCAGTTTCTTATTATAAAAAAAGGGAAGTGATTTTGGGGGTCGCTGGGGATCGAACCCGGGTCCCCAGTTTCACAAACCAAGCGCCTATCCATCTGATCTAGGTTGCTGGATTATATACTCCTTCCGAAATTAATTCATAAAGTATCCCTTTCGGTTCCTTATTTCGTATTTTGACGCTTTTAACCCAAAAAGTCAATTTCTTTTATTTTTAAAATCCTTTTTTAAACCAAAAATTTTAGTTTTTAATTTTTCACTTTTATTTTTATCTTTTGACTTTAAAATTTTGACTTTGACTTTTAAAAGTTGACCTTTGACTTTAAATTTTGACTTTCTCGTTTGACTTTTAATTTTTCAAATTTGGCTTTTCGGTTTGACTTTTCAAGTTTGACTTTTGAGTTTGATTTTTTAAATTTGACTTTTAAGGTTGACTTTCTCGGTTTTTAAGTCAAAGGACAATTAAAAAAATATAAAAAAAAATAATAAAAAAAAAGAAAATGAGTTCCACATCAATTCCAGTAAATGAAGTTTCATGTACTCCATCTTGTAAAGCTACGATTAAATTTCTTCGCGAACAAATTGATTTGCTAAAAAGGGAAAATGAGGACCTTAAATATGAAGGCTATACTCTAAGGAAAAGGAAAAAAAAAAAAGAAGAGGCTAGAGAAGAGAGAGAAAGTTAGAGAGAAGAAGTGTGTGAGAGAGAATCTATTGTAAAGACCATCAATCATATCATCAATACATTAGATTCATCTTAATTCTTCTTCTCCTTCTCTTCTATATTGATCTGACATCATCCAATTGATTGGGATTCCGCACCATCAATTGGATCTGATTGATACACAAACAATTTTGGGGACTTACAATTGGTATCAGAGCGTAGGCTTGCTTTGAGCACTCTAATTTCTTCAAAGTAACAGCGCCGGAGGCACGAACCGGCCAATTAAGGCCAGGAGCGCATCGCCGACAGAAGGGACGAGTAAACTGGTGCACACCTGAAGGCGGACCGGCCGACCCAACCCAAAGTCCAACTACGAGCTTTTACTAATTATATTCATCCTGAAGATGTGGAAGAGATGGATATCTGTGACATCCCCATTTTCACGGCCAGAAAAGACCGATTTTGTTTATGCTTTGTTTTATAAAATCAGAGTAATCTTTTAAAGATAACGGTTGCGGAATTTGTTCCCAAAACAAGACATGATAATAACTTATCAAAACATTTCTCAAAGGGAATGTATTTTTCATTTAATAATAAAACCTCGGGATGTCATGTTCCGATACAGACATATAAGCATAAACAGAACTTACATTTAATTACACAATTGATTTATATCTCCTTTAAATCTTTCTGTGAAATATGTCTTCGTATTAATACCTGTGATACAAAGAAAACTGAGTGGGTAAGGCTTGGGAGCCTGGTGAGCATATAGGGTTTTCATCCCACAATGTTATATCATATATTTATAAATATAGAACATTCAAACTTGCACAATTTTACCATATAAAGGCAACTCTTAACCCACCCCATCGATCCTCACAATGACACGATCTAAACTCTCGTATATAAAATTTTCCTCTTTACCTGATCCCTACTCATGGATCTAAAACTATCCTCTTCACCGATCCATACTCACAGATCTAAAACTAACCTCCTGATCTGATCCATACTCCCGGATCAATAATTGTACCCAATCCATACTCCCGGAATAAGGACAATTATCTATACCCTAATCCTGATCTGATCCATACTCCCGGATCAATAATTGTACCCAATCTATACTCCCGGAATAAGGACAATTATCTATACCCTAATCCTGATCTGATCCATACTCCCGGATCAATAACTGTGCCCAATCCATACTCCCGGACTAAGGACAATTAACTTAGTCTTAATCCATACTCCCGGACTAATAACAAGTTTTTATCTCTTTACCTGATCCATACTCCCGGATCTAAAATTAACCTCTTGATCTGATCCCTACTCACAGATCTAAAACTAACCTCTTGATCTGATCCCTGCTCACGGATCTAAAACTAACCTCTTGATTTGATCCATACTCACGGATCTCATCTACCCATGTCCTACCCAACATATTTGTAGATATAAAATACATATATAGTTTAACTCATTAAAAATCTATATAGTTCATCCATTCCACCAATACCTCAAATAAACAACAATATATAAACACATAACACGTATTTCGTAGCAAATACTTCATACTTATGTGTTAGAAGAAAGTAACCACACACTCACACATATAAACAACAATATACTTAATACACTCAAACCATACTTGTAGTATTATCGTGTTTATGAAAGGTAGTATACACTCACTTGATCAGAAGATGATCGGACAGCACTACGACTTGTAGAAGTAGTATTCTTCGGTAGATCTGGAAGATCTCCACAAAAATCGAACTTCTCGCGGGCAGAGCTTCGGCTCGGGAACCACACTTCTCGGGATCTTTGGGATCTTGGGACTTGCTTCGGGGCTCGAGAATAATACCGGGGCTTCGGGGTATTTCTGGCACACAAATCGATGCAAAACGGGAGAGAGAAGAGAGAAAATAGCAAAAGAACTCGGCAGCCCTCGCATCCTATTTATAAGAGGCTGGAGCCTCGGAGTACGCGGGGCGTACAGGTCCGAAATCGTCATGGCGTTCGTCATCCGAAGCCACTTGATGCAAGGGTCGTCATGCTTCGCTGTACGCGGGGCGTACTTCGGATCAGATCAGTGACTCCTTTGGATAATGCCGGATTTTTCAATTAAATTTAAATACAAAATATTTAATAAACTTCGGAAATTCATATCATCTTCGTACGAGCTCCGTTTTCGACGTTCTTTATATCCACGCGAAGGTGAGACTACGTTCTACGACTTTCGTTTAGAATCCGTCGGCTAATTTTGACTTTTATTTTTATTCTTTATTTTTAATAGGCCGGGACAGAAAATTTCGTTATAAATTCATAACTTCTTCGTTTGACGTCCGCTTTCGCCTAACTTTTTATCGCTTCGATACCAACAACGAGATCTTCGATTCTCGTTTAGATTACTAAGGCTAAATATCTCTCTAACGTAAATTCACTTTTTACGTCGCGCTGTGTCGTGCCGGTTCCGTCGCGAAACTTCGACAGATCATAACTTCTTTGTTATAACTCGGATTTTGGCGTTCTTTATATGCACGGAAACCTTGTAACATATACTACAACTTAGTTAGGATTATTCATCCTAAATAATCTTCTATCAAAAAGTCATTTTTGACGCTTATTGTCTCTAAATTGACTAGCCCTGACCTACGGGTGTTACAATATCACTTGATCAACACACTATTGGCAGCAAACAAGAAGATTACAGCAAATACAGTAACAGCACACACTCTATCAGCAGCAAACACAATAACAACACACACTCAATTAGACACGCTCCACCGCACACTCAACCGTACACTCAATTTAACAACAAACCTTCAAAGTCAGCAGCAAACCTTCAACAGTTATTCGATCAAAATTCTTAAAAAATAGTGAAATGTTGCACTCTCACACTCAAAAAGTAACTTCAATTGATACCAAATTGGCTCTGATACCAATTGTAAGTCCCCAAAATTTGCTTGTGTATCAATCAGATCCAATTGATGGTGCGGAATCCCAATCAATTGGATGATGTCAGATCAAATAGAAGAGAAGGAGAAGAAGAAGAACTTGAATCTAATGATGTGATGATATGATTGATGCTCCTTACAATAGATTCTCTCTCTCACACACACACTTCTTCTCTCTAACTTTCTCTCTCTTCTCTATCCGTCTCGACCGTACACTCTCACATGCACTCCTCTATTTATATGGACCTCCAACCATACACATGTGTACAGCCATACACCCTGTGTACGGTCGTACACCCTGTGTACGGCCGTACACACAAACCGCAAACACATACAACATTACATAAAAATATATTTTCCTAGAAAAGCAAAGTATAAACCATATTTTTGACCCAACATTTATTTATCTAATAAATAAACAGGGTGTTACACTGGGGGAGTAGGAATGTAGAGACTCAGATAAGAGAAAAGGGTCTTGAAAAATCTGAGATAGGAGATAATATGAAGCTTGAAGAATCTTCAACGTCCAATAAGAAAGGAAGATTCTTGAAGTCTGGCCCAAATGACAAAAATCCTAGGGTAGCAGTGAAGCCAAGTGGTGTGAGAAGTGCAAGAAGAAGCACTTCATGAGATGTGACAGAGAAGTGACCTGCTATAAGTGCGAAAGGGGTGGTCATTATTCCGAAGATTATATGTTCAATGATAGGGTATGCTACAAATGTGGAGATAATGGGCATATTTTGAGGAACTTAGCAAAGGAACATGAAGCAACAAGGGTGAATATGCCGCCAAAGCCAAAGGCAAGAGTATTCCATATGATCCTTGATGAAGCATATGATGATGCAAAGGATCAAGAATAAGAAGCTACATATCCGAAGTTCAAGATATAAAGTAGTCATATAAACAGTATTTTGTGATGTATCCTGATGAAAGAGGCATAATGCATGATGACTTGAATAACCATGTAACTATTTTCAAGAAGTAACATGGTCCCTATTTATGTTATACTAGTTGTGAGACCCGTATATTATACAGGTTAATTAAAACAAAATGTTAATATAAACGATTAAATGAAAATTTTATTTGAATTTGAAATTTAAAATAACTGAAAATTATGAGAAAAAAATGCAAAAAATAAATAAATTAAAATTATGTGTTTAGTTATCAGATTTGTGTGCTAAACGGGTAAATTATAACAAAATGTTAAACACAAAGGTTTAAACTATAAATTTATTTGAAATTGAAATTAAAATTTAGAATTTGAAATTTGAAATTAATTGTCATTATGGTAGGTTTAATTTATGGAAACCAAATTAATGATATATTGGAAATGAAAAATGAAGTAAATGACAAGTGGAAAATAAATATATTTCAAAATTATGACAAAATGACATGTGGCCAATTGAATGAGAGAATGACAAGTGGCAAAATCATTCTTATTTATTAGGATAGATTACTCAATGTGATTTTCTTGTATGATGACCTGGGGAATTGTTAGGAAAAAAATTAATGGTTTATACTTTACTTTTATTGGCTTTTAGTGTTCTCGGTCCAGGACCGAAATCACCATGTTTTCGGTGGTGTTTGGACCAAAATCACCATGTGATTTCGGTCGGCCTAATAAGGATTTTGGTTGGGTTTGGGTTGGGCCTTTGTAACTACGTATATGTGTGTGTGTATATATATATATATATATATATATATATATATATATATATATATATATATATATATATATATATATATATATATATATATATATATATATATCTTTGTTTCAGCCGTGAAAAAGGTAGATCATTCTAAGGAGCTAAGATCGAGTTTTTAAAGAGAAAGGGAGAACCGAGAGCAACTTAAGAATCTTATGTACTAGACTATTTTGAATATATTGTGCATTGAAGATTGATAATTGTATTCTTAATTCATAATAACTGTTTTGGATTAATCATTAGATTGGGTTTTCACACCAGTTCTAGTGATCTCGATTGACACTAAATATTGGAAATCACCATGTGATTTGGGTGGGCTTAATGAGGTTTTCGGTTGGGTTTTGGGTTGGGCCTTTGTAATTAGGTCTAGGTATATATATATATATATATATATATATATATATATATATATATATCTGATATGTGCATAATTAGTTAATTATTTAACATATATTCTTAGTTATTTTTGGTTAATTATGAGAATAATTTGGACAAAAGGTACTTAAAATGCTTTGAATTGTGTTTTCAGCCCAAAAGATATGCTTGGATGTAAAAAGGAGAAAAGGAAAGCAAGAGAAGATTAAAGGGTGCCAAGAATGACCTACTCGGCGAGTAGTTCGGCATTACTCGGCGAGTACACGTGATTGTTCCAGAAGATAGCTACGATTCCTGATCCAAGACGGATAACTATACACCTACTCGGCGAGTTTATTCTGCTACTCGCCGAGTACCCTCTGTTTTGAGATATCTTTATAAGACGAATCCTGATCACTTGGGATAGAACCCCTGGCGAATTTTGGGAAAATTACCTGCGACAAAAAGATTCAGAAGGCATTGAAGAACCCTAAGCTTCAAGAGTTGGAAGAATTCAAGCAATTAGGTTAATTCTACCACTTAGACTTAGGAATTAAACATGTTTGCTTTCTTAAACTTTGTTTCTTTGTTTGTTTCTA
Source organism: Lactuca sativa (assembly GCF_002870075.4). Taxonomy (NCBI): domain Eukaryota; kingdom Viridiplantae; phylum Streptophyta; class Magnoliopsida; order Asterales; family Asteraceae; genus Lactuca; species Lactuca sativa. The sequence continues at coordinate 278,500,923 of NC_056627.2, forward strand.
CTGCAACTATGAGCTAAACTCGTTTTTGTTTCTGTTTGGGGAATACCAAAGAACTCCTATGGTTTAATTATTGAATCTTGTTTAATTGTCTATTGGTGATTTGTTAAATTAAGTTTGTTAAAGAACCTTATGTGTTAATCACTACTATTTTCTGTTAATTGGAAGGCAATTAGGTTGCATGAACATCACTTAATTGTTAACCTCATATGTCTATGTGAATGCTAAAATATATGCTTAGAAGTAATGATTATGAAACTAAGATTAATAGGAAAATAGGAAGATTAATGTGTGAGCTTGTTGAGAAACCACCAACAAGAGGTTAATTGAATTAATAACTTAATTGACCATTACAAATCTTATTTAACCCAAATAATTAATCTAGGGAATTAATTAGTTTAAACACTTGATCAACGCTTAAATTAGTTAATTGTCTAAGGGTTAGGAGTAATGAACATGAACCTAACTATTATCATTGGTAACCAATAGCAATTAGTCTATCTTAACTTAAATAACCATAGGAGTGAATTGGTTGAACCTAAATAGAAACATCTTTATCAAATTTGGTGAATAGTTGTTGCTTTAGTTAATTAGTTAAATTTAATTTGTTTAAGTTTCTAGTCTTGCAAAACTAGAGAAAAAAAAAACCATTTACTTTTATTATTTGTTTTAGTTAAAATTAGCTATTAGTTTAATTTCCGTTCCCTGAGTTCGATACCTTACTTATCAATCTATACCACTTAAAGACAGGTTCACTGCCTTTGTGTGCTCAAATTATTAATAAAAAGTAGGGATAAAACTAGTTGAATTTACACACATCAAGTTTTTGGCGCCGTTGCCGGGGAACGGTTCTAAATAATTAAGCTAATTCCTAATTTTTTTCGATCCTTTGTGTGAGTTTACTTGCATAAAGTTCATTTATTGCAGTTTAGTAAATAGCAATTAGGTTTTAGTATCTGTTTTAGTTAGATTTAAAACTTAGAAAATTTTTTGAAAAATCACTGCTACTCGCCGAGTGCACTCGCGACTACTCGGCGAGTAACAGCTCATTTAGATTTTTTTTCTTTTAGTTGTTTGCAATTTTTTTTGTTCTTTTTACGCTTTTATTTGATTAATTTCAGGACTTTCATGACCAGAGGAGCAAACACGCCACTGGTACCCCCGTTTGAAGACCCCGAATCCGAATTGAAAAGAAACAAAGGGAAGGACGTGGAGAGTTCAAGCACACCAAAGAAATCACCATTGTCCAACTTGAAGACTGTTTTCGGAAAAAAGAAGAGCAGCAAATCCGGAGCTTCAAGCGCTTCCTTGACAATTGAAAAGCCAATCCAAGAAGATATTGGATACGAGACCGAGGAAGAAGAGGAGGCAACGTACGAACAAGAAACCGGATCGGAGGAAGAGTTAGCATTCACAATGGCTAACATTGATGAAATTCCCATGGGGGAATGGAAGAAGAGGATGCGCGACGACCATGGCCCGGGACTTGTGCAACCCGCAATTCCCGCAACTGCTACCTTCGAACTAAAAGGTCATATCCTAGCTGCACTTAAGGAAATACCTTTCTATGGGAAAGATCATGAAGATGCCTACAAACATTTGGATGAAGTAAATGATGTTGCTGACTATTTCAACATTCCAAATGTAACCCGTGAAACTCAACTACTTCGGATGCTTCCGGTAACCTTCAAGGGTGTTGCTAAAGACTGGCTCAAATCACTTCCTCCCGGGTCAGTCACTACTTGGGCCAAAATGAAGGAAGAATTTATAGATCACTTTTGCCCACCATCCAAAATAGCCAAACTCAAGAAGGCCATTGCAAACTTTGAACAACAAGCTGGAGAATCTTTATATGAAGCATGGGAGAGGTACAAAAGTTTACTACGAAATTGCCCACACCATGATCTAAATAGCCAACAAGAAGTGTCCATCTTTTATGATGGAGTCAATGTTACGACCCGGCAGCTGCTAGACTCACAGGGCCCACTTACGAAGAAGCCACCCCCGGTAATCAAAGAATTAATTGAAGAATTCTCTAAACACTCTAGAGAATACCACAACCCAAGGAATGATGTCACGAGGGGAGCCGCATATGCTGCTACTGAAGATTTATCCGCGGTCATGGCCATGTTAAAAACCATGGATAGAAGAATGGACAAAATGGATCAAACTATCCATGCCATACGGGTGGGTTGTGAAAACTGCAATGGACCTCACCTCACTAGGGATTGTGATTTAGATGAGCACGGCAACAAAAAGGCACAAGTATGTTATTCGAGCGGTGACCGGTATGAAGAAGACTGGCGAAAACAAAAGAAGGAGTGGCTGCCTTATGAAGAGTACAAGAAGGCCAAGGAGGAGAAGTATAGGCAAAAAGGGAGAGGATTCTACCAAAAAGAGGAGCCGGTGCAAGAGAAGAAGCCAAGCTTAGAAGAGATGCTAACTAAATTTGTGGCTGCTTCCGAGAAAAGACACAGTGACCACGATGCTGCTATCCAAGAAACAAGAACAATGCTCAGGAACCAGCAAGCATCCATCCATAATATAGAAACTCAGCTTGGGCAACTCGCTCAACAACTAAACCAAAGGTCACCGGGAGAGCTTCCTAGCAAAACCGAGAACAACCCACGAGGCGCGCAAGTGAACATTATTACCACAAGAAGTGGGAAGGTTATTACTCCCCTGGCCCCCATTCGCACTGAAGAGAATAAGGACTCACAGAAGGAAGAAACGGAAGCACAAGCTGAAAACCAACATTCACAATCTGAGAGATCTACTCGCCGAGTAGGACCGATGTACTCGGCGAGTACATCTGAAAAACCGCATGATCAGCCACCCGTAAAACCTTACCAGCCTCCAATGCCGTACCCAGCCCGAGCCAAGAAGGAGAAGCAGGAAGAAGAGTATCAGAAATTCCTTGATCATATTAAAACTCTTCAAATAAACATTCCTTTCATCGAAGCCGTCATGCAAATGCCCAAGTACGCAAAGTTCCTTAAGGAACTCCTCACTAATAGAAGAAAGATGGAAGAGGTGCAGAAAGTAGTATTGAATGAGAATTGCTCCGCAGCCATGCTAAACAAATTACCAAAGAAGAAGGGTGATCCGGGGAGCTTAACTTTACCTTGCCAATTTGGCAACTTGGCAGCAATTCATGCTTTAGCTGATTCGGGAGCGAGTGTAAACCTTATGCCATACTCGTTCTTCAAAAAGCTGGACCTCCCAGAGCCAAAGCCAATTCGGATGGCAATTCATTTAGCAAACAAGACGGTTACTTTCCCAAGAGGCATATGTGAAGATCTATTAGTGAAAGTAGACAAATTTGTCTTCCCGGCTGACTTCATCATTCTTGACATGGAGGCGGATCCGCAAGTACCAATCATCCTTGGAAGACCCTTCCTCAACACCGCTAGCGCCATCGTAGACATGAGAGACTCAAAGCTCACATTGCGAGTTGGGGATGATTCAGTAACATTCGGGGTAGACCAAGCCATGAAGTACTCAAGGAGTAGTGACGACACGGCGTTCTCAATCGACATGCTTGACGAGTTATTGGAAGGAGACATACCTGAAGATTCCAGCAAGGTTGCAGCTTTGGAAGAAGTATTTGATCCAGAGAAAGATTTACTAGAGATTGAAAGACTGTTGGAGGAAGCAGAGTATAAAGAACTCAAAAACCAAGCTGAAAGCCCTACTCGCCGAGTAGACCCGATCTACTCGCCGAGTACACCTGAAGAAAAGTCAGCAGTCGCAAATGCCGCCATGAACTCGCCGAGTACCATACCTGCACTCGGCGAGTACGCCACTATGAACACTAAATTGGAGCTCAAAACACTGCCTAACCATCTGGAATACGCCTTTCTGGAAGAAGGAAATCAGAAGCCAGTAATTATAGCCTCAGACCTCTCCAAGACAGAAAAGGAAGAGCTTGTACGGGTCCTGAAGAAAAGGAAGAAAGCCATCGCGTGGAGCATCTCCGACATAAAAGGAATAAGTCCATCCTACTGCTCTCACAAAATAAACTTAGAAGAAGGAGCCAGACCGGTGGTGCAACATCAAAGAAGATTAAACCCGAACATGCAAGAAGTCGTCAAGAAGGAGGTGGTAAAGCTTTTGGATGCAGGAATCATCTACTCCATCTCCGATAGCCCATGGGTGAGTCCGGTCCAGGTGGTGCCCAAGAAAGGAGGAATGACGGTCATTACCAACGAGAAGCATGAGTTAATTCCAACGCGAACGGTAACCGGTTGGCGAGTGTGTATCGATTATCGCAAGCTAAACGATGCCACTCGCAAAGACCATTTCCCCCTTCCTTTCATAGACCAAATGTTAGAGAGACTTTCGGGCCATAGCTATTATTGCTTCTTAGACGGGTTTTCCGGGTATTTCCAAATACCCATAGACCCAATGGACCAAGAAAAGACCACCTTTACGTGCCCCAGTGGGACCTTCGCCTATAGACGCATGCCATTTGGCTTATGCAATGCACCTGCGACATTTCAAAGGTGCATGACCGCCATATTCCATGATATGGTGGAGAAATTCATGGAGGTCTTTATGGATGATTTCTCTGTATTTGGATCTTCTTTCAATGACTGCCTTACAAATCTTGACTCGATGCTTGCTAGATGTGAGAAAACCGACTTGGTCCTAAATTGGGAAAAGTGTCATTTCATGGTCAAGGAGGGTATAGTATTGGGACATAAAGTCTCTAAAAAGGGAATTGAGGTGGATCGGGCAAAGATAGACACCATCGCTAAATTACCCCCGCCAACTAATGTGAAGGGCATTAGAAGCTTTTTGGGACACGCAGGCTTTTACCGGCGTTTTATTAAAGATTTTTCTAAAATTACGAAACCTCTAACACAATTATTGTTAAAAGATGTACCCTTTAATTTCACTAAAGAGTGTTTAGAGGCATTTGACTTTTTAAAAGAAAAATTAACTAATGCCCCAATCATTATAGCACCAAATTGGAACTTACCCTTCGAGATCATGTGTGATGCGAGTGACTATGCACTAGGAGCCGTCCTTGGACAAAGGGTTGACAAGCATTTTCAACCCATTTATTATGCAAGCAAGACATTGAATCCTGCCCAAGAGAATTATACCACTACTGAAAAAGAACTGTTAGCCGTAGTTTATGCTTTCGATAAATTTCGCCCTTATTTGGTTTTATCTAAAACCACTGTTTTTACTGACCACTCGGCTATCAAGTATTTGTTTTCCAAACAGGATGCCAAGCCAAGATTAATACGATGGGTGCTGCTTCTTCAAGAATTCGATATAGAGATACGAGATAAGAAGGGAATGGAGAACGTAGCAGCCGATCATTTATCTAGGCTCGAGAACCCGGCATTGCAAGAAGATAAAGATGGAGATGACTTCCCGGATGAATACATTATGGTGTCCGTGGGAGAGGAACCATGGTTCGCGGATATAGCTAACTACTTAGCTACGAATTACGTCCCGAAGGAGTATAGTAGTCAGCAAAAGAAGAAATTCTTTTCGGAGATCAAATATTACTTTTGGGACGATCCATACCTCTTCCGAAGTTGCGCGGACGGGATTATAAGAAGATGTGTGTTCGGAAAGGAGAGTCGAAAAATACTAGAGCAATGCCATAGCGGACCCACGGGAGGACATCATGGCGCACACTATACCGCGAAGAAGATCTTTGACATTGGGTTTTATTGGCCAACAATCTTCAAAGATGCAGCCCAATATGTCAAAGAATGTGATGCTTGTCAAAGGGTGGGAAACATTTCCTCCCGTAATGAAATGCCACAACACAGCATTCAAGTGTGCGAGGTGTTCGACGTGTGGGGCATAGACTTCATGGGGCCATTCCCCGCATCCAAAGGAAACAAGTACATTCTCGTGGCGGTGGATTATGTGTCAAAATGGGCGGAGGCGCAGGCTTTACCTACAAATGACGGACGGGTAGTGGTACGGTTCTTGAAAAGACTTTTCTCCCGGTTTGGTGTTCCAAAGGCCCTAATTAGTGACCGTGGCACACACTTTGCCAATGATCAATTGGACAAGGTGCTCAAGAAATATGGGGTGACCCATAAGTTCTCCACATCATACCACCCGCAAACGAGTGGGCAAACGGAAGTTACCAATCGAGCTTTGAAGCGTATCTTGGAGAAGTCGGTGGGAAGCAATCGCAAGGAATGGTCGGATAAATTGGATGACGCGCTATGGGCGTTCCGTACCGCTTTCAAAACACCTATTGGTACTACACCATATAGGTTAGTTTATGGAAAGCAATGCCATTTACCGGTTGAAATCGAGCACAAGGCATATTGGGCGCTAAAAAGATGCAACTTTGACATGGAAGAATTGAAGACCAACCGTTTAATGCAAATGAATGCCCTTGAAGAACTTCGGAATGAGGCCTATTCTAGTTCATGGCTCTATAAAGAAAAGACCAAGAGATGGCATGACCAAAGAATCAAAAGCAAAGACATCCATGAAGGCCAAAAAGTACTACTCTTCAATTCCCGTCTAAAACTTTTCTCGGGCAAACTCAAATCAAGGTGGGATGGTCCATTTGTGGTTAAGACGGTGTTTCCTCATGGGGCTATTGAATTGATCTCAAGAGATGGCACGCCATTTAAAGTCAATGGCCATCGAGTGAAGAAATATGAAGAAGGAGTCCCCCGAAATGAAGGAATGGAGGAGCTCCTGCTGTGCGGAATTGCAAAAACATAGAAGGGGCGGAGTCCAGCTAACGACTCCATCAAAAGTAGCGCTTCTCGGGAGGCAACCCGAGTTTCACGTTTGCATTTTCTTTCCCTTTCTTTATTTTTCGTATTATTTTTTTCATTTCTCTTCATTCATTCTACTTCTCTAAGTGCTTGAGGACAAGCTCTACTAAAAGTGTGGGGTGGAAAGGCTAAAATAAAGGAAATCACATAGTAAAATTGGCAAAAACGTAAATTTTTTCAATCTGAGACATATACTCGGCGAGTATATCGGCTACACTCGGCGAGTAGATGCTCGTATACAGCTAAAACTTCACAACACGCGTCCTTACTCGGCGAGTATATCCATTATACTCGGCGAGTATGCGGTTTAAACCCAGTAAAATAAAATCTGTAAAAAACTGCTTTTGTTCAACACTTCACCCCCATACTCGTCGAGCAGTTCTCTCAGCCACCTCCCAAGAAGTTCCTCAAGATCTAGTCAATTTTCTCCCAATTTATCTTAATTCAAGCACCAAGGTAATATTTTTACTCTTTAATTTCATGAAAGGTCCAGTCTTTGTCACCTATTTCCCCACATTTGGTATATTTTCGGATTTGGGGAGTTTTTCAAAATTTCTAGGGCTTTGATTTACTCATGAATTAGGGGATATTTGGTGTAATTTCTTCAACACATGTGGTTAGAAACACAATTACGACAAACCCCTATGGATAAATTGGACTAATTCGCAGAATACACAGCTTCGATTTCGAATCTGTCCGAGTGTTCATACTACTCGGCGAGTATGCTCGCGTACTCGGCGAGTAGGTCTCGCAAAGATAAAAAAATTTCTGTTTTATTTATGGGGTGTTGTTTGTTGTTTTGTTTTTTGTTATGTTTTTACAGGGAGCATGGCAAGGAGAGGACAATCATCAAGAGGAGGAGGCCATGGTGATATGCCATGGTTATCCTTTCAACAAATTACCTCTAAATCCTCCAAAACTCGAGCCCTAAACAGGTTGGAAGCGCTGCGACAGAAAGAAATTCACTTGCCCACTGCAGTGGATTGGGGATGGATGGGTAATGTCGGCTTGGAAGAGGAACTTACTCCGTATTTGGTAAAAGATTGTAACTTGGGTTATGCCAACATCACTTGTGATGGTTGGCTGCAATTATTTAAAATACAAGAGCCAATATATGCGGAGTTGTGCTGGGAATTCTTTGCTACTATTTCATTCCGAGGTGGGAATGAATATTACAATCCAAACACGATCTCGTTTTCTTTGGGAGGGGAGATGCGACAATGCAGCATGGTTGAGCTCTCTTGGCGGTTGGGCATCTACGATCAAGATATGACGATGACGGACTACTTTGAAGCCTTCTTGGAAAATACCTACAAAGAACTTCCCGAGGGGGTGGTGGCATCAACATGGTGGAGTACAATTGCTAACCGGGTCTATATACCTTCTACTGCTCAGGAAGGTCATATTCGTTCGCCAATCCATAGACTTATTCACCGGTTCGTCGCGAGTACAATCAACATGCGAAAGGATGGGGATAAGGTCCCCACCCTTGATCTTTTTTATATGTGGAGTATCATTACCCCCGATGTTTTCTGCGATCTCCCATATTGCATTGCTAAATTTCTTGCGGAGGGAGCAGTTAAGGAAAAAATCAACTCGAAGATCAATGGGGGTATGTTCATCACGAGGCTCGCGCGATCATTTGGGATTTTGGAATTACCGCAAGCCCGAATGCTAACGGTTATCCACCCTCCTCCATTCAACACTGCACTTTATAGGAGGGCTCGGATAGTGGAGAAATTTGGTGATTCCTTTACTATTCCAAATGAAGACGAGTCGGCGGTCCCCGAGGAGCCGGGAAGGCGGGTTAGGCCGAGAAACGAGCGGGTACGTGAAGACCCACCGGTGATTCCAGTGGAGGATAACGAAGGGTGGAACCAAGTGGAGTATCGACGATACTTGGATGATATAGGGCGAGGGGTTAATTACACCAATCAATCTTTCGACTATCTTTTCCAACAAATGCACATTGCCCCGCGGCCGGGACCCGGTTATCCGTACATAATGAATTGGGACGAACGGATGCAACGAAGGAGTGGAGAAGGTGGAAGTGGAGCTGGAGGAGCCGGGATGGATGAGGAGGAATGAAGATTTTATTTTGTTTGATTATAATGTTTGTTTTAAAGACAATTGTGGACATGTAACCTTGGTTAAGTGGTTTGAATTTTAGTATTACTTTTAGTTTTCTTTTCAGGTGTTGAAGCTAGGATGCATGCTATTTAGGAATGGTCAAGCAAGGAATGAGGGCCTTTAGGAGTGCTTATAGAGTTTTGTTCCTAGGATCGAGTCCGTACTAATCGAGAATTTATTAGAGTGCTGCTGTTTAGAGAGTTCTTGGAGAGTGCATTTATATTTGCATAACAACACTAGAGTAAAGGAAGCCAGCAATTAGACAATTTCTGAAATTATATGCTCTACTCGCCGAGTGCACTAATACTACTCGGCGAGTACATCTGCTTCTGTGCGATCTGCTTGTCCGATACATCTTACTCGCCGAGTTTACTCGCATACTCGCCGAGTAGCCTGCTGCAGGAAGAATTTTTCTTTGTTCTGGTTATTGTTCATGTGCCATTCATACATTCTTTGTGCACTACTACTGCGACGTGTGCAACAACCAATTTTCCTTGGAGTTTTCGAGCTATCAACCACACGAGACGTATGACACCCATGCCATGGATGAGCTGTTCCCATGGTTAAAGTCACTAGAAGATGGAGTTGAAGACGAGAGTGTCAACCTAGCGACTGCTACCCCAGGGGAGTTTGTTCCAACTTTCTCTCTATTTGCATTTTTAGTTGTTATAATATGCAATGAGGGCATTGCAAAAATTAAGTGTGGGGTAGGGGGTTAGTCACATCTTAGAACACTTAGAATCTTAATTTTTAATGCTTAGGGCTTAAATTAGAAAATTTTGGTAAAAATTAGGATTCCATATTTAAGTTGTGTTAATAATTGCATGAGAACCCAAATGTTTAGTTGAGCCTATACACGTTCTAGTGCATTTGTGGCTTCCTTATTCCAGTGAAATCATGAGACAAAAACACGACCTTGCTCAGCCTGAGGGATGCAATATGTTTTGCAGCCTAAACCTGAAATGTATCCAGGAAGATTTTTATCATTAGCCAATAAAGGTTGAGATTGAGCGCTCCTGCTTAAGCATGTAGGGATTTGAAAAAAAAAAAAAAAAAAAAAAAAAAAAAAAAAAAAGAGAGAAAAAATTACAAGAAAAGTTATAAGAATTTTGGAGCATCAAAGTTAAGTATGAAGTTCAAAGATCAAAATTCCAAAGAAATCCAAAAAAGTTGAGGATACCAAAAGCTAGTACAAGTTGGTGAATTCAAAGATATCAAAGATGAAATGTTCAAAGAAGTGAAGAATTCAAAGAATTCCATAGTGGTATCGGATAAATTGTAATTTTCTAGAATATGTATGCTTGGGTTGCTCGATTAAAAATACCTTGAGGTTAAAGAGGTTTTCTGAGGATGGATTCGGAGGGTTGCATAAAATGAGCATAGTTCGGGGTGAGTGGGCGAATGTTTATGAGGATTGTGAGTATTTGGAGTATGGGGGGTTTTTAGGAATTAGACACAAATGCATGCGTTGCGGTCTTGGCATAATGGCTGGGAATGATTGGAATTATTAATGTGATTTTAATGTGTTTAAAACATAATTTTGCTTGGGGGCAAGCAAAAGTCAAGTGTGGGGTATTTTGATATGTGCATAATTAGTTAATTATTTAACATATATTCTTAGTTATTTTTGGTTAATTATGAGAATAATTTGGACAAAAGGTACTTAAAATGCTTTGAATTGTGTTTTCAGCCCAAAAGATATGCTTGGATGTAAAAAGGAGAAAAGGAAAGCAAGAGAAGATTAAAGGGTGCCAAGAATGACCTACTCGGCGAGTAGTTCGGCATTACTCGGCGAGTACACGTGATTGTTCCAGAAGATAGCTACGATTCCTGATCCAAGACGGATAACTATACACCTACTCGGCGAGTTTATTCTGCTACTCGCCGAGTACCCTCTGTTTTGAGATATCTTTATAAGACGAATCCTGATCACTTGGGATAGAACCCCTGGCGAATTTTGGGAAAATTACCTGCGACAAAAAGATTCAGAAGGCATTGAAGAACCCTAAGCTTCAAGAGTTGGAAGAATTCAAGCAATTAGGTTAATTCTACCACTTAGACTTAGGAATTAAACATGTTTGCTTTCTTAAACTTTGTTTCTTTGTTTGTTTCTACTGCAACTATGAGCTAAACTCGTTTTTGTTTCTGTTTGGGGAATACCAAAGAACTCCTATGGTTTAATTATTGAATCTTGTTTAATTGTCTATTGGTGATTTGTTAAATTAAGTTTGTTAAAGAACCTTATGTGTTAATCACTACTATTTTCTGTTAATTGGAAGGCAATTAGGTTGCATGAACATCACTTAATTGTTAACCTCATATGTCTATGTGAATGCTAAAATATATGCTTAGAAGTAATGATTATGAAACTAAGATTAATAGGAAAATAGGAAGATTAATGTGTGAGCTTGTTGAGAAACCACCAACAAGAGGTTAATTGAATTAATAACTTAATTGACCATTACAAATCTTATTTAACCCAAATAATTAATCTAGGGAATTAATTAGTTTAAACACTTGATCAACGCTTAAATTAGTTAATTGTCTAAGGGTTAGGAGTAATGAACATGAACCTAACTATTATCATTGGTAACCAATAGCAATTAGTCTATCTTAACTTAAATAACCATAGGAGTGAATTGGTTGAACCTAAATAGAAACATCTTTATCAAATTTGGTGAATAGTTGTTGCTTTAGTTAATTAGTTAAATTTAATTTGTTTAAGTTTCTAGTCTTGCAAAACTAGAGAAAAAAAAACCATTTACTTTTATTATTTGTTTTAGTTAAAATTAGCTATTAGTTTAATTTCCGTTCCCTGAGTTCGATACCTTACTTATCAATCTATACCACTTAAAGACAGGTTCACTGCCTTTGTGTGCTCAAATTATTAATAAAAAGTAGGGATAAAACTAGTTGAATTTACACACATCAATATCATTGTTTTAACCATGTAAAGAGTTGGTGATTCTAAGAAGATGTTATCGAGTTAGAAAAAGAGAGAACCGAGACTAAGAGAATCTTATGTACCCAACTATTCATAATTAATAGTGTGCATTGAAGATTTGTGATTGTGTTCTTAATTTGTTTTAACTATTTTGCATTAATCACTGAATTAGGATTACACACTAATTCTTGTGACTTCGATTGATACATGAAATAGGGTTTTATAGGAGTGCAAGGAAATTCTTGGGACGAGTATGAGTAGGTGTGAAAGATAGTTAATGCCTATACTACAAGAAGCACAAGACTTGCACTTGGATAAGGGAGAGTCACAAGGTTACCCATGACACTAATAGTTGAATTCATTTTGTTCATTTCCTTCTTTACCATTGTTTCCGATGATGAATAAGAAGATGAATGCTATTTTGACCTTAGTCATCATAACGAATCCAGTCCGACTAAGATAAATCTACGAAGTAAGTTTTATGTAGCGTCCGAATTAGATTAAAGGAAAAGATAATTAAAGGGATCGATAAAAGTATCTCAGTCGTCGTTAAGACTAAGCAAGTTGTAGCTAGAAATGCTACATGTTATTATGCGATTACATCACATTAGGACATGAAGGAAGGTATCATCCATGTTAGAGTCAAACTCAAAGAGACCTGAGTCTATCCATTTTCTCATGAAATGGAGGGTCATTAAAGCATTACAATTCGGTATTTTATGATGTTGAAGTAAAGACCTTATAATAGGTTCGATCCGTTCTAGAAGATGTAGGAGTCTCAGATAAAGATCAAATTTAGAATGAACACCGGGAGAAAAAGTTGAGCACCGCCATAAATTAAAAAGTCTAAAGGTTAGAAGGACATGGGAGTTACGACTATTACCTAGGATGGAAAGGTAACATGCGGAGTCATTATACAAGTCCTATTTTTGTGATGATTTTGGGACGTAATCATCCTAAGGGGGAAGATATTTGTAACGACTGCAAATTCAGGCCAGACGATTAAGATATAATAAGGGATAAAAATGACTTTTTGATAGAAGATTATTTAGGATAAATAATCTTAACCAAAGTTATAGTAAATGTGACAAGGATTTCATACATATAAAGAACTCTAAAATCCGACTTCATATAAAGAATTTATGCTTCTTCGAATTTTCGCAATCAATTCGACACAACTCTACATATCGTAAAAAGTGAAATTTTGATAAATTACTTATTAGCTTAAGTAAACTAAAAAAAGTCGTAGTAGTCGTAAAACCAAGAGCATTCATATAGAGAATGTCCAAATCTGACTTTGTGAGAGGAAGTTGTGATTTTCGAAGTTTCGGCGCAGCTGTGTTAGCATAAAAATCAAATTTTAGATCGGTCAATTTTTAGTCGAAGCAATCTAAACAAGAAATTAAAGATCTCGTGATTATGATTCCATTGATTTAAAACAGTCAAACATGGAGCCTGTATGTAAAAGTTGTGAATTTTACACGGTCGTTAACAATGTAATCTTCGTAGACTGTTAAATTTAAGATCGATTAAAAATAAGTCGAAAGGATCTAAATGAAAGTCGTAGTACTCGGAAATACCTATGTGTGGATATATATAACATCGAAAACAAAGTTCGTATGGACGATATATGAATTTTTGTAATTTCTGGTTGTACATACCCCCTGACATGTTACTCCAACCAAAACTGAACACATGTCAGCATCTGAGAGGGCCGACCAGGCCAGGGCGTGGTGCACACCTGGTCTGGGGATGGTGCACTCTTATATATTTATGCTATAAATAGAGCTTCAACCATCCATTCGATCTCCACACCTCCTCAGCTCATTCTCTCGAGTTTTTCTTGATTTTGTCAAATTTTCTTTTAGTTTTTAGTATTTTGGTGAAGTCTTCAGGTCTCTAAGAACACGACATCTAGTAGCTAGCAGGCCAGAGTTTTGCCAGTGAAATTTCCAGACTTTTTCTTAGGAAATCTCTGTAAGTTAAATTACACTCAACTTTATCTTATTGTAATTTATATTTATGTTAATAGTCGTTATGAATCTATAAATAAGATTTATCAGTGATTCCAAGTCATTATGCTGATTGATCTACTTATGGGGATGATGTTTAGGTTAGATTTAGTAAAGTGTTTAAAGTGAGATTTCCAAACAGTATACTATGTATACCAAATGGACTCTACCTATGATATGATGTTATCTGGTTGTTCCTTACTTGATAGATCTTGAGGTAGAAATTGGGATTAGTGTTGTCACACCCAAAAATCACGACTAAAAATTTCTTTTAAAACATTACTAAAACCATATTTACAAAAATGTATCATAAGTCATAACATAATTTTTTAGAGTATTAATTCAAAACATAATCTCATTATCAGAGTCAAACATTCCCAGGCTAACTGACTATGGTGTGTGCACTGCAATCTTCCCGAGCTCCTCTTTTGAAAAATGAGTACTTGAAACCAAAACTGAAAACCGTAAGCACGAAGCTTAGTGAGCTCCCCAATCTACCACATACCATGCAATAACATATAAAGCACATACTGGGCCTTGCCCACTGCATCGGACCGAGGTCCGGACTAACTGGGGCCTTGCCCCCTGCATCGGACCGAAGTCCGGAAACTGGCTGGGACCTTGTCCCCTGCATCGGACCGAAGTCCGGACTAATTGGGGCCTTGCCCCCTGCATCGGACCGAAGTCCGGAAACTGACTGGGACCTTGTCCCCTGCATCGGACCGAAGTCTGGACTAACTGACTGGGACCTTGTCCCCTGCATCGGACCGAAGTCCGGACTAACTGGGGCCTTGCCCCCTGCATCGGAACGAAGTCCAGAACTAACTGAACATCACATAACATAAACATATCAACTAGCATGAACACACATAAACTGCATACTGCATCGGGCCGTAGCCCGGAACACATAACACATAAATCTTGTCTGAGCCACGAAGGCATCAAACATACTAACTACTGCATCATATCAAAATCCAGAAACTACTGCTAGCTAAACGGGCTGGCATTGTGGCCTTAGACCTGTTCCTACTGGAAGGAAACTCACCTGAACTGCTGAGCTCTGTTGATAATCCTCTGGCTGCTACTCGACAATCCCCTGAGCCGCTGCTCCTCTAGCTCTCCGAGCTATCAATATCAATATGACACTTAGTCTGACAGTCCTCTAAAAGTCAACTAAGTCAACTCTGGTCAAGGTTAAAATCCTGGTCAAAGTCAACCTTCCAGGTCAACCCTACTCGTCGAGTCCACCTACTGACTCGCCGAGTTCATATGCTCAGGATCCTTCTATTCGTGACTCAACTCGCCGAGTCAGTCCATGACTCGCCGAGTCCAACTATTTCCGAGTCCTGACCTTTCCAACTCGCTGAGTTTTCACCCGACTCACTGATTCGAGTTTCAACTCGAAGGGTTTGGGGTTTCGCGACCTGACTCGCCGAGTCCACGAATAGACTCGCCGAGCCCAAGGCAATCTTCAACCAACTCGTCGAGTTATTCTTCCAACTCGCCGAGTTCATGCCTAACTTCATCCGACTCGACGAGTTGTTCATCCCACTCGTCGAGTTCCTCCTCATCTTCATGCTACTCACCGAGTCCACTCGAAGGACTCGCCGAGTCCATTCAGATCTACATACATGCAGAGGACTTTTGAGTCATGCATGGACTCCAAACTGTAGATCCACTCTCTAAAGCCTATTCCTTACGTAAGGTGGCAAACTTTACGTGTAGCTAACGAGATCTAGGCTCATATCACTATAAACTAGGGTTTGAGACAAAGGGGCTCAACAATCAACCCATAGACTGATGCTTTATGATTCTCTAGGCCAAGATACACATAGATTTGAAGTAGCAACTTCAGATCTGGGCTTCTAACTCGAAATGGTTCATAAACTTGTCCTAAAAGCCCCAAATCCCATGATAAAGGTTGATCTATATGCAAAAGAGGGAAGTTAGCGACTCATTACCTTCAAATGCTCTGGAAGACCTCACAAACTCTGGATCTACTACCAATTCTTGAATCCCCAATGTGTGCCTTCTTCCTTCTTCCTTCAAATCACCCAAAATGGCAAGAAAGCTTGAATGAGCAACAATGGAGGCTTAGGGTTTCTGGTTCTGGACTATAGGGCCGCGAATGATCCTTAGGGAAGAGAATAAGATGCTTAAATAGGGTACCAAGTCCCGAAATTAGGGTTTCCTCGTTCAGACCCAACTCGCCGAGTTCACGAGCCGACTCGCCGAGTTGGTCACTTACTCGATCCCCCGGATCCCGCTCCGACTCGTCGAGTTCCTCCCTAGGCTCGACGAGTCCACTCCTTGACTTAAGGTTTCTTTACTTTTCTTGGAATTTCTGATCTTGGGTGTTACAAGTGTGACATCCTGAAACTTAGGGCTAATATCATAGACGACCAATTCACCGCGAATCTCGTGATGATCTGACTTATTAAGTTTTAGGGGGTGTTTGGCTTAACTTTTCAAAACCCAAAAGTCCTTTTTGGAAAAGTTACAAAAAGTCAGGATTTCCTGACTTTTCCAAAAAGTATCTTTTCCTTGTATAAAAACACCAAAAGCAGCTTTTAAAATTGGTTTGCCAAACATCTTTTGCTTTTTTTCTTTTCCAAAAAGGACTTTTGGGGTGTAAAAAGCTAAAACAAACACCCCCTTAGTGCATCTTAAGTAAAATAAATAAGTTCATTTAAACTATTATAAGATGTCAGATGACACCTTGCTTCCAAATATGTAAACTGTAAACCGAATCAAACCGCTCAAACTGCAACAACGATTAATGCATCTGAAAAACTGAAATTTTGCATTAAGCAGTTTTGAGCAAAAAAAAAACATTAAAATATTAAAGTACATGTTGCGTTGTTTCTAAAAATATAAATAACGTCCAAAATGTAGCTCGTATGCAAAAGATACGACAACTTAAAGAAAAGAGACAATAAAACACTGTTTTTCTTTAATCGCGTTAAACCTAATAGATCCGTTGAGGCACTTACGTATTGCCGACGGTATTTCCAAGAACTTTTTTGGAATCAGACTATCGTCTATTATTTAATTCCTTACTCAAAATATTTTTAACAAAAATCTTTACAAGAATCGCAAAAAACGGACTTTACTGCTATTTAAACGCAATTTCCCGAAGTTTCGTAACTCAAAAACTTAATCCATTTAGGTTTTTGAAATCCTTGAATTAAGATCTATCCAACGGTACTTCCAAAAAAATTTATCGACATTCGGATCCTGATGTACCTTATTTGGATTGCTTTGAAGCACTTAATGGGGGTGTGACCCCATATGGGGCCCACAAGGCTTATTAGAAGCAAAATTTCCGGCTCATATCTAACCCTTACGCCCACGTTTGTCTTCCCCATGCTTCCTTGGGTGGACATCTCCCTTATAAGTACAAGTATGGGCTATAGAAGTATGGTTCAAAAATGCATGTGTGATGACTTGATTATTTGTATATATTTTTGCCATCGTTTTCTTTTACTTTTAGCATTTTTAAGATTCTTTTTGCATTAAATCGTTAGATTTATTGTTTTGAATATTTTCACTCGTTTAAGCTATTTTTGTGTAGATTGGTATGAGCAAGATGGTATTTTGGAGCATCGTTAAAGCCACATTGAATTCCTTGCAACCATTATTGAAAAATTCGGGAGCAACAAGAAAAACAAAGCACTATAAATTAATTTTCGAATTTTGACTGCATTGCATGACCTTTTTCAAGCGATCAGACAGAGGGGAAAACATTACCCGATTGAGCTGAAAATTTACAGACGTCTTCCCAACTCGTTGATCTTTGATCTCACCAAAAAGAATTTGATTTGAGCAAGTTTTTGTCCTTTTTTTTGGTCTCGTGGGCAGAAGGCTACAGGCTTAAATTTTGGCAGCCCAAATTGAGATTTCAGCAACCTAATTTGGAAGCCCATCTTCAAATTTTATAGCAGCCCACATGTGACATCCCCCTCTGGCACGTATCACAATATTGTCCACTTTGGGCCGCTCGACAGAAGAACTTCCCAGGGGTCACCCATCCCGGTACTAGTCCCGCCAGAGCACGCTTAACTGCAGAGTTCTTATGAGATTTTCTACCCTAACGACTTTAAAACGCGTTGTGATAATGAAGGTATCCACACCCTTATAAGGAGTATTTTGTTCTCCTTCCCATTCGATGTAGGATCAGGAGTAACCCTCTTTCACCCCTCTTTATAGGGTCCGACGTCCCTGTCGAACACCTCGACTCGTGACCCAGCTCTGATACCATTTGTAACATCTCCCTCTGGCACGTATCACAATATTGTCCGCTTTGGGCCACTCGACACGAGGACTTCCCAGGGGTCACCCATCTCGGTGCTACTCCGGCCCGGGCACACTTAACCGCAGAGTTATTATGGGATCTGCGGCCCTCACGACTTTAAAATGCGTTGTGATAGGGAAGGTATCCACACCCCTTCTAAGGAGTGTTTTGTTCTACTTCCCAGTCGATGTGGGATCTGGTGCAACCCTAGGGGTGGCAACTCTCGACCCAACTCGTAACCCAACACTAAACCAACCCGAAAATAGACGGGTTTGGGTTGAGATGTTTGACCCGTCAACTTGCCAACCCGTTTCTGTCATGGGTTGGGTTGGGTTATCTTTTTGGATTCGTGGGTCAACTCGCCAATCCGTATATATATATATATATATATATATATATATACATATATATATATATATATATATATATATATATATATATATATATATATATATATATATATATATATATGTGACTAATCTGCATTTGCGGTTCGTTAATCAGAAAAGAAAAAAATACATGTCGTTATTTCACGAGTCACGAACGAAGAACATATCGACTTTCTATGAATGTTTTCATTTTTCATTTCTATTTGGATGTTATTGAATTTATGAAATTTATTTTGAAAACATTTTTTTTATGTTAATTACTTTAATCATTCTATGAATTTATGTTGAAAAAACGTCATGTTTTAAAATGTGTTGTTTATGTATTAAAAAGGTTATATGGGTTGGGTTTGACCTATTAACTTGTGAACATGCAAACCCATATACTTAAACGGGTTATATGGGTTGGGTTGATGTTTCCAACCCACCAACCCATGACCCGTCAACCCATATATTATATGGGTTGGGTTGAGTTTATGTTTTCTGACCCGCCAACCTGCCAACTTGTGACCCGCCAACCCGGACCCAACATAATTGCCAGGCCTATGCAACCCTCACACCCTCGAACCGGGACGACGTAAACGTCCGGGGGTGAATGACTTCATCTTGTATTATCATAATAATTGTATATAAATGAAACATAGCAACCATCATAATCATACATTAACGATATCAACATGCATTGTTTACATCATTGTGTATGTTTACGAATTACATCCCAAATAACATAATGTATGATAATTCAAAAATATAAAAAATGCCCAATTCCTTAGCTGTCAACCTGCTTATTGAGTTCCTGAGAATACAAGTTGTTTTGAAAAGCGTCAACATAGAATGTTGATGAGTTCATAAGCATGTTGGTAAAAAAAGTTTGTAATAATTTGTAAACCTCCAGAAAATCCAATATTGTAAAATAATTTGTAAGTCTCGTTTCAAATCATGTATAATTGCATGTGTATTCTTTGTTTGTCTTGTTTGAAAATATGGAGAGTGATTCCCAGAAAATCATATATTTTCTTTTATAAGAAAAATTGTGGTCTTAAACCCTAAGACCCGAGTGGTGAAATTAGATGCAAAATAGTCGACACATAGATTTGTACTTAGTAATGTGAGTAAAGTATATGTATCGCGTAAATTTAAATATAATATTTTTATTCTCTATGTAAGTCGTTACAACCATACTAATATAAAGAGAGTGCCTGTCTTGACGTTCTTCAGACGTCGGTTTCTAAAGATAATTGTCACCCTAGACCGGCCTGTCTAGCTGTAGCGAGCAACTCAAGTGTGGGGCTCTCAACCCCGTATAGATCTATACACAACTAGGCGAATGCCCGCGCGTTGCGCAGAAACACCTATATAGTTGAAGTCTTTACAAATATATGTTTTTTTAAATATAACGAAAACGATGTTGTTAAATTTGATATAATAATTTGTATAATAAATTGATATAATATATTGATTATTTTGAATTATATGATAATATATACATCTATCATAACTTCAGAATCTCAATCGTTTGAATTATTTCTACCCGCGAGTTATACATGAATAAAATTAAATATAATATATTGTTTAATATTATTTATAATTGTTGTTATTGTTAATTAATTTTTTAATGCTTAATGTTTTAATCTATCATTATTGATTATTTAAAACATCAAACATTACTTTTGATTTTAAAGCTAACAACATAATCATTTATATAGATTTATTTTTAACTATTGTTATTGTAAGTTATTTTAAGCTACTTATTTAGAAACTTTTAACGATTATAAAATTATATTTAGGAAATATTTTACTTAAATTGATATTATAATTTAGTTTTTGCATTCATCACTACCATTTATCACTTTTAACTCTTTACAAAATATTCTTTGGTTTTTTTAATTGGAACTGAAATTTATATTTAAATTCACATTGTAATATGCAGAAACACCTATATAGTTGAAGTCTTCACAAATATATATATTTTAAATATAACAGTAACGTCGTTGTTAAATTTGATATAATAATTCGTATACTAAATTGATATAATATATTGATTATTTTCAAATATACAATAATATGTATCTATTATAACTTCATAATCTCAATCGTTTGAATGACTTCTACCCGTGGGTTACACATGAATAAAATTAAATATAATATATGGTTTAATGTTATTTATAGTTGTTATTGTTAATTAATTTTTTAAAATTTATTTGCTTAATGTTTTAATTTCTAATTATAATTATTTAAAACATCAAACATTGTTTTTTGATTTTAAAGGTAACAATATAATCATTTATATAGAGGTATTTATAACTATTGTTATTGTAAGTTATTTTAAGCTGCTTATTTGAAACATTTACTGATTATAAAAATATATTTAGGAAATATTTTAATTAAATTGAGATTAGAATTTAGTTTTTGCATTTATCACTACAATTTATTACTTTTAACTATTTACAAAATATTCTTTGGTGTTTGAAGTGGAACTGAAATTTATATTTAAGTTGACACTGTAATGGTATATTTAAATTAACAATTTAAGTATTTTGTCAAAACTGTTCAAACGTTGTAGCTTTAAACTGATAATGTTTTGCATACAACAACATTTTAAATCTAATAAATTAAGTATATTATGTTAAAAGTTAAAGACATAAGTTTATAAGTAGAAGTACAGATATTATTTTAAAACTGAAATTTAGTTTATTAATGATAACACTTTAGGTTTGATATTTATTTAACCTTATTAATCAACTTATAATCATTATTAGAAAGACATTATAATTTATCACTTTTAAGTATGTACAAAATATTCTTTGGGTTGTTTAAGTTAAACTAAAACTGATATTTAAGTTGATTCGGTAATGTTATATTTAAATTAATAATTTATTTTTATACAAATTGTTACAAAATTGTATATTTAAAATGATAATGGTTTACATTCAACAATATATTAAAACTAATAAATTAAATATAATATGTTAAAAGTTAAAAGCATAACTTTATAAGTAGAAGTAAAGATATTATTTTAATATTAAAATTTAGTTTATATATGATTAGACTTTAGGCTTGATATTTATTTAACCTAATTAACCAAATTATAATTATTATTAGAAAGAAATTGAAAAGTATTGAGAGTTTCAAATGAATGTGGTGAAAGAAAAAATATATGGGAGTTTCAAATGAATGTGGTGCTTGGAAAAATGCTTCTTTTATAAGTATATAATGATAATGATATCATCTTTTCCCTCCAAAAGACTCTGTTTATAACTACATGACTTACTATGTACACTAGTAGGTACGAGTGAATTAGCGTCTCATAAGAGATTTAACGGAAATTTACACGAATATTGAATTCCATTATTTAACATTATAAATAATGTTACTAGAGTGTATTTTCGACCTATGAATTATAAGTGACAAAAATAGCGATTTTTACAGTAAGTGTCAAAAATAATTCATTTTTATCATTATAGTCAAAAATAGCCCAATTTTACCAAAATTTTCAATAAAGGCCCAAATTTTACTAAAATGCCAAAAGTGCCCTAATATCATCTAATGTCAATAATGGCCAATTATTACCAAGAATGTCGAAAATGGTCCAATAATACCGAAATTGTCAAAAATGGCTCAATAGTACCGAAATTGTCGAAAATGATCCATTTTTACTAAAATAATCATTTAAGGACCATTTTTACAAAAGTGTTCAAAAATGGCCCATATTTACTAAAAAAACCCATTTTCGGCCCATTTTTACTAAAATGTTCAAAAATGGCCGATGTTTACTAAAAAGCTCATTTTCGGCCCACTTTTACTAAAATGTTCAAAAATGTCCCGTGTTTACTAAAAAGCCCACCTTCGGCCCATTTTACCATAAAGTCAAGAATAACCCAATTTTTACTTTTATTTCCAAAAGTTGTCCTTCTTTACCGAAAATGACCAAAAATACCCCATTTTTCGTTTTATTGATAAACAAGGTCCGTTTTTACGTTTTCTTTAGTCTCATGGTGAATTCTACAACATTTTTAACATATCAACGAAACATAAGAAGTTACACAAAGAAACTTGTTTCCAACCACTTAAGACTTGGATGAATCTCGAGTTTATGGAACTTTTAGCATGATATGACAACATTTCAACACATATAACATGTAAAACATACACATGCAAGCAAATATACATAGATTATTCACAAGACTAGACTTGTATCCTCCCCCAAAAGAAAGAAAACTCAAAAAATAGGGGTATGAAGCTAACCTTAGGGATTTTTCGATTTTGAAGAGGAAGATGGAGGTGGTTTTCGGCCTAGATTGCTTCCTTGAGGAGATTTCTGAAACTAAGATGGTTCTAGGAGGCAAAACACGAAAATGATGTTGTTTGAGGAATAATCTTAGTGTAAGTTTGAATTAAAACAACTTGAGTGTGATATAAAATTACCAAGCTTATGAAGGTTTGAAAAGAACCTCTTGAATTCACCCACAACCACGAAGTTTTGGAGGGAAGAGTGAGAGAATTTTTCTTGAGGGAACAATTAGGCTTGAGAGAATAAGGAAATAAGAGTGAGTTTTGAAATGAGTTGTGGGGAGTGTGAGGGAAGATCGGCCGATGAAGGAGATGGGAGAGAGAGAATCATGCATTGTTACTTGGTGGTTAATCACATTTCTCCTAGAAGTATGTAGGATAACCACATTGTTATTTGTTGTATATTAATGAGCTCTCACCATTTTTTTATCTAATGTAATCTTCTTTTTTTTTTTTATCAAAACCGATCTGGTTTATGGAAAGAATGAGGAAATGGGTTGGTTTTTCATGGGTAGCCGAGAAATCCTTAAGCCCAACATGGGTTTGCGGTTTGATCGAGTTTTTGGGCTTGGATCGGCCCAAGAATGGTTTTGGCCCAATACTAGGTCCAAAACAACTGGGTTTGGGTCCAATAAGGATTTTTGATTTAGAGTGAGAGTCCAATAGAGAGTTTTGGCCCATTAGGGCCCCAAAGAATTGTCTTTGGTCCAATGAAACTCTAAGTGAAGGCTTTCGGCCCAAAAGGGCCCATTAGTGGGTTTTCAGTCTTGGAAGGCCCATGAGAGAGTTTTCTGGCTAAAAACATTTCCTAATATGGGTATTCCGCCCATTAAGCTTTAAAATAATTGTTCATGGCCCAATAAGGGTTTTATGACCAAAAAGATCAATTGGAAGGGCTGCCGACCCATTAGGGCCCAATAAGAAGATCTTGGTCCATTAAGAGGTTTGGATCTAGAAAACTTGGGGCAAGGCCCAAAGTTAAGTGGATATAGCTTATTGGGTTAAGTTTTTAGGCTACAGAAGGAAGTATCATCGTGAATCACAATTTTTGGAAGTATAAATTTAGATAACAATGACATTGATTTTTACCACACATAGTGTTACATAGTTTCACAAAGAAACTATCTTGCACATCAATAAGAAACCTAGACCTAATCTGCCAATTGTGACATCTTCCCCCCGTTAGAGGAAATTCCGTCCCGAAATTCTTTAGAGAGTAATCCTTAAGAACTAGAGAAGAGATGGGGGTATTTCTACATCATTTGATCTTTGCTTTCCCATGTGAATTCGGGTCCGCGTTTGGCACTCCATCAAACCTTCACAATCGGAATGCGACTTTGTTTCGTACATTTCACCTCTCTATCCATGATTTCGACTTGTTCCTCAATGAACAAGAGATTTTCATTCACTTCAATCTCGTCGAGTGGGACAACGAGGGTTTCGTTCGATAGGAATTTCTTCAGGTTTGACACGTGAAAAGACAGGGTGTACGTTGCTGAGCTCCGATGGTAGCTGCAGCTTGTAAGCCACCGGACCGATCCTGGCAAGGATCTCAAATGGTCTGATGTATCGTGGGTTCAACTTTCCCTACTTTCCGAACCATATCATCCCTTTCCAGGGAGAGAATTTTAGCAGTACACGATGTCCTACTTGAAACTCCAGCGACTTTTGCCTTTTGTCTGCGTAGCTCTTTTGTCTGTCCCGAGATGCTTGGAGTCGTGCCCTGATTTGGACGATTTTCTCAGTTGTTTCCTGAATGATCTAAGGTCCTGTGAGGGTGTTGTTTGGTACTTGTCCCTTTTCCAGTTGGGTGTCTCCTACCTCAGCCCAACAGAGAGGTGATCTGCATTTTCGACCGTATAAGGCCTTGAAGGTAGCGACTTTAACTCTTGTTTGGTAGCTGTTGTTGTAGGAGAATTCGTTTAGTGGAAAGTGTGTATCCCATGCCTTGCAAAATCTATTACAGAAGCTTGGAGCATATCTTATAGTGTTTAAATGGTTCACTCACCTTGGCCATCAGTCTGGGGGTGGTAGGCAATACTCATATCTAGCCGAGTTTCCAATGCTTTCTGGAGTGACTGCCAAAATCGTGAGGTGAATCTACTATCTCAGTCAGAGATAATAGATATCGGTACTCCATGTAGTCTCACCACCTCCCTTATGTAGATCCTTGTTAGTCTCTCCATTTTATAGGTTTCCTTTATTGGTAGGAAATGGGCGGATTTAGTCAACCGATCGGCAATCACCGAAATGGCATCCAGTCCGTCTGCCGACTTAGGCAATTTGGTTATAAAATCGATTGTTATTCATTCCCATTTACACTCGGGTATCACTGGCTATTGTAACAATCCCGAGGGCTTCTGATATTCTACCTTAACCTTTGCGTAAGTCAGGCACTTACCTATGTAGGTAGCATTCTCTTCTTTCATATGCGGCCACCAATAATTTTGTTTGATATCCAGGTACATTTTATCGGAACCCGGATGGACGGTGTATCGTGTCTTGTGGGCTTCGCTCATGACTACGTCTCTGAACCCTCCAAATTTTGGGGTCCAGATCCGGTTCATGAGATAGTATTCACCGTCCTCTTTTATTTCAAGATTCTTATCCATCCCACGTAATGGTTCGCTTGTGACGTTCTCCGGCTTTAACGCTTCCAGTTGAGCCTCCTTGATTTGTGAAGACAAGTGGGAATGGATGGTTATCGTTAGTGTTTTTACTCGGCGACCCGAGTATTCTTTTTTGCTTAAGGCATCGGCCACCACGTTAGCCTTGCCCGGATGGTGCTTGATCTCGCATTCATACTCGTTTAGCAGCTCGACCCATCGTCACTGCCTCATGTTTAGTTCTTTTTGATTCAGGGTATGTTGGAGGCTTTTGTGCTCGGTGAAAATGGTGCACTTCATCCTATAGAGGTAGTTCCTCCAAATCTTTAGGGCGAAGACCACAACTCCCAGCTCAAGGTCATGAGTGGTATAGTTTACTTTGTGGGTCATTAGTTGCATGGATGCATAAGCTATCACTTTCTCGTGCTACATAAGTACACGACCTAGCCCTTGATTGGAAGCGTCGCAATACACTATGAAATATTCCATCCCCTCTGGCAGAGACAACACTGAAGCACTGCAGAGGGCTTGTTTCAAGGTTTGAAAGGCAACTTCTTGTTTCGCATCCCAGTTGAAGGGTACACATTTTTGGGTTAGGGTGGTGAGGGGCTTGGCGATCTTGGAGAAATTTTGAATAAACCTTCTGTAATAACCAGCAAGGCCCAAGAAATATGTGATCTCCGTTGGCGTCCTCAGGGTTGCCCAGCCCTCAATAGCTTTGATCTTGGAAGGGTCTACATGTATCCCTTCTTCACTGACTACGTGTCCCAAAAAATCCACCCTACGAATCCAGAACTCACACTTGGAGAATTTTGCGTACAACTTATCCGCCCTTAGAGTTTCCAAGACCTATCGTATGTGACAACCGTTAAAAATCGAGTAAGTTCTAGATTTAACTAAACTTAGTTGCACGTTTAGGCACGACACATACTAGACTTAGTAACTAGATGTGACAACCCAAAATTTATTCCGTCATTATAACCCGTTTCCGTTAATACAATATTCTATTTTATAAAAGTTCCGTTAAATTGGGGTCGACAAATAAATAAATGTTTTATTTATTTGCATTTTATGTTACTATCGTCGTAATAAATAAATAAAAACATGTAAATTATCTTTTCATTTTATTGGAAAAAGTTTATTTTAATTACGACCATTTAACCGGGTAAAAAGTTTAAACCTCGTTAAACATAAGTATCGGGTAGTCGTGCACCGGGTACATCACCCAAGTCCTATATAAAGGAGGGTGGACACTCCTTGGAAACCTTTTACCACACTAGACCCACTTTCTCTCTCTCTACTCTCTCTCCTCAAGTTCGATTTCGCCTCAAAACCGCAAGTTTCCGCCTCCAAAACATAAGATCCCTTACCCTAACTTGTTCTAGACATCATTTATTGTTGTTTTAACTCCAAAATCGTTCATGAAGGCTGAAAAAGAGGAGTTTACGGCCTAAGAACATCCTTAGGCCGTAAACCCTTAAAATGTTGTCAAAAGTGCCAAATTTCTTCCCTTTAAGCTTAGAAACTAGTTTTGGACTTAACCTAGAAGTGTTTGAACCTTGAATCAACAATTTTTAGGGCTTGAAAGAGGGTTTACGGTCCAAGCACATGCTTAGACCGTAAACACCCTCTAAGCTTGCAAACCAAGCCTAAAACACTACCAAACCACATTTAGGCTTAAGATATGGCTTAGGGGCTTGCTATTTCGGACTTGGAACACCTAAAAATCAACATTTGAAGGGTAAACTAGAGTTTACAGCCCAAGCATATGCTTAGGCCGTAAACACCCCTAAACCATGCCAAAGGACCCTTTAAACCCCTAAAGAGCCTTATACCCTCACTAGAACTTGTTAGAAATGAGCCAAGGACCTTGAAAGCAAAGAATGGAGGTGTCCAAGAGTTTATTACCATAAACCATGGGGTTTACGGCCGTAAAGTCCCAAGGAGTGGTCCTTGGACCATAAACGCCAAGGGAGTACTCTTTTGGAACCTTGAACACCCCTATAACCTTGTGTGTTGCCTTAGAATCACTTCTAGAACCACATGAGGCTTGAAAACACTCAAATACACTCCTCCCATGAGTTTGCGGCCTTAAACTCATGGGGGATGTGGTCTCCCAACCGTAAACTCACTTAAGGTGAGTTTTAGGAGAGTAAACTCCATGGTGAGGTCTTATACTCTTTCCTTGCAACCCATTAGCCTTCTAGCACTCAACCATAAGACCTTTAATCACATTAGGATGTCTATATGTGTATAATTAGAGTCTAAATCACTAATTACTTGTAAACATATGTCTTCATATGTTACTAGGGTCATAAAGGGTGTACAAGCCGTTACTTGACACCAAACGCTCGTCTGACACTTCCACCCGATCTACTCGTTGCAGGTGAGTTCATACCCCTTAATGCACCTTTTTAAATGATTTTACATGTTTTAGGGGGCGATACAAGTATAACTCTACAAGTTTTAGTATCAAATTTTATGTGATTCACAAATTATCATCAAAAAGGGATTTTTTTACACTTTTAG
This sequence comes from Lactuca sativa, assembly GCF_002870075.4. Classification (NCBI taxonomy): domain Eukaryota; kingdom Viridiplantae; phylum Streptophyta; class Magnoliopsida; order Asterales; family Asteraceae; genus Lactuca; species Lactuca sativa. The sequence goes on from NC_056627.2 coordinate 278,528,884, forward strand.
ATATTTACCAATAAAACTGTTTTAGTTGTTTATCAAATGCATTTTTAGGATTATAATGTTGTTTAACTATTTTCAAAATTGTGTTTAAATCATTTTTCTTTTTAAAACAATATATCTACACTAATATATGTATATAAGTAAGACTTGAAGGACTTAGGACCAATAGCTCGCCTTATTTCCTGTTCTTGTTTGATGTGGTCTTAGGGTATCTGTTATCCATCCGACTGTCGTTGATTTCTTAGTTATATATCATATATATTTGTGTTAGATATGAAGGTTTTCATCTTATTCAATACCTTTGTTATTCAAAGGCAGGAAATCATGCACTCTAGTTAACTATAATAGGTATAGTTAAGACTACTGCTCGTTACCTCTACTACTACTATACTCACTATAACTGTTATTACTACAAGTTAATACACGTATAAGAGAACACTCTATGAACTGTACAAAAAGACTACTATACTATAATACGAGAGAATACACTGATCCAGAGTATAACACACTATCCCTCTATAAGACACTCTACCGCGCTTACACCATGTGACCAGGGCTTTCCGAAAGGAAGGCAACACTACATGTATAGATCTATACGGAGCGGACACTATTACATCCCGACTGTTAACTATAGTCCGAGCCGACTAGGACCAGGGTGGCACTACATCACTACACTACGCATGACTGGGAAGGTCATCGGGTTCTCTATTATCATTCGGTTTGGTTACATGAGGGGTTACACCTTTATCCAAATTAATACACTAAGACTTAAGTCTAAGCTAACATCCCGAAGTAAGTAAGTATCTATTACTAATGGAAGTCTGCACTACTACTGCTGTCAACAGGCATAACTTTTCTTCATCTATGTTACTCACATGAGATTTATTATCGTACTTTTACAACTGAAGGTTTTCAATGATAATACTTACACACAACTCAAATAATTTAACTTACAATGTACTTTTCTGGAAAATATAGGATTTTCTAGGGATTTCTACTACTCATAAATATAAATTTCAGTTTTTATACTATAAGTTTGTAAACACTTTTATACAACAACGACACTAAATTCTTATGAACTCACCAGCTTTATGCTTATACTTGTTTTCAAAATAACTTGTATCCTCAGGTCAAAGATAGACAGGTACAGGTGCATCTTTTGGAGAAGATGGAGCACATACAAGACCCATCTTTTATTTTGTTATACTTTTGGTGTCTATTAAACTTTACAGAACACGTTTGTAATTAAATTTACTATACAAATGCAATGGTTGTTGTCGCTTGTTTATACTATTATGCAGTTATTATGATACTGTACATGACGTCCTTCACCCCAGAACGTATTCCGCCGTTATTGGTTTTGCGGTGTGACAGATTGGTATCAGAGCATTATTTATAGTGAATCAAGTATATCAACCTATAAAAAGATATACGAACTATAAACACTTCGGGACTAAAACACTCTGACCAATAATATATACTTATAAATACTAAAATATTTAATTAAGTATATATATACAGACACTCACCACTACAAAAGGGTCAGTATCATAATAGAACAGAACAAAAGTATTAAGATTGTTGAATAGCACAATTAAGCTTAGAGACATATATTCACATCTGGGTGGATGTAGGCTGATCAACTACATTTTTCCAGGAGTGACTAGCATGTGCCTAAGAGTGATTGCGGTGTTGCAACAAGTCTAAAAACTTACCAACACTACCACAAGAACGTTAGAACAAGAATACTATAGGAGTATTCTGCATTCTACTAACTATGTATGGGTCGTTACTGGTAGGAAAATGGTTGCTAAGTGGATACACCACAGTTACATGTGACTAGGGCGCTATAGACTCAGAATCTGTGACCTTTGCTTCATTTCCTGTTCTTGTTTGATTGGGCAGTACAGAGATCGTGCTTCAGATGACAAAGCAGATCCAACAGGTCAGACAGAGGTTGTTGACCGCTCAGTGTCGTCAGAAGAGTTATGCGGATAGACTCCGGTCCGAGCTTGAGTTTCAGGTCGGCGACTTTGTGCTCCTGAAGGTCTCTCCTTGGAAAGGAGTGATTCGATTCAGGAAGAGGGGCAAGTTGGGGCCCCGATATATTGGTCCATTTCGGGTGGTCGTGAGGGTAGGTAGGGTAGCCTATAGCTTGAAGTTGCCAGCAGAGTTGAGTCAGATTCACGACACTTTCCACATGCCGCAATTGCGGAAGTGTATAGCCGATAAGTCGACAGTGGTTCCATTAGAGGATATTCAGGTGGATGCGAGCCTGAAATATGCTGAGAGACCGGTGGCAATCAGATATCGGAAAATCAAGGTTTTAAGGAACAAGGAGGTACCCTTGGTTTTGGTTCAGTGGCAACATCGGAAGGTGTCCGAGATGACTTGGGAGCCAGAGCGTGAGATGCGTGAGCAACATCTGGAGTTATTTGTTGAGCAAGACTTCGAGGGCGAAGTCTAGTTCTAGTGGGGGAGAATTGTAACATCCCAAATTCCCAGGTATTATTTATTATTGTATTTTTGGTAATTTGTGAGGAGACTCGGCGAGTTGGAGCTCAAACTCGCCGAGTATGATCGCGGGTATGGGTGCGGGTTCGCGTCTGGACTCGGCGAGTCCACGCTGTTTAAAGAAACCCTAATTCCCCGGGTTTGGAGCCTATTTAAGGGCACTTATAGCCTCCCATTGCGGCTACCAGTCCCTTGAGAGAATCCTAAGAGAGCTAAATCGCTTTGAGAGAAAAGAAGTCACTTTTGGATCTTTGTATCCTTTGTTTAGCAAGAAGAGGGTGACAAGAGCAAGGAGGAGGTGAGATTCAAGCAGATTCAGAGTCCAGAGGCTTCATTTTGAGGTAATAGTTCGAACCTCGTTCAGTTTTAGGGTTGATCTTTAGAGTAAGGGTTTTCTAACCCCTTTGGAGAGTGATTATGTGAAGCAAATGGTCCCTCTTCGAGTTTGTGCCTTGGATCTGGACTCAAAGAGGTCCAGAGACCTTAACCCTTGGAGCTTTTTGGGTTTGTATGGAGTTATTGGACTTAGGTTGTCATTTTTGGGACCAAATCTCCTTTTGATGCCTTGTTGTGGTTATACAAGCATCAAGTTTCGAACTTTACGTGACATTCATGCTTAGGAAGGCCAGATCTATGGTTTGGGGAAGCAGATCTGACCTCAGGAGGTCAATAGAGTTTATGCATGGCATGAACTCGCCGAGTGGTTCTTGAGACTCGGCGAGTAGGGTTTGGGTTTCACGTAAATTGTTCAGCGAGTAGACTCGCCGGGTTGGGGGATGACCCAGTGAGTCAGGGAGAGTCAAAAGGGGTCTGAGTCAAGCCGGAACTCGCCGAGTTGTTCTTGAGACTCGGCGAGTTGAGTCGTGGTGGCCCGCGATTCATGCCAGGTGGAACTCGTCGAGTTAGGGAAGTACTCGACGTGTCAAGAGAAGATCCAAGGGAGTCAGTGAACACGTATAGACTCGCCGAGTCGCTCTAGTGCACTCGCCGAGTCCGGTCAAAGTTGACCGTTGACCATTGACCAGAGTTGACCAGTGTTGACTTGATAGGGTCAGTCAACCTTAGTTGTGAAAGTGTTAATTAGAGATATATTGTGTTATAGGAGGACTATAGCTCGGGAGATCGAACGCTAGTGATTTCAGGGATTTGCGAGTTATCGAGATACGCGAGGTGAGTCTTCTCACTATACTTTACCTTGAGTAGGTAATCAGAGTTATGTGATAGAGTATTTGTATGCTATATGTATGTTATGTGTTGTACTGCATTATTTCTATGTGATTTATGCTGTGCATGCCTATAGAGTTGGAACCGGAAGGTTCACATAGTTAGAACCAGAGGGTTCATAGAGTAGGGTCTACGGACCCACAGAGTTATAGCCTCGAGTGGCTAACATGTGCTATGTGTGGTATTTTGGGGAACTCACTAAGCTTTGTGCTTACAGTGTTTGGTGTTAATTGTTTCAGGTACTAGTGACGACCGTGGGAAGGCGCCGGCTTGATCAGTACACACACGGGATTTTTATGTTATGAGATCTTGGGATTTTTATATGTCATGGATTGAGTTTCAAACACTGATGTTTTTATGAATATTAAATGAATTATGTCTTTATAAAATGTGAAAAATTGTTCTGAAATTTATGGTGTTACAACAATGGAGACCGAAGCTTCTACAACATAAGCGAGGGAGGATCAACGGACCAAGTTCTTCCCATCATGGTCCGAAGGATTACCGGGAACGTCAAGCAAGGTCAAGCAGCCATTGGCCGAGTTGTTGAAGTGGATGCCAACTCAAATCTCAATACTGTTCGCATCCGCCAACTTGAAGAAGCTATGGATAGGACAAGGAGGACCAACGAGGCTTTGCAGCAACAGCTAGCTGCATCCCGAGCCGAAGTTAGGGAACTCCGAGCATGTCAAAGGACTCATGAACGACATCTTCAGGAAGTGATGCGCCAGCTAGCTGATCTGAGGGTTCGCCCAATGGGTACCCGTCATCAGTAGAAGATGTCGAAACAACTCAATCTTTTGTTTAAGGACTAGCCTTTTCTTTTCTATGCTCGGTAGGGCACTTGTCTGTAAACATTCCTAACTTTGAAAGTACTCCAATTAGGCCTCTAGACTGCCAACATTTTCCTGATGGTTTGATGTAAGACCTACTGTTAGGTCACTTTTCCCGAACTTGTATTACATCATTAATACTAGTAATTGGCAGTGAACTACTCTATTGCTATGACTCTTTCTCTGATTTTCGGACTATGTTGATTTAGTCCATGAAACACTCTTATCATACTTGCAATAGACTCTTACTATTGTCATTATCCCTATTAACTTTTAGTGAAAGATGCCTCCTCGAAAGCGACCAAACAGAGGCAGACCATCGACTCAAACTCCACCTCCACCACCTCCTCCTCCACAATTCGATCTAGTGTTGTTTCAAACAGCTGTGACCGCAGTTGTGACGGCAGCCATGGCCCAAATGAATTCTGGCGATGCTAGTGGAGCCGGAATGGGCACCAACTCCAAACATGGTGAAATCCCCTCTCGTACACAGGGGTGTACTTATAAGGATTTCATGAACTGTAAACCCACATTCTTTAATGGGACCGGAGGAATCCTTGCTCTGTCCCAATGGATCAAAAGAGCCGAAGCTGTTTTCGAAATGTGCTCATGCCCCGAAGAAAGAAAAATCAAGTTCGCTGCTGCCACCTTCACTGAAAGGGCCCTGACATGGTGGAATGGCCACGTCAGTTCACTCTCTCTAGTAACAGCCAATGCCATGGGCTGGGACACACTAAAGGACCTGCTGAGAAAGGAGTACTGCCTTAGAGGAGAGGTACAGAAGCTTGAAGAGGAACTTTGGAACCTCAAAATGAAAGGAACAAACATAGTGGCTTATACGGCCAGGTTCTGCGACCTAGTGGCTATGTGCCCTAACATGATCCCTTCTGAGAGCAAGAAAATCGAGCGATACATCTGGGGTTTAGTGCCCCCGTATCAAGGAAATGTTCTATCTTCCCATCCTGCAACCTTTGATAGCGCCAAGGAGTTGGCCCACAGGTTGATTGATCATGAAACTCCTTCCACTCCAGCTACAGCAACCACAACTGCCACTGCACCGCCCAAGTCAACCGACAAAAAGAGGAAGCATTGGGAACGGAAGAAGGGCAAGAAAACTCAACCCTCCTCAAAAGATCAACAAATTGTGGCTATCCATGCTGCCACCACTCCGGTTACCCCTGCGCTAATAAAAACTTATGTTGGGAAGCCGCCCAAGTGTCCCAAGTGCCCCTTCCATCACAACGACCCCTGCCGTGAATTGCAATGCTCCAACTGCGGCCGGAAGGGCCATACTGTCCGGTTTTGCAGATCCCAACCCAAACCTATCTCTCAAGTCCCCAGTTCGGGACTGAGTCAGGCCTGCTATGGCTGCGGTGAAGCGGGCCATTTCAATAAAAACTGTCCGAAGGCTGGGAATGCGAGAGGAACAAGAAGACTACTCGCTATTGGCCACAACGAAGCATTAGCGGATCCCGCAGTAGTCATGGGTACGTTCCTTCTCAACAACTCTTATGCCTATGTTTTATTCGATAGTGGTGAAGAAAGAAGCTTCATAAACCAAAACCTTAAACACTTACTTAAGCAATCCCCACAACCACTAAAAGAAACATTTGTCGTAGAAATGGCTAACTGAAAGACCGAAAGCTCTAACGGAATTTACATAGGTTGCACCCTCACGTTAAACGATCATTTATTCCTAATCGATCTTATACCAGTCTCGATCAAGAGTTTCGATGTCATTGTTGGCATGGACTGGTTGAGTCTTCATCGCGCTGATATTCTATGCTTCGACAAAGCCATTCGCCTAAATCCACCGAATCACGAAACTCTGTTGATCTACGGAGACAAACCCGGTACGAGCCTTCATATCATCTCAAGTATTCAAGCCCAAAAATACTTGCGTAAGGAATATAGCGCCTTTCTTGCACACGTCGTCGACACAAGCCAGAAAGCGAGAGATCCAAAAGACATCCCTGTTGTATGCGATTTCCCTGACGTCTTTCCTGAGGACCTTCCAGGTTTACCTCCCAAACGTCAGGTTGAGTTCAGAATCGACCTAGTCCCAGGAGCTACCCCCGTAGCTAAGTCGCCATATCGTTTAGCGCCTGCTGAGATGCAAGAACTATTCGGGCAACTTAACGAGCTGCTCAGCAAGGGCTTTATAAGACCGAGCTTCTCACCCTGGGGAGCTTCGGTCTTGTTCGTGAAGAAGAAGGACGGATCGTTCCATATGTGCATCGATTATAGGGAACTCAACAAACTCACGATCAAAAATCGCTACCCTCTTCCTCGTATAGATGACCTATTTGACCAACTACAAGGAGCAAGTTACTTCTCCAAGATTGATCTTAGGTCCGGGTATCACCAGCTACGAGTGCTTGAGGAGGATGTTCCGAAGACTGCCTTCCGAACTTGTTACAGGCACTACGAGTTTGTAGTGATGCCCTTTGGACTGACTAACGCACCCACATTGTTTATGGACTTGATGAATAGGGTGTGTCGTCCATACTTAGATCAATTCGTCATCTTCTTCATTGATGATATACTCGTCTACTCTCGGAGCGAGGAAGAACACAGGAATCATCTACGACGGGTCCTAGAAACCCTGCGATCGGAGAAGTTATACGCGAAGTTCTCTAAGTGCGAATTTTGGATCCAAAGAGTTGAATTCTTGGAACATGTGGTTAGTGAGGAAGGAATCCACGTGGACCCATCCAAGATTAAAGCTATTGAGAACTGGTCGGCACCGAAGACGCCTACAGAAATTCGTCAATTTCTAGGCCTCGCTGGCTACTACCGTAGATTGATTCAGAACTTCTCTCGGATTTCGAAACCTCTTACCATGTTGACACAGAAAGGCGTAACATTTGAATGGGAAGAGCTACATGAGAAGGCATTCCAGACCCTGAAGCGAGCTCTATGCACCGCACCAGTATTATCCCTTCCCGAAGGGACAGTAGATTTTGTGGTATACTGCGAAGCATCGAACCAAGGGCTCGGTTGTGTCTTGATGCAACGAGGTAAGGTCATCGCCTGTGCCTCAAGGCAACTGAAGACACATGAGGTTAACTACACCACTCACGACCTCGAGTTAGGGGCGGTTGTATTCGCTCTAAAGATCTGGAGACATTACCTGTATGGAACAAAGAGCATAATATACACTCATCATAAAAGCCTCCAACACATACTGAACCAGAAGGAGCTCAACATGAGACAACGACGGTGGGTCAAAGTACTCAACGTGAAACATCCCAAAAATACGACCTGAAAATTTCATTTTTAATATAACCAAAATTCATAAAACGGAGTATCACATATTAAAACCATACGATGCATATCTCAAACCATACTAAAATACTGTGAGAAAAACTATGTCACAACTGTATCGAAACATATCTAAGAAACTAAACCGACTCCCAGGACAAAACTGAAGTTGTGGTGTGTGCGATGCCATCATCCCGAGCTCTTCCCTTTACTTGCGGAAGTACTTGAAACCAAAAACTGAAACCGTAAGCACGAAGCTTAGTGAGCTCCCCCAAACTACCACATACCAAACAATAACAAATAAAGCACATACTGGGCCTTGCCCACTACATCGGACTGAAGTCCGGAACTAGCTGCATCGGACCGAAGTCCGGAACTAACTGCATCGGACCGAAGTTCGGAACTGACTGCATCGGATCGAAGTCCGGAACTAGCTGCATCAGACCGAAGTCTGGAACTGACTGGGACCTTGTCCCCTGCATCGGGTCGGAGTCCGGAACTAACTGCATCGGACCGATGTCCGGAACTGTCTGAACATAGCATATCATAAACACTTATTCGCTAACATAACACATATACTGCATCGGACCGAAGTCCGGAACACATAACACAAAACATGCTTGAATCACAAAGACATCAAGCACTCTAACTACTACATCGGACTGAAGTCCGGAACTACTGTTAACTAAACGGGCCGGCATTGTGGCCGTAGACCCGTTCCTACTGGAAGGAAACTCACCTCGTGAACTGGTTGCTGTGTGTATGGCTCTGGAAGCTATCTGCTGCTGCTCTGGTATCTCCCCGGCTACAATTCCATAAACACACTCAATCAACTACTAATAACTGAATTGGGGTAAAATTACTCTTTTACCCCTGGTCAAAGTCAACTCTCCCGGTCAAAGTCAACCTACAGTTGACCTGACTCGCCGAGTTGGGCCGCCAACTCGCCGAGTCTTTATTCTCACTTCTCAATCCTACTTGCTGCTACTCGTTGACTATGGCATCGACTCGACGAGTTCTGTTTCGATTCTAAGACTCAGGCAATCTGCATCCGACTCGCCGAGTCGTGTGAACAACTCGACGAGTTGTTCTTGAGCTAAGAAGATTGTCTTGGACTCGCCGAGTTGTATGAACAACTCGTCGAGTCCCTCCATCACTGAGTCTGACCTCCAACTCACTAAGTCCACTCTACTACTCACTGGTCCCCACTCGTCATCATTTAAAAGGGGAAAAATCGGGGACTCGCGACTTGACTCGCTGAGTCGTTCTTCCGACTCGCCGAGTCGCATGCATGCAGCTACTCTAAACTCGATTCTGCCTGAATCCAGCGTATAAAACTTATAGATCTGGGCTCCCTTAGCTCGATTAACACGTAAAGATTCTATCTTTACGTGCCCATAAGCATCCAAGAAGATTATAAGGCTCAAAACGCATAATAAAGGCTAGATCTAGGGTTCTCATGCGAAGCAACTTTAAAAAGGCTATAGATCCGGGCTCTAGAACTCCTAAATGAACAGATCTAGGGATATCTCGACCTATTAAGGCATCCATACGACTATAAGGTTTGGAAACTACATCAAACTAGCCCGAGAAGTGTTCTAATGGAGGTTTTAAGCATAAAACAGAAGGATTCCGAGAAATACCTCAATGAACTCTGATTTTGACCTTGGATCCTTGCTCTACACCTCTTCTCTTTGATCCTTTCTTCTTTTTCTTCTTCAAGCCTTCAATAATTCACACAAAACACATTAAATCAATCAAGGGATGGTTTAGGGTTTCTCACAGCTCTCTGAGGGTGAAGGAGGCGAGTTTGGGGCACATAACATTGCTTAAATAGTGAGCAACCCAGGGATTTAGGGTTTCTTCCTGGCAGGCAAACTCGCCGAGTCCCGAATATGGACTCGCCGAGTCGCCGACTTACACGTGCTCGAAATCCCGTCCCTACTCGACGAGTCGGGCTATAGACTCGCCGAGTCCCTCTTGAAAACTTCTAAATAAATGTCATGGAAGCAACATACCAGAGACGGGTCGTTACACAACGATTACGACTGTGAGATTCGTTATCACCCGGGGAAAGCTAATGTGGTAGCAGACACCCTAAGTAGAAAAGAGTATTCTGGTCGAAGAGTCAAGTCGTTAACAATGACTATCCATTCGCATCTATCCACACAGATTAAGGAGGCTCAGCTCGAAACCTTAAAGCCTGAGAATGTGGCGGGAGAATCCCTACGTGGAATGGATAAGAACTTGGAGGTCAAGGGTGACGGAGCCTATTATCTCATGGACCGAATCTGGACCCCGCGCCACGGAGGTTTCAGAGACTTGGTCATGAAGGAAGCACACAACACTCGATACTCCGTTCACCCAGGTTCAGATAAGATGTATCTGGATCTCAAAAAGCTATACTGGTGGCCTAACATGAAAGCAGAGATTGCTACCTTCGTGAGTAAGTGCCTTACTTGCGCAAAAGTCAAGGTCGAATACTAGAAGCCATAAGGTCTTCTCCAACAATCGGAGATACCGGAGTGGAAGTGGGAGTGGATCACCATAGATTTCATAACAAAGCTACCCAAGACAACGGGTGGGTTGGATACCATTTGGGTCATCGTCGATAGATTGACCAAGTCCGTGCACTTCCTACCCATCAAAGAAACAGACACGATGGAGAAACTCACAAGAACATACATTAAGGAGATAGTACGACTGCATGGTGTCCATGTATCAATTATTTTTGATAGAGATAGTAGGTTTACTTTGAGATTTTGGCAATCACTGCAAAAAGCATTAGGGACGAGGTTGGACATGAGTACAGCCTACCATCCGCAGACTGACGGAAAAAGTGAGATGACGATCCAGACCTTAGAGCATATGCTGCGAGCCTGTGTGATTGACTTTGGTAAGGCGTGGGATACACACTTACCCCTTGTGGAGTTTTCTTACAACAATAGTTATCATACGAGCATCAAGGCACCTCCATTTGAAGCCCTTGATGGATTTTGGCCATAAGAACTTTCCTATGTGCGCATGCAAAACCCTAATGCTTGGATCTAGGCTTTCTAATTAAACATGCTTTGAATCCAAGACTTCTAATGGCTAATTAGGTTAAATAACAACATTGAAACAGATCTAGAACCATACCTTTGAATTCCTTGTTGATCTTGTAGTCTTGGAGCTTCTAGAGTCACAATTGTCACTCCTCTAATGGCTTACAAACACCAATGGCAAGAAAGATGATTTATGAGAGAGGAGAGGGGAGGAAATCGGCTAGGGTTCTCTTACTTTAGGTGAGGTGCCGATTTGCCTTGGCTATGGGGTCTATTTATACTTGTAGACTCCTTAAGGGTTACAACCTAAACCCTAATTGGATAATCTTCTCTTAAGGCTATCCAAATCCTTTCCTTAGATAACTCATTGGACGATTTTGAAGCTATCCTAGCTTCTAGAATCCGTCCACTATATATCTATAAGGATTTATAGTCTAAAGCTTAACTATCAAACAATTGACAGTTTATACCCCTTTCTTTAATTAACCTCTTTAGGTCACCAAATTGATTCCAATTAATTCTATGACTTATATTAATCAAATAACAATATATTATTCTTTATATTATTCCCATAATATATTAATAATATTTACTATCTCTTAATAAATCATCCTATCAAGTTGCTATGGTGAAGGCAACCCAAAAGGACCATGCACAACCGGGTCAAATACTTGCCTAATATAGTTGCAGCCTTAGACACTATTCCAACAGTCTCCCACTTGGATAAGTCTAGTAACTATATGCACAAGTACAATTCGGTTTGCAATCGTAGCTCTCAAAGACGCTGTTAAACTCTGATCTAATCAATCTTGTCCTTTAGATAAGGGATCGTACAGTCCTCTGTTAGATATCATGCTGACAATCCTATGGAATTGTTAGTCAAGCATTTAGGTTTCTCGATATCTGATTTATTCGACATAGAACTTAACCGAACACATCAATTCAGTTCCGACCGGGCCCGGCACATAAGTCAAATCAAATCATCGAGCGGCCGAGATATCACTTTTACCTTCTTAGATAAAAGTTACAGATAAACTTCGACTTATATGCATTTACTTATTCATTAATCAACTATACACAACAATGCGTTTTATAACACCGAGTTACTGATGCGTTTTCGCATTATCAATGTACAATCAATTAACAAATAACAAACCATATATCTAGGTTTTAAGACTATATGATATTATCGTCTTGCGATCACCCTTTTATATCATATTCCATAAGGTGATTCCAGCAAGCGCGGGTTTGTTCCAATGCTCAAAACTAGTTCATAAGCACTCATGAACGTTGCAGCAACCCTTTGCTATGTCTAAAACCATTTAGACAATCTACACACCAATTCATGACAATTTTCATTCATATCTACTTCCAACATATGAACGATTGTGGACAATTTGAATAATTCTATTATTCCTAATAATTTCAATTATTCTGGAAGTCAAAACATGCAAAGTGAAACAATAGTTAAACAATTAACATAAGATAGTAACATTACTCATAAATAAAACTCCTTTATTTAATCATCAAATGTTAATTACATTTATCTATTACACGTTTCTAATACTATCTAATCTATGCTAATATCATCCTTCAGCCCAATACTCCTAGCATGCTGCAAGTGCTTAACCCTACTCAGTCCCTTCATAAGCAGATCTGCTGGGTTATCTTCTGATGATATCCTCTTCACTACGAGTTGTCCTTCCTCTACGCCATGTCTAATGAAATGATATTTTCTGTCGATATGTCTTGATCTACCATGATCCCTTGGTTCCTTGGTCAAGTCAACCGCTCCTTCGTTATCACAGAAAATCTCCATGGGCTCCTTTATGGCAGGTACAACTCCAAGATCACCGATGAAGTTCTTCAGCCATATTGCCTCCTTCGACGCTTCGCTCGCTGCAATGTACTCTGATTCGCACGTTGAATCAGCTACGGTCTCCTGCTTGGAACTCTTCCATGTCATTGCTCCTCCATTTAGGGTAAAGACCCAGCCCGACTGCAAACGGTAGTTGTCCCTGTCGGTCTGAAAACTGGCGTCACTGTACCCTCGCACCTTCAAGTCATCACTCCCTTCGAGGACTAAGAACCATTCCTTCGTCTTTCGAAGGTACTTAAGGATATTCTTCACCGCTATCCAATGTGCTCTGCCAGGATTCCCCTGGTATCTGCTAACCATGCTCAAAGCGAAGGCTACATCAGGGCGAGTACAAGTCATAGCGTACATGATTGAGCCAACTGCGGAAGCGTATGGTACTCGACTCATTTCTGCTATCTCAACTTCGGTACTTGGACTTTGAGTCTTACTCAATTTGGCATTACTCTGTATCGGTAATTCTCCCTTCTTCGAGTTTTCCATACTAAATCGTTTTAGTACTTTATCCAAGTAAGTATTCTGACTAAGTTCAATTAGTCTCTTACTTCTTTCTCTTACTATCCTTATTCCCAAAATGTAAGAAGCCTCTCCGAGGTCCTTCATAGCGAAGCACTTCCCGAGCCAGGACTTAACCTCCTGCAGAGTCGGGATGTCGTTTCCTATGAGTAATATGTCATCGACATATAAAACGAGGAAGCTTACTATACTCCCACTGGCTTTGACATATACACAAGATTCGTCTTCGCTTCGTACAAATCCAAACTCTTTGACTTTCTCATCGAAGAAAAGATTCCATCTGCGAGATGCTTGCTTAAGTCCATAAATGGACTTCTCAAGCTTACACACTCTATTCGGATGCTTCGGATCCACAAACCCCTCTGGCTGAGCCATGTAAACATCCTCAGCCAACTTTCCGTTAAGAAAAGCGGTCTTGACATCCATTTGCCAAATCTCATAATCATGAAACGCGGCAATTGCTAGCATCACTCTAATAGATTTAATCTTCGCAATTGGTGAGAAAGTCTCATCATAGTCAACTCCGGGAGTTTGAGTAAAGCCCTTTGCAACCAATCGTTCTTTATATGTGTGTACCTTTCCATCCACGTCGGTCTTCTTCTTGAAGATCCACTTGCACCCAACGGTCTTACGTCCGGGCACATAATCAACCAAATTCCAAACTTGGTTATCATACATGGATTGGATCTCTCTATCCATTGCCTCTTTCCATTTTGCAAACTTTGGGCCTGCCATGGCTTCCTTATAGCTATTAGGTTCATCAAGATTTATTAGTGTACCAACACTAATATACGTGTCCCCTTCGGTAGTAATATGAAAACCATAAAACTGGGGATGAACTCTAACTCTATCAGAACGTCTAAGAGGTAAGGATTCGTCAATCGGTTCAACCGGAGTTTCCTCCTCGGGTTGAGTGCCAGCGGTAGAGGTTCCTTCATCTATCGACTCTTGAATCTCTTCAAGTTCGATTTGCCTCCCACTGTCTCCTTGGCTTATGAGTTCTCGCTCTCGGAAAACTCCTCTCCTCCCAACGAAGACAACATTGTCCTTCGGTCTATAGAAGAGATATCCAAAGGATGTATGCGGGTAGCCAATGAAAATACACGCTCACTTCGAGGTTCGAGCTTGTCGTGAGTATCTCGTCTTACGAAAGCCTCGCAACCCCAAACCTTGATATGTGCCAACGAGGGAGCTTTCCCTGTCCACATCTCGTGAGGTGTTTTGGCAACCTTCTTAGTAGGGACTCGGTTAACGATATGGGCGGCAGTCTCTAAGGCATACCCCCAAAAAGAGATAGGTAGTGAAGCACGACTCATCATAGAGCGAACCATATCCAATAAGGTTCGATTACGCATTTCTGCCACACCATTCAATTGCGGTGTCCTAGGAGGCGTCAATTGCGAAACTATTCCACACTCCCTGAGATAATCGTGGAATTCAAGACTTAGGTACTCTCCTCCTCGATCGGACCGAAGCATCTTGATTTTCCTGCCCAATTGATTCTCCACTTCATTCTTGAACTCTTTGAACCTTTCAAAGGTTTCTGACTTTTGCTTGATTAAATAGATATACCCATATCTACTATAATCATCGGTAAAGGTCACGTAGAAGCGGTTTCCATCCTTCGTGGTTGATCTAAACGGTCCACATACATCGGTATGTATTAGGTCCAATAGACCTTCACCCCTTTCACATGTACTCGTGAAGGGTGACTTAGTCATCTTTCCCAGTAAACAAGACTCGCATGTGTCATCTTCCCTAAGGTCGAATGACTCCAACACTCCATCCTTTTGGAGTTGGGCTATGCGTTTCTTGTTGACATGTCCAAGACGACAATGCCACAAGGATGCTTTATCCATACTAGTGGAAGAATCTATATTCAAAACATCATTTCCTAAGTTATCAACAATCATAACAGTTTCATATATTCCATTACATGGTATAGCTTCAAAGTAAAAGACACCATTTAGATAAGCCAAAATAGAACCATTCTCATTATTAAAAGAAAATCTAAATCCTTGTCTATATAAACCATGAAATGAAATGAAATGATGTTTCTAGCCATTTCTGGCGAATAGCAACAATTGTTCAAATCTAAACACAAATTATTCCTAAGCACTAAAGAATACACTCCAATCTTGGTCATAGGCGACGATCTTCTGTTCCCCATGATTAGATTGATCCTTCCTTGCTCCACATCCCTACTTCTTCTTAGTCCCTGCACATTAGAACAAATGTGATAACCACAACCGGTATCAAGAACCCAAGAAATAGCATGATTAGAATTGTTAGATTTAATTATGTATATACCTGCGAAAGATGGCTTGATCTTTCCTTCTTTGATTGCTTGCAGGTACTCTGGGCAGCTTCTCTTCCAATGTCCTATCTTGTGGCAGTGGTGGCACTCTGCCTCCTTCAGGTTAGGACAGGGCTTAGCGGGATCAACTTTGGTTCCACTAGAAGAGGCACCATCTCGGGCTTTGACCTTGCGATAGTTCTTCGATGAAGCCTTCCTCTTCTTTCCCTTTCCTTGACCAATAGCCAAGACAGGAGCAGCAGGCGGATTGGGAGTTGGTGCAACAAACTTGTCTTTGAAGTTGCTCCCAGCGACCCTCAAAAGACCTTGGAGTTTGCTTAGGGTAACCTCTTCTTTGTTCATGTGGTAGGTCATCCTAAATTGGTTGTACATTGGAGGCAAAGAGTGAAGCACCAAGTCGATCGCCAAGTCTTCTCCAAAGTCAACATTTAACTTGCGAAGGCGGTCGACATACCTTTGCATCTTTTGCAAGTGCACGGTAAGAGATTCTCCATGACCCATCTTAGCGGAAAGCATGTTGGTGAAAATCTCATAACGCTCTTGTCTCGCGTTCTGGTGGTATCTCTCTAATAAGTCTTGGTGCATCTCGTACGGGTACATGTCCTCGTAGGACTTTTGGAATTCGGAGTTCATGGTGGCAATCATGATGCAATGTACCTTCGTTGCATCTCGCTCATGAGTTTCAAAAGCGGTGATTTCAGCCGGAGTAGCGATTTCGGGGTTGATCTTCTCGAGCTTCTCATCGAGGACATACTCCTTATCTTCATAGCGAGCAATGGTGCGAATGTACCTTATCCATTCGCTAAAGTTCGTTCCATCGAAGGTGACCTTTTGGCAAAGGCTCATCAATGTGAAAGAACTAGCAGCAGCGTTGTTTGCGTTTGACATCTACAAAAGAAAAAGGACAAAGATAGATTAGAATAAGAATCCCTAATTATCACCCAATAAGAAAATTAGGGCTAGGATCCAACAATAACATTTACATACTAGAAAAGGGATGCCGTAATCTAACATGCAAATAAATTGAAGGTAAGTGAATGACGATTCACTAATTCTCCATCACAAAACTTAACTATTAGTCCTAAGTGTATTGAGAATTCCTAGGTTCGAATGAGATTCATTGAAACTATTCAATGGCATGTTTAAATCTCGATATGCCCCTCTTGTTTGTGACTGGGATACCGAGGATCACAAAGCGGGTGTGAATTACCATGCAAATTCACATGGTGCCTTCATTGTAACGATCATCTATTCGATGTGCCGGTAAACCACACACGCTCCATTGAACTATGATAAACAATGAATCACCCTTTGCCACCTTTGCTTAGAACCAATTAGTGTGCCGGTAAACCACACACGCTCCACTAACTTCTTAGCAAGGGTGCAAAGTGTAATTTCATGGGATTGCATCAATTCACTTTTCCTAAAGTAACTAAGATTGGGAAATTTTTTAAAAATGTGTAGATACTTTGTATTACTTATTATACTTTTAATGAGAGGATGCGGTTGCCCTATCCTACCCGTTCGGCTAACGACCCTCCACCGATCAAGCAAGCGGTGGGTGTGAGTGTACACCCATTAAGCGCCATTTTATAGGCTGCAACCTTATACCCACCTTATAGATCGACTTCGTGAATGAGGCCTACTAACGGTAAGACTAGCATTTAGTTATACATACATATATATATATATATATATATATATATATATATATATATATATTATTCTAGTAATATCATATTAGTATAGGGTTGTATTTTAAACCTTTTAAAATCTAGGGTTTGAAATTTAAGTTGTCTAAATTAAAACTTTTAATCACAAATATAAATTTCAAAACTTGAGGGCAAGTTTTAAACATTTAAAACATAGAGGATCAAATAACAAATAATTCCAATTAACAATTAATATCCTAATTATCTATATTTGATTTTATTCAAGATTTCTTTGAAAGATAATTACCAAAATAATTAAAATAATTAATTAATTATCATATAAGGAAATTAAATATTTTATTAGTTGATAAATACCTTTAACTAGATCAAGATAATAGTCATATATATCAAAAAATCGGATTTAGGTTGATCTATTATGATTAAGGTAAGTTTCCATAAGATAATTATGAAAAAATCCCGAATCTGGCCATTCCTGACGCCTGGACTCGCCGAGTGCACAAAGGGACTCGCCAAGTCAGGCCTACTCGCCGAGTCCACTTTGGAACTCGCCGAGTCCATGACTCAGAAACCAAAAAATCGAATTTTGCAGGTTTGTTTCAGTTAATCAAGCAACAATTTAAAGAAAACCAAGCTAGGCTCTGATACCACTGATGGGTTTTGGCCATAAGAACTTTCCTATGTGCGCATGCAAAACCCTAATGCTTGGATCTAGGCTTTCTAATTAAACATGCTTTGAATCCAAGACTTCTAATGGCTAATTAGGTTAAATAACAACATTAAAACAGATCTAGAACCATACCTTTGAATTCCTTGTTGATCTTGTAGTCTTGGAGCTTCTAGAGTCACAATTGTCACTCCTCTAATGGCTTACAAACACCAATGGAAAGAAAGATGATTTATGAGAGAGGAGAGGGGAGGAAATCGGCCAGGGTTCTCTTACTTTAGGTGAGGTGCCGATTTGCCTTGGCTATGGGGTCTATTTATACTTGTAGACTCCTTAAGGGTTACAACCTAAACCCTAATTGGATAATCTTCTCTTAAGGCTATCCAAATCCTTTCCTTAGATAACTCATTGGATGATTTTGAAGCTATCCTAGCTTCTAGAATCTGTCCACTATATATCTATAAGGATTTATAGTCTAAAGCTTAACTATCAAAAAATGGACAGTTTATACCCCTTTATTTAATTAACCTCTTTAGGTCACCAAATTAATTCCAATTAATTCTATGGCTTATATTAATCAAATAACAATATATTATTCTTTATATTATTCCCATAATATATTAATAATATTTACTCTCTCTTAATAAATCATCCTATCAAGTTGCTATGGTGAAGGCAACCCAAAAGGACCATGCACAACCGGGTCAAATACTTGCCTAATATAGTTGCAGCCTTAGAGACTATTCCAACAGCCCTCTATGGCCAGAAGTGCAGATCCCCTCTGTGTTGTGCTGAGGTGGGTGACACTCAGTTAGCTAAAGGACGAGTTCCTAACAGCGCTCTCACAGGTCCGAAGATCATCAGAGAAACGACCGAGAAGATTGTACAAATTCGCGAACGGTTAAAAGCCGCTAGGGATCGACAGAAAAGCTATGCAGACAAACGAAGAAAACCTTTGGAATTCCAGGTGGGAGACCGTGTCCTTTTGAAAGTCT